>NC_064858.1:99509429-99821929 GCF_024139225.1 Suncus etruscus
GAAAGGAAGAAAGAAGAAGAAAGAATGATAGAATGAAGAAGAAAGAAAGAAACAATGAAAGAAAAAGAAGGAAAGAAAGAAAGAAAGAAAGAAGAAAGAAAGAAAGAAAGAAAGAAAAAGGAAGGTCTGTATACCAGGTCTACAGACAGGGTTTTGATGGATGAAGACTTCCTAAATCACTCATTAAAGCTGTTTTTTTTCATCCAGTTAACTTTGGCCTGAGGCATCAAGATCTTCTTGTTGGGCTCCCAGTGAAGCATGGTTGTGAGTCACCATAGCATGTGGCTGAGAGAAGAAGCAAGCAGTTAGACAGAATCCAGTCCTCACATATCCAGGGAGGATCCTTAAATCCTGCCATTCCTCACCCTTCTTTGCTCAAGAGTTTTTGCTTGACCTTAGGAATATAAAATAGGCATATAGAAAAAGGATGTACCTATGGGAAAAAATCATTAAAGTGGCTTTTAAAACAATCTTTATATTTGGTTTCACAAACATATATTTTGTAATGAGCTGCTGTGTAAGAAGCTGGACACTAGACCCCAACTCTGAGAGGGTTTCTGGACTCCCCTGCCCTGAATCCTAAAAGGAAGAGACTTCACAGTCTTAAAGAGTTTGGAGCTCAGACACTAAAGGACTTTTCAGCCCCCATGTTGTGCCCTTTGACCCTTGGCTGGAGAATCAGAAAAAAAGTGTTTGCTTTATTTCCTAATTTGGGACTTGGAGAGTATTACCCTTTTTGATAATCAAATGATCATCACCACTTCTTTCCCATCCATTTTCAAGATTCTTTAAAGTTACCAAAAATAGTTTGGAAGACATTCCAACACAAGCATGGTTTTTTTTTTTTTCCTCCTCAAAGGCAAGGATTTGTGTTCTCTGCTGCCTGCAAACTTCTGCTCTTCCTTGTCAAGAAATCCTCAGTGTATCTGAAGGAGAGAGGAAGACTTTGATTTCTCTCTTCTACCTGTTACACCGAACAAGTTGTTTTGGGTCTTCGGGATTTCCATCTTTGCCCAGTGAGATAAAGATTCTGGGTTTCCGGTTCCTGGATTGGTTTCATCAGCCAGTTCCCAGGAAGCCATAATGGGAAGGATGTGGTTGTTCCAGTTCCTTTGCTGTCACTATGGGGAAGGGCTGAGAAAGGACTTTACCCTTGAAACAACACCACCCATTCCTACCAACCTCCCTTTGGGCACCTGAAAGAATAGCTTTTCCCCAGCTCCTCTGGCACCTACCTAGTCCCAGCTGCCATGCATGAGTGGGAAAAAGGCCCGAGTTTGCTGGCATTTACACAGGATCATTAATTATTTCACACTAGATAGTAACCATGGAGGCCAAGAACAAACTAACTTCTCTAGACTCGTCTGAGTCACCTGAATTGAAACAAGTACTATAACGACAGTGCCACTATACTAACGTAAGGCACCCTGATTTAAACTCTTACTGTGGTAAACAGTGCTCAGCACTGCCACAGTATTCAGAAAATCTTAAACAGTGCTCAGCACTGCCACAGTATTCAGAAAATCACTCCAATTATCCCAAGAGGTATTACATTGTTTCTCCCATTTTGTAAGCAAGGAAATTCAAGTTCAGAGACATTGGCGCATTTTTCTAAGACTGCATAGCTATTAAGTGTAGAGTTGGTTCAAAGCTTGATCTGTTTGACTCCAACCTCCAAGCTTTTGAATTTGATTTACCTTTTCTGTTAATTTTGTTTACACTTTGAGGTCACACCCTCTGTGCACAGGGATTACTCCTGGCTCTGTGCTCAGGGATCAATTCTGATGGGCTTGGAGGATCACATGTGGTGCCAGAGATCAAATCTGGGTGGGCTGTGTGCAAAGCAAGCACCCTACCCACTCTCATTATTGCTCTGGCTCCGTTTTCCATATTAGAAAGAAGGAAAGATGGAATTTTCTTATTTTCACTGTATTCAGTATAATTAGGAGAATCTTGGAAGGGTGCCTTCCTTCTTTCCTTCCCTCCTTCTTTCCCTCCTCCTCCCTCCCTCCCTCCCTCCCTCCCCCTTTTATCCCCTCTCCCTTTCCTCCTTCCCTCGCTTCTTTCCTCCTTCCTTCCTTTCTTCTTCCTTTCTTTCTCCTTCCTTCCTTCTTCCTCCCTCCCTCCTTTCCTCCTTTCCTTCCTTCCTTCCTCCCTCCTTTTCTTTCTCCCTCCTTCCCTCCCTCCCTTCCATCTTGCCTTTCTTTTATGTTTTTAAGACCAGGTAACTTTTGAAGGAGTGAGATTTTTTGTTACCAAATTCCAATATTTTTATTTGAAAAACTTTTTCAGAATCTTGATAAGTCTCTTCAAAATAGTTTTAAACCTAAAAATATGTTTTTGTTGCAACACTAGATGGTGCTCATGAGTTACTTATGGCTCTGCACTCAGAAATTACAACTGGGGGGCTCAAGGGACCATATAGGATGCCAGGAATTGAACCCAAGTCAATCGTAGGCAAGAAAAATGTCTACCTGCTGTACCATCACTTTGGCCCAATATGTGATATCCCAAGATACTACATAATGACTCAATGACATATGGGCTCCAATGCCACCTGGAACATCCCTATGATTGATTTTTAAAAGGAAAGCACTAAGAAAAATACTTAATTAGTAAAAGAAATGGTACTGGTGTTTCCCATGCGGTGGGCTAAATGTGTACTCCTAGAAGATACCCGCCATATATCTCTGCATTATTCTTTACATACTGCTAGTGTTAATATATTAGTCTTTCTCTTTCACTCCTGATTTTAACCATGAATGAGGGTAAAGGAGTTAAAGGTAAAGATAAAAAGCTATAGCATTTTTTGGTAGTAGAATTTATATTAATGCTACCTGGAGTTGCACCTTATAGTTCAGAAGCACACTCAAATAAGAGACCTATGCAGATGCATTAAGTTGTGTGTGCAAACTTGCTGCTATTTGAGATATTTAATGTTCAAATTTCATGATTTTTATGGAGCTAATACTACATACTAGTAAGATATTTTCTATTACTTTATGTTCATTTTAGTTCCTGAAAGTGCTTTTCACTCTATTATGATATTTGTTCAGCTTGCATAGTGCACAGGCTATGTATTCTAATTTCCTTTTGCAGTCAAGAAAATAGGACACCAAGTAAATAAATACTTCATTTCAAAAAACAGGATGAACCACACAATCACTGGGGCTTGTATCAAATCAGAATGCATTTGTTGCAATCAACTAAAACCCAAAGAAACAAAGGTCAACAACCTATTAACAACCTAATAAACAAAACCAGGGACTTTTGGGCGGCTTCTGTAACCCCACAATTTAGGATTCGGTTGCAGAACTCAAATCACACCCACAGAATAGGATACTCTATATTCTTCAGCTTCCTGCTTCATTGGCTTCCTGCCCAGACAGTCTTGCCCCTCATATACCAAAACTGTACCAGTGGCTCTGGAGATACTCTTGTGGAAGAGTCTATATCTTTGAGATCCCGTCCCAAAGCACTGAAATCCTCTCCACTTTTGTTGGATTAGGGTGATTTTCCACCTGACCTAAGTACAGATGCTGTTCAGAAAGTCCTCACTCTGCATATCAATAGCCTTGTAAAGACTTTAAGTCAAATTGTACGTAAAGAAAGCAGGTCCTCAAATATGGTCATTTGGCTCCATGTAGTCTAGGTTCCCCCCCCCCCACCTATAAATAAAAGAATGTTGTGAGCTGGAGAGATAGTACAATAGGTTGGGTGTTTGTCTTACATGCAGCTGACCCAGTCTTGATCCCTGGCATCATTCAGCAAGAATGATCCCTGAGTGTAAAGCCAGTAGTAACTGAGCAAACCTGTTCGTAGTTGGGTTTAGTTATAAAAAAATAAAATAAAATAAAATAACACCCCAGTGCAACATTCCCACTATGACATTTGCTTATACAGGATGTACATGGAGATATTATGCTGAATGAAATGAGTTAGAGGGAGAAGGATAAACATAGAATAATCTCATCATTAGTGGAATATAAGATAAATAAAAGACAGTATGGTGATAATATCCAGGGACAACAGAGATGTGGGCCAGGAGTGCCAGGTAAGAAACTTACCACATAGCGTGGTGAATGCAGTTAGGTAGTGAATAGTCCATTCACTGTAACAATGATAGTTAGAACTGATCACTCTAGATAAGAACTGGGTGCTGAAAGGGGATAAAATGTCATTCATGGTACCTTCTCATTAACAATAGAGCAAACCACAGTGTCAAAAAGGAAACAAGGGGCCAGAGAGATAGCATGGAGGTAAAGCATTCGCCTTTCATGCGGAAGGTCATCGGTTCAAATCCTGGCGTCTCATATGGTCCCTCGTGTATGCCAGGAGACATTTCTGAGCATGGAGCCAGGAGTAACCCCTGAGCACTGCTGGGTGTGACCCAAAAACATAAACAAAAAAAGGAAACAGAGAGACACAGAGAGAGAAGTAAAATGCCTGCCCCAGAGACAGGAGGGGGTAGGAGGGTTGGGATGTGGGAGGGAAACTGGGGCATTAGTGATGGTAAAAAAAAAAAAAGTTAAGGTGGTGTACATTCTATGACTGAAATTCAAGTATGAACAATTTTGTAGCCATGGTGCTTAAATAATACAAATATTATTAAAAATATCTAACACAGGGGCCGGAGAGATAGCATGGAGGTAAGGCATTTGCCTTTCATGTAGAAGGACGGTGATTCGAATCCCGGCATCCTATATGGTCCCATGTGCCTGCCAGGGGCGATTTCTGAGCATTGCCATGTGTGACCCAAAAACCAAAACAACAACAACAACAAAACCAAACAAACCAAACAAACAAACAAATGAAACTAACACACCTGCTTCTTTGCAGTGACATGTAGAAGTCATCCCTGTGAAGTACAAGAGCATGACAATGAGGCCCCCCATGTGAACCCTGCGGACCCGACCTCTCCTGCACTGAAGTGGCAGCCATACCAAAGTGTTCCTTGGCACAGTTTATTAAATGGTCATTATGAAAAACTGTAAGTGGATGCACGGACCCTCGTGTTGCTGGAAATGGAAGGGGCATAGGAGTGTTGAATCCAGGTCTCAATCCAAGTGCTGGGTCTTTGATGTGATCCCATGGTCAACAGCAATAGGTCATTAAGAAAGTGTTCAACTTCCTCCTTCTATTTTGTTTCTTAGTAAAAAAAAATCCTGGATTTTTAGCTTTGAGTAATCCTGCTTTATAATTGTTACTCATGGTAATTTACTTTCTAAATGATGGCAGGACAGGGAATATTTGCTTGGTTTTTTGGATGAGCTCCTAAGTGGTGCATAGGAAGTCCATAGGTCTCACTGGTGATTTTTGACCATCTGAGCTGGTGGGTCAGTGCAAAGGGCTCCAAGATGTGATCTTGCTTTCACTCTGCAATGCTGGGGATACCCAGGTCACCCCACAAAGCTGATGCATCTAAGAGTCACTCCCAGTGATGTCTGGTGGATTATGTGGTATCAGGAATTGAACCTGGCAGTCACCTAGTATTTGAATTCTTTCCTGGTTCCCACCTGCCCAAGTTAAACTAAAAACTAGAAAATGAAGATTTCCCACATCACTAATATTTTATTTCAGTAGTTATTGTATTATTTTGTGGATAGTTTTTGGGGGGAGTCACATTATAACGTGAGCCAGTGACCTTCTAACAAATGTTCAGTGAATCAGTGTTAAATTAGTTATCAATGGAATCTATAGCAATCTTAGTTGGTAGTGGTTTATTAACAAACTGAAATCAAACTACACAAAATATCTTTGAAATTGTGAAGTTTCCAGGGACAGAGAGTTTCAAACAATTGCAGCTCATGCACAGCATCCAGAAGGCCTGGGATCAATTTTTTTTTGTTTGCTCTTGGGTCACACCCGGCAGTGCTCAGGGGTTACTCCTGGCTGTCTGCTCAGAAATAGCTCCTGGCAGGCACGGGGGACCATATGGGACACTGGGATTCGAACCAACCACCTTTGGTCCTGGATCGGCTGCTTGCAAGGCAAACACCGCTGTGCTATCTCTCCGGGCCCCTGGGATCAATTCTTAACACCACATATAAAACCTTCTGTACTATAGTTACAGCCCTAACTTGCATGCATTTTGGAGACTTGAATGTTTCTTAGTCTCAATGCATCTGAGTTGATCAAGTAAATGGTAACATTTTCATGGTAGATGTTATTTTTCATATCTGAGTGGATTATTTTAAAGGTTTATTTAAATGCCTGTGATGCTTCACTGATTTGGAAAATAATAGAGGATACAGATGGTATCAATTCAAAGGTGTAGAGACATTTCTTCTGAAGGCATAGCTTTCATTCCATTTTTCATAAGTAAAAAATGAAAAGCAATATTTATGTGGTTTAGGACTTTGACCACTTATTTTTACACTCGTGCCATTGAGATAGAATATCACTCTTTTCTTTTTAGGTTATTTTGTCTAATTTATTTCAAGTCTATACATTTTCCAAATAACTGAAAAGTCATCAAATGAGAAAATTGAGAAAGTAAACAAATCTTTGCTTACTATTGATTATATTTAAATTTTTTTAAAAAAGTCAGTTTAGTGGATTTTATAATACACTTTTGATATCAAAAGCAGAATTTATTTGTAGGTAAATAGAATGAATGGACTTCTATAACCAGAGGCTGGGGTTTAAGATTCAGAATAATCTTTAACAGTATAATACAAGGTGGCTTTATTTCTTGCCCTTAAATTTCAAGCTGAGGCTCATATCTAACTCTCTCCCTTCAGAACTTTTGATAGCTATGGCAGATCACCAAAAAAATATTCTTTTTTTCAACCAAGACAGTTCTTATTACCCTCCATAGTAAACATCTATACTATCTATCCATCCAGTCTTTAAATGAACAAATTAGCATATTAGTGGTAGAAACCAGAGTCAATATAAAGTTCCCAGGGGCATAAGACATATGGGCCGTATTAAATCTTTTGCTCAATGCCTTTTTCTCTTGCTGCTGGTGGGCACTCTGACTGGCGCTTTCTAACCCATCAGCTATCTGAGGGTAATCAATGACCCGGTGACTTGGGCCTGTGGGAAAGTGCTTACCTCACAAAGAACATGAGCCTATTTTCCCCAAGAGACTCATTAATATTTTCAGTCTCTGGAATTAGGGGAACATTTAGAAACTCCAAGCTGCTCATTATCATGGCAGTCATCCAAATTGAGAGCCCAGGATGTGACGATCCCTGCTGAGACCTGAGCTGACACAGTGGAGAAGGCTGCCCTGTTCTGCTCCTGGATCCCATAGGAAGCTTCTTTCTGAAGACAAGCTCTCTTTGAGAAACCTCCTTCATGAAAAATCACATTCCTTATCCATAACATGTATGGAGAAAACTTGCCAAAGGAGTCTTCAACTTTTATATCTTCTTTCCTCTTTGTTATTGTTTTATGTCTAATTTTAATTTCCTAGAGAGACAATATAAAAAAACAATGCTATTGAAAATGCCTTGATAGGCCATGTTTAATAGAGATCTGAGTGTATAGGCATCCTATACTATCCCATTTCTTTCTGCAGCAAAAGCCAAATTAGGAGGATAACAAAAAAATAGTATTCTGATGAAAACAGGGTTTCAACCTCTCATCTGACTGGCTTTGGTTGATCTAGTTTAGAACTCTTGTGGAAGTCTTTGCTCTGGGGCACCTGTCGAGAAGGGGTGAGGTGTGAGACTTCTGAGATGCAAGTTAGATTCTTGGCATCATTCTAGTGCCCCCACATGATCCCAAAAGCTCTGCTCTCTGAGATCCTTGATGCTACAACCAAGGGTGAGATTTCTAGTACATAGAAGCAACAACAACTAGGGAAGGAAAGAAGGAAAAATAAAAAACAAAAAAACACTTGCATCTTTGCCATGTGTGTGTGTGTGTGTGTGTGTGTGTGAGAGAGAGAGAGAGAGAGAGAAAGAGAAAGAGAGAGAAAGAGAGAGAGAGAGAGAGAGAGAGAGAGAGAGAGAGAGAGAGAGAGAGAGAGAATGAGATTAAGTTATTGCTGGTTATTCTGACCAGTGACTTTTTTTTTTCTGTGACTACCATGGGTGAGGCGACCTATGCTACCTATGACTGTGGTGTTACTAATGAAAGAGAGAATATTCTGTTTAATGATAATTTCTTTATTTAAGCACTGTGGTTGAAGAAATGTTCATAGTTGGGTATCAGTCATAGAAAGCACACTGCCTTTCACCAGTGAACTTTCCCACCACCAATGTCTTCCATTTCCCTCCTACTCTCCAATCTCTGCCTATCTGCTTCTGAAAATATTTTTAGGGGCTGGAGAAATAGCACAGCGGTAGGGCATTTGCCTTGCATGAGGCTGACCCAAGAGGGATCCAGTTTGATTCCTGGCAACCTATATGGGCCCCAAGCCTGCCAGGGATGATTTCTGAGTATTCAGTGTTCAGAGTTCAAGCCAGAATTGGCCCCTGAGCACTGCCAGGTGAAACCCAAACCAATAAATAAATAAAGTTATTTTATTTATTTATTTATTATTATTATTATTATTTATTTTTGGGTCACACCCAGCAACGCTCAGGGGTTACTCCTGGCTCTATGCTCAGAAATCGCTCCTGGCAGGCTCGGGGGACCATATGGGATGCTGGGATTTGAACCACCATCCTTCTGCATGCGAGGCAAACGCCTTACCTCCATGCTATCTCTCCAGCCCCAAATAAAGTTATTTTAAAAGAATATTTTTAAAGCAGAAAAGATGAATTTTAGCCCAGAAAAATTTTCAGGTCTGAGTAACATGGTGACGTCTCAGCTTCTAGCTTATGTCTTTCTATTGTACTGTGAAGTCAAATTAGAAGTCTAGAAAATGTTAAGGAAATGTGAAGGCTGAGAAAACTATGCTTCCACTTGGCAAGAACAGTACTTTTTCCTTGTGAGAGAATAACTTTGTGAGTTGGCTGTTTAAAAATATCATTTTGATTTACCTCAATAAAAATCTATTGCAGGAAATCTAATGGAATAAATATAGCAAGAGACACTTTTCATGATGTATTTGCTTAATATGTTGATACAATTAATAAATGCGTGAAAAATATTTGTAAAACCATTTTCTTAATTCCTCTTTTTATAGACCTGATCTAGGCTACCAAGTTGTCACAGATAAAGGATTTAATTTTTCACCAGCAGATGAAGCTTTTGTTTGCCAAAAAAAGAACCATTTTCAATTAACCATCCAGATTCAAGTTTGGGGAAGTCCAAAATATGTTGAAACCCAAATGGGTCTCAAGCCAATAGAAATGTTTTACTTGAAAGCTTTTGGGGTTAAGGTAAGTCTTTTATTTCATGCAACCAAAATTGATTAAGATCCAGTTATATATCACTGTATAACGAACAAGTTCCCAAAAGGAGCAATTCAAAATAACAATAATATTCAAAATAGCAATAATATGTTGGGTTTACAAGTCTTCAGCTTGGGTAGGGTTTGGTTTTGCAGTTCATTTCTGTTTAAGAGTCAATAGCTGGAGCAACTCGATGAAACCTAAATCCAGTTTCCAAGATGGGTCGAGGTACAAAGTCTTCTCAAATAGGTTTACTTGCTGAACTTGCTCCAAAGAATTCTTTAGCTAAACCAAATAAAACCAAACCAAAATGAATAACAACCAATCCACAACAAAGCTTTTTTATTTTCTGATTATGTAAGTAATATGGATGCCCGATGACAATTTTGTAACACAAGAGAAAAGTATAAAGAAATGAAATGTATTGATATTTGTAATCTACTGTGTAGCTGAAGTTTTCCTTTTCCTTTATTTTATTTTCTTTGTTTGCTTTATGAGCAGAGTTTATTTTACTTCTGGTTGTAAACAAATGTAGTGTATACATACATCTGTTCAAGAAATCTTGCACAATGTATATTTACAATGGCTATCATGCACAAGATGAAAACAAGACTCCAAAATGGAACTTCTGAAAAAGGAAGGAAGGCTCCAGGGTTTTACTGCCCCCCGGGAAAAAATGATCACATCTGTTGACTGAGGATCATACAAAAGTTCAAAACATCCATAAATATCCTGGTCTCACTCTGACAAATACAAACTGCCAGATACAAACTGGGTGAGAGTGCATGCGTTAGGCCAGGGAGTGGGGGAAGACTTTACCTCCCCGATCTTTTTCCATTTCAAGGGCACAGTGGCACAAGATTTCTCATGGTAAGCATAGAGAGATGCTAACTATCCACAGTGGCATAGCTCTGAGCCACCTCCAGGACAGTACTGTGATGTATTTTGAACTCTCATATCTGTCAAGCGTGACTGCTAAAGCAGAGATGTGCTGGTAGCATCTGGGGACAGATGCTGTGGCTGTGGGCTTGCTGATAATAAGGGTGCTGGGTACACAGTTTGTGGCTGTTCAGTCCATGCATGAGCTGTGATGCATGTGATGAGTGAACTGAAGTCCTGCTGATCCCAAGGTTAAACCATTGTTTACAACATCTAGAGTTGCTTGAGGCACTCTCAAACTGTGACATTATTTGGAGGATTGACTTGCCAAACAGCAGGAGCCTGCATAACAGCTCCTCCTTGCAGAGGAGCCTGAGCTAATGGCATCCAGAGAGTCCTATAAATCACTTAGTAGTTTTTAGGAGCTCCTGGAACAGGGAATCTTATTGGCACCTGAGTTGCTGGGAGATAGGTGACACTTATGGTGATTGGAGCAGTGGACAGCAAGTGTATGGTTGTCTGAGCTGGTCCACTTTTTAGTACACTAGATGACTGAAGAGGTGGGCTCACTGGCTGGGCTGCAGTGGTCAAGGCTGAGAAGAATTCGGTTGACACTGGAGTGTAATTCAGCTTCCTAGGCTATTGTGAAGCTCCACTTTTTCATCATCTGTTGGGGGATTGATGGCACCACCCAACTCACTGCTAGAGGCTTGTCCGCTCTGTGACATCAACTACTTTCTTTTCTGTGCTATATACTACTTTGTTGTTGTTTTTTAGTGCACCTGGAAGTGCTCAAGAGTTATGCCTGGCTTTGTGCTCAGGAGTCACTCCTGGTAGGTTTAGGGGACCATATGGGATGCTGAGATTGAACCTGGGTCAGCTGCATGCAAGACAAATGCCTTACCCTCTGTATTATTGCAATGGTCCCTCAAATACTTTCTTATTAACAGAAGCACATTTTGGTTTGCTTGTCTGATTTTCAAGTCTTGGTGTGTTGCTACTGCTCTGTTCTGCAGCATATGAATTTCTAAAAACAGAAATTGAAATTTCAACTGTATAGCTCCTTGATTGTTGATGAACTATAAAGTCCTGATGGACCTCGAGTCCTTGTGGCTTGTGCAATAGACTGTGCTATTGCAACAGCCTGTACTCAAGTGCTGTGTCTAGAGGAGAAGCACTGACCAGGGATTTCCTTTGACTACTAAGACTAGATGAAAGAATATTTGGTTCAATGGGGTTTGGCCAGGATGGCAAGGACACCTGAGATTTTAGCAAGGCTATTCATTGCAGGTGGACTTTGTATGGAAATGAATGCAACATTGCTGAATGGTTGATTGGTCTCTAACATTTGTGGATGACTTTGCAGGAGCTGAGGCTAAGAGGACACTGAGACAGGACGTTTTCCTTATTTTATCTGTTATTAAAATTAATCTCATGTTGCTAATACTGTATTCTGACAATAACATATTATCAAAAGATATAAAAATGTAGCTACAAAGATGATAATTTTTTATTATAGGGGTATGACATATTAACTCTTGCTTTGTTGTAAATTTTGGTAATAAACTCTAGGAGTAGCCCTGTATTTTTGTCTCTGTAGAAGGATAAATTCCAGAGGAGGAATTTTCACATTATATATATGAATGTTTTCAGACTAAAGAGATAGTACAGTGGTTAAGGAACTTACATGCAGCTGACCTGGGTTTGGTTCTTTTCACCCATTTTTGATCTCTTTGTGAGTGACCCCTTGAGTGCAGTCAGAAGTAAGCCCTGGCCACTGTTGGGTATGGTCCACTCCCCATCCACCAAAAAATTGAACATTTAAAAATTTTTGGATGTTTGATTCACTATATATCTAAAATTCAACTGTGAAGGACTTTATAAATATCATAATGGTTTCAATAAAATAAAATAAAAATATCTCTAGATGTAAGTTATCTAGTTGCTTTCCAGAAAGATTGTTACTTTATGAATACTGCAATCCTTATGAGATATTACTGGGCATTATTCATTAGGAATAAAGAGTTTGCACTAAGTACTAAATAAATATAATTTCTGATACTTTATTCATTTTTTATCATATATTATTGTTTTTCTATGTTAGAATACAATCCCTGCACGGGTAGGTATTCTTGTTAATTTTATTTATTTCTTACTTCTAGTGCCTAGTGAAGTACATGGTGCATAGGAAGAATGAATGAATGAATGAATGAATACAGTTAGCTTTTGAGGATTCTTACTCTTTTCTGGGGTGGGGGGTGGGGCTCACTGGTGGCCCAGGGGTTACTCCTGGCTATGTGCTCAGAAATCGTTCCTGGCTTGGGGGACCATATGGGTCACTGGGGGATCGAACCACGGTCTGTCCTAGGCTAGCACTGGCAAGGCAGATGCCTTACTGCTTGTACTACTGCTCTGGCCCCAAGGATTCTTACTGTTATGTTTCGATTATGTAGTCCACACTAATAGTTTCTGCTTATCTGAATCTCTCTTTTGTCTTATGTTTTCTCTGTAAAATTTTACTGGAGATTCTCATTTCGCCAATTGTTCCCAGTATTAAATTAGTGGCAGTTGTCTTTCTTACATGTCTTTTTAGTTCACTTGACCAATGCTTAGAAAGATGCCTTAGAAAACTTGCAAAGTACTTGGGAATTATTTACTAATAAACATTTTAATTAATCCTTTAAATAATTAGCTCGGTAATTCATTTTCTTTTTGTTATTCCACACAGGTAGAAGCCACCAATCAAATAATTACTATTGAACAGTCCCAAGCAGATCGAAGCAAAAAGATTTTCAATCCTGTTAAGTAAGAATTTCTTTTTAATTATGTATTTTACTAGATGTTTTGGAAATGTCTCTTGCCCAATTTATAAAATGAAAGTCACTGTAGAAATTAATTAGCAATGGTATGTTAATATTATAAAACATGTGATTATCAACAAAAATAAAGTTGATAAAATACATTAAAATTATTACAAGAATACCTTATTAAAAAGCTCCATTTAAAAAACTAGCATTCGGGTGCTTAACTAAAGATAAAAAAAGTAATAAAAAACTAGCATTCACAGGATAATCATTCATTGACGAACTTGCAGGTTCTTTGAGATAGATTCTGATTATATCTTTTTTTTTTTTTTTTTTTTTTTGGTTTTTTTGGGCCACACCCATTTGACGCTCAGGGGTTACTCCTGGCTATGTGCTCAGAAATCGCCCCTGGCTTGGGGGGACCATATGGGACGCCGGGGGATCGAACCGCGGTCCGTTCCTTGGCTAGCACTTGCAAGGCAGACACCTTACCTCTAGCGCCACCTTCCCGGCCCCTCTGATTATATCTTTTTATTTTTTGGTTTGTGGGTCACACCTGGATGCTCTCAGGGGTTACTCCTGGCTCTTCACTCAGAAGTTGCTCCTGGCAGGCTCGGGATGCCGGGAATCAAACCAGGGTCCATCCTCTGTTGGCCAGTGCAAGGCAAACACCCTACTGCTGTACTATTGCTCTGGCCCCAAGATTCTGGTTATATCTTTTCATTTAAATGAGTGCAATGCAGAGTGAATTAATTTCAGGGTTCTAGATCAAGCTGTGCTTATGATTTATTTTTCCTTATTTCTTAAGCCATGCCTTAAGCATGGCTAATAAGCTTCAAGATAGAAATATTCAAGAATTTTCAAGAGAGAATATTCATGAAAAATATGGCCACTCCAATTAGCATCTACCCTGAGGAATCACTTAAATTGGGAGTGACTCAATGGTCTTCAAACTACGGCCCGTGGGCCACATATTGTATTTATTCCCATTTTGTTTCTTCACTTCTAAATAAGATATATGCAGTGTGCATAGAAATTTGTTCATAATTTTTGTTTTTACTATAATCTGGCCCTCCAACAGTCTGAAGGACAGTGAACTGGCCCCCTGTTTAAAAAGTTTGAGGACCCCTGCGTTGAGATAGACATGATTGGGAGGTGTTTGAGGCATCTTTGATCCTGAGTAATTACCACTGGGACTGGAAAGAAAATGGTCCCATAGCCAGATCTCCTCAGGGAAGTGCTCAAGTTGACATGTGAAGAAACAGTGCTGAACTGGCCTGATCTATCAGTTATCCCTGGAAGGCTTCAGTTGTCTTCCTTGGGAGAAGGCTTTCTCCATGGCTGAACCAGGAGGGCAGAGACATGTTGAAGTTGAGGAGTTTGTGGCAAGCGTAGGTAAATAAATGACTTGCAATAGGAAAGAAATAGCCACAGTGGCCAAGGCACAAATGAGATCTGACTTCTCTCCCCATGGTGGAAGTTAAAGAACACACCCATGCTTTAGAAAGCATGTGGTTCTCAGGAGTCCAAAAATTGCAGATTTGAGCAACTTGGGCTGAATGTGCACTTCTTACTACATGACTAATTCAGGTCCTTCATTGGCAGCCATTCCTGACTATGCTAAGAGAGTGCACTGAAGTCAGTGACTCGAATAAACTTCCGTGGCAGAAAGGCTGGGAACCAAACCTACTAGGAATGGGTTAGATATGGTCTGACACTGTGTGTCCTCTGACAGTCTTTTGCTATCTTTGTTATTTGTTTTAGAATCGACCTGCTAGCTGACCAGGTAACTAAAGTAACCCTGGGCCGATTGCACTTCAGTGAAACCACAGCGAATAACATGAGGAAAAAGGGAAAACCAAATCCTGATCAGAGGTACTGGTATCTTTGTGGACACTCCAGGGGGCTGAGTACTCTCATACTCTTTCTTGGCCCTGCCCATCAGTAAAGCCAGCCTTATCCAGCCACTTTCCTGCCTATTCCTATTAAGTATATGAACTTTTCTTATTTACCATGACCACTTATCCTCTACCAATCCTTACTCCTAGAATACCTGCTTTCTTTCCTGCACAGCTCAGATATGTAGCCTAGATCTCCCTCCAAATTCCCTACAGAGCCTGTATGTTTATATTTCCTTTGTTCTTCCATTTCCCTCCAATATTGGCAGAGTAATTGTACTTCTCAAATGTGTACGCTGCTCCCAGTACAATGCCCTGAGTTCCAGGGAACTCTGCTACCCTCTATGACTGCAAAGAAAAATGAATTTCCATCACTGGTTAAGACTTGTGGTTCTCATTGTGCATACTCAGGGCTGTAGAGATTATACTGCCTGGATATATAGTAGAAATGCAAGTTCTAAGGCCAACTGAAGATGTCCTGAACCAAGGTTCTGTAGGCCAGGTCCAGAAATTTGCACCATAGCAAATGTACCATGTGAGTCTGCAGGAGGATCAAGTTTGAGGATCACTTTGAAAGTAACATTTAAGTCTACGTTATGTAAAGTATATCATAGATATGTTTTATGGTTCAATATTTATACCATGAAGTTCACCGTTAAAAAACCAATTTGGTGCCAGGCAAATTTGGTTGCCTTGTACTCATCCAACCCCAGTTCAATCCCAGCACCACATATGGTTCTTTGAGCACTGATAGGAGTAAACCATGAGCACAGAGCCAAAAGTAATCTCTGAGAATCATTGGATATGATCCCAAAACAAAGCAAAACAGAAATTCAAATTTATCATCAAGTGCTCAGTTGAAACTTTTTGTCTATGTTATACAACCTGTTCCCCCATTCCCTTCTGGTAACTACTATAGGTCTTAAAATCTAAAGTTATTTTTTTTTAACCAATGTTTTGGTTTTATTACCCACATCTAGTGGTCTTAAGGGGATATTCCCAACTATGTTATCAGGGGACATTTGATGCCAGGGAGTGAACCTGGGCCTCCAGCATGCAAAACATGTGGTTACATCCATTGAGCTGGGCCCTGGGAGTTTATTTTAACTTAATTTAGCTGAAATTGGTTTTAAAAGTTGGATAAAATACTTGATTTGCTAGCTTGGTGACCTTGTGCCTATAAATTAACCTCTCTGAGACTAATTTTCCTAGTCTGTTAATGGAAACAATTGTCATATCTCTACTACTCCAGACGGAGGTTCTCAAACTTAACTTGATCTACTACCTCCTTTTAAGGAAAATGTCACTCAGAGATCAGACAAATAGTACAGGGTTGAGGCACTTGCCTTGCATGAAGCTGACCCTGATTAGATTCTTGGTACCACATATTATCCCCTGAGCACTACCTGGAGTGATCCTTGAACAAAGACTCAGGAATAAGCCCTAAGCACAATCAGTATGACTGAGCCCCCTCCCATCAAATCACTTATTACTTGCTGGAAATCTGCCTTATTTAAGTAGCAAACAGAATGAATCTCACAATTGTATCCAGGACTCCTGGGCCATTCTAATGTTCCTCTTGCCATCTGGACAAGAGAGGGAGGTGGGGACAGAACTTCACCATTTTGAAAAACACTATTCTCCTCCAATTGGTTGTTTTGGTTATAAACAAAATCATGTAAATGAGCAGATGACACTTTGTCTATTAATATTAATGATGATAAGAACAATTATTACACAGTTACTTTAGGTGAAGGGAGAAGTCTTGTTCTCTAGGGATTAGAAATCTGTAGCATATTCCAGAAGCCAGTGAAGCCCTCTTCTAATAGCTATAGTTTTTATTTAATTTTAAATCATGGTTGGATCTTTAAAAAGTCTCATCAGTGTTAAGTTTAAAGAAGCAATTGAGATAACAGTGACTAAGACTGCTTTAAATCAAGGCCCTTAAAAGTCATTGGAACTGAAGATTTTGTTTATAGAACTGAAGTTACACGGGAAAGGGAAGGTATCTGGGAGGGGCCTTTCTGACACTGGTGGAGGGTAAGTGGGCATTTGGTAATGGCTTGATCTAGGAATGAAGGATACATGAAAAGTATAATGAACAGTATTGTAAATCCCAGTACTTCAATTAAGATGATGAAAATATTTGAAGGCTTTCATACACTTTTATGTGGAAGACATAAGGTACATACATGGCCAAGAGCAAATGCAAGTAGATGCCAGTGTGGTTTGTTGAGTCCTGATGGGTCTCACTCAATAAGGGGTAGGATATAGACTTGGCTGGCTCTGGACAAAGGATCATATATGGTGACTTCCTGTTGTACAAGTGTTAATGAGCAGAGTTATGATGAGAGCTCAGGAATGCAGCTTGCAAACACCTCAAACTGGGCATAACGAGGATCCAGAAGAATAGTCAGTCAAGAATCGGCTCTTATTCCAGAGGAGGAGAAACAGCACAGAAGAAAACATCTTGACACATGCAAAGCTATCTTAGTAAATGCACCATGAATGAACATGTTTCTGTTCAGTTATGTTCACACTGGTCTGCTCTTTCTCATTCAGATATTTTATGTTGGTGGTTGGACTGTATGCTGCTAACCAAGACCAGTTCTATTTGTTATCAGCCCACATCTCGGAAAGGATCATTGTGAGGGTAAGCTCCATGTTTTGACCCCTGGGAAGGCACATGCTTTCCTTCCTAAAGAGAATGTACATTTTTCAAGACTTGTTTGAACTATATTGCTTCTCAGTAACTGATGTTGTGAATGGCAAGACCAGATAAAATTGTTTAAAAATTTCTGATCCCTGCGATTTCCCCAAATGTGGGGAACTCAACTGCATAATTTGTGGTAGTAGGAGATTGTGTTGGTGCTCTCCCCTGAAGAAAAAAAAAATTCTGAGTGGGGGGGACCACACCTGCCATAATATTATAATAATATATATTAATAACCAGAGATTCAAGAGAGTGAGAACATCACTCTGATCACACAGCTTGTCAATGATGGATCCCAAATCATAATCCGTTTCTGTCTGATCTGAAAGCCCTTGAGGCAGGGTAAATAATAGAAAGGGATCTCATGCCCCAAAGTGGTTGGTAACCTCGGGAGCATCTGGGATTTTGCCCAACACATAGTTAGGAGTTCACAAATTTTTTGCTCTTTTTTTTTTTTTTTTTGGTTGTTTTTGGTTTTTGGGCCACACCCGGCGGTGCTCAGGGGTTACTCCTGGCTGTCTGCTCAGAAATAGCTCCTGGCAGGCACGGGGGACCATATGGGACACCGGGATTCGAACCAACCACCTTTGGTCCTGGATCGGCTGCTTGCAAGGCAAACACCGCTGTGCTATCTCTCCGGGCCCTGGAGTTCACAATTTTGATGAATGAATGATCAGTCCCAGCTGTGGGCTGAAGTCTTGGCAGCCACGGAACATAAACCTGCTCTCAGATGCAGCTGTGGGAGGCCACAGGGTCAGGATGGAAAAAGCCAGCGGTGTGGGGTAATTACTTAGCACAGGTCTAGCAGCCCAGGAGTCCAGCTGTGCTGTCATGCCTCCTAAAAGTGACACAAGGAGGATAAACAGGTTCCAATAGGAAAAATTATTTACTGCGGCATGCCCCACAGGGACTCTTAACTGGGGTGGGAGGGTGACTGGGGAGACACAATTCTGCTCATCTGGGGAAATATTTCTTTACTGGTCTTAATTGACTGAATTTAAAATAAAGAATCTTTTGTGTGACTCTTTTAGTCAATTTGAAAGAACAAGTCTGAGGCTGGAGAGTGGGTAAGGCCCTTGTCTTTCACAGAGCTGATGGCAGAGGGAGTGGGGCTGATTCTCTGCATCACATATGGTCCCCTAAGCCTTGCCAGGAGTGATCCCTGAGCAAGAAGCCAAGAGATACTTGCTTCTCCTTGACCCCCCAAATCCCCCCAATAACAAGTCCTACCTATTTGTAGAAATCCTTCTACTGTATCTCTCAGTTTTTAAGCAAGTTAGATAATGACAGAAATGTCCCACTGTGTTCAGATGACCAAGGCTGAGGGTTGGGCTCCATCTGTCACATGCATTTCTGTTCCTCTAGATCTAACCTGTAACTACAAAGATTCTCTGGAATCAAGGTGGTGGTTCCCTTTTCTGGTCATGAGCTAAGGACTGAGACTCCCTTCCATTCCTCAGCAGAGTTCAGGGTGACCTCTAATATATCCGCTAGTAGAGTCTGGGATGACTTCACTGTACTAACAGTCTGGTCTATAGCCAAGTCTGGAAACCCACGTTGCTGTGTCTGGTTTCTCAGAGGGAGGAGTAAAGTTAGCAAGGCCTCTCTTTTTCGAGTTAGACTAGATTAGATAGCATAAAAGTGCTGTTCTGAGCATGGAACTCCTTGAGTTCTGTGCTGTGAGTCACCCTCAAACTTTGAATAATTTATCTGGGGCCAAGGGTTCTCCATTTCCTGCTGCCATTTGCTGCAAAGATACTCACTGTCTCTGTGTAAGTTCACACAGCCCCAGGAAAGAGAACCCCACGGCCAAAAATGCTGTTACCAAAACATTTAATAAATGGCACCTCCTCTTAGCCACAGCACACCGATCATTTGTCTCATAATTATGCCGTTGCAAATTCATGGTTTCTGCAATTTACGTTGCGCATTAATACCTATACACTGCGTGTCATGCTATTCAAGAAAGTTATATTTTAAAAACAGCCAAGAAAGTTGTCTTTAAGAGATGGTTAAAAAAACATGTTCAAAACATTGTATTTAAAAATCATTTAAAAAACATATTCCAGATTCCACAACTTTCTTCTTCTGACCGTGACATTTAAAGGGAATGCTCTGTCTTATAAATTACACAGAGATTCACTACAGCAAGAGAAGTGATCATGATGATCACACAAATGCTACTCCCAACCTCCTGCTGAAAATATTTTTTTGATATTATTTTGGTTCTCAATCCTTAATACAGAAATAAAGAAGAACACCGACTTTTGACCCATTTGTTGTTGTTTAAACCGACTAAGAGAAAAAATAAATTTAAGAAATAGTATTGGGCCAGAGATATAGTACAGGGGTTAAGGTGCTTGCTTTTCGTCCTACAGGACCTGGTTTGATACCCTCGGCACGGTGTATGGTCCCTTGAGCACCACCAAGGTTTACTCCTGAGCACAGAGACAGAGATAGCTTCTGTGTACCACCAAGTGTAGCCCAAACTACTTCCTCTGTCAAGAAATGGCATTATCAATGACTGAAATGTTCATTCCTCTTAGAATAGGAGTTAATTACAACGGAGACTCTATCAAATTGATCTTAGAAACAAAAAGCCAAAAAACCCAAACAGTCCCAATGACGAACATTTTTTTTCTTCTCTAAATATTTAACTTGACTGGAAAAAAAGGATATAAGTACATTGTTTTGTTTTAATACACCTGTTATAACAATTACTATTACAACAATTTTTATTAAATTCTATATTTTATATGCAAGGTGTGGAATTCTCAAGTATTGTGCTACCATTGTATTAACGTATGTTTAATGCTTTAGAGACACTGAGCATATGTTGGAATAAACTTTTTACCTTGGGAAAATTATATGAAGTATTGTCTGACTTGTACATCATATTGATAAGGATTGAATAGATTTTGAACATCCAAAACCTTTACTATTGGTTTAATACGAAGTCAAGTTTGAGAATGACTATTTTATAAGCAGACTTTGATGTAGACTTTAGAAGTTGCAAGTAGTTGAAAGATTTGGCTGTATTGCCCTTTATCACTTAAAATTATAAAAAATATTTCAGAGCTGATGTTGATAAAGATATAAAGTACAATAAAATGAGACATTGAGTATCATTAAAAAAAAAGGAATCTGAATTTTAGCACTATCCACAGAACACATGAGATTCTAGAAGATGCTCTATTGCTGTGTGCATCAAAGGTTTGCAAGAGAGCAGGCGAGCCTGCAATCACAAGAAATCCAGATACGCCTATATAATCTGTGGCCTGACTAAGGAGGGAAGAATCAAAGACATTCACAGCTCTGGCCACTTTGCATGAGAAACCATACATTACATTTAGAAAATTCTGAGATTGATTTTGAGGCCCAGGGATCATTTTTTCTTGGTAGCAGTGATTTACCATCAAGGTATCTATATGAGGGCTGAACCCAGTTGCAGTGCTGAGGGTGGAAGGTACTCAGGAGACCACAGTGGTAAGAATTCTCCTTACAAAGAATAGTCGCTGGCAGGTTCCAGTAACTATTCATCTGTGTTGTCAATCAAAACAGTTTTAGAAATTTATGATGGTTTCGTAGTGGAAATTGGTCAATTTGAGGAAAATTAAGGTTTATTCAGGGGAGCAGATTTATTTCCTAGGTCTTTGTTTTTGAAAGCATTCCCCAGCAGAGTTCCTTCAGATTCTCCTTGGTAATGACGAGGCCTTTTCTTCAGCTCAATTTTCCTTCTCCAACATATAATTAAGTAGGGTTTGGAGCACTGCGTTGCAAGCAGGAGAGATGATTGCTGTTTGTCTGCTTTTCAAAGACGCACCAAGGTTCCTTAGTTTTCAAACCTAATAGATTATATTTCCATTTCCTTTCTCAAAGAAGATCCCTAAGAAATCCCCTTTGACTGCTCCGTTTTCACACCGCAGTGAGGTGGGAAGTCGGCCCCTAGGGGCAGGAAAGAGAAAAAGAGAATAAGAATGTAGTTGCTAGAATAACAAGGGATGGGCACTGAGTGGAACCATTCCAAGTCTCATTTCATGTCCCTTTGTTTGCATTAAGTAGACTATTTTTGTCTACGATTTTCTCTTCTCTCCTCCAACATGCACATGTACGCGCGCACACACACACACACACACACACACACACACACACACACACACACCTCATTGTCTCTTTGTCTCTGTCCTCTCTCTCTGTCTCTCTCTCATATACATACACACACACACACCTATGTACATATCCCTTTTCTAGGTGTTGGGCGAACTTTTATTTATTCTCACATTTTATTTATTCAAATGTAAAAAGTTGTATCCATTTTACTCTGCTGGTGGTATTCAACAGAGGATGGAGGGGCCAGAACGGTGGCACAAGTGGTAAGGCATCTGCCTTGGCCACGATAGCCCAGGATGAACTTCGGTTCTATCCCTCGGTGTCCCATATGGTCCCCCAAGTCAAGATCGATTTCAGAGTGCGTAGCCAGGAGTAACCCCTGAGCGGTCACTGGGTGTGGCCCAGAAACCAAAAAAACAAAAACAAAAACAAAAAACAAACAGAGGATGGAAGGTGTAACTTGTGATCAGGTAGTACATGGCACAGAGATGTGACTCATGCCCATTATCAAGATTCTTGGGGAGCTTATCCCTTATTATTATTGTTTTTTAAAAAGGTATTTCATTCACACTCCTGAAGCTTTTAATTCAGTAGACTGCAGCTGATCAGGAATATGTATTCCTAATAAGCTTCTGATGTTAAGAAGAGGCAGACCTGGCTGGCCTGTGGACCACAGCTTAGAGACCACACCTTGGTAGAGAACACTTCTAGGCCCATTTAATCATACCTTTTTTTTGTTGTTGTTGCTTGTTTTTGGGCCACACCTGGCATGGCTTAGGGGTCACTCCTGGTTCTTCACTCAGAAATTGCCCCTGGCAGACTCAGGGGACCATATAGGATGCTGGGAATCAAACCCAGGTCAGCTGAGTGTAAGGCAAATGCCCTACCTCTGAGCTATCACTCCAGGCCCTTTCCATAACCCTTTTGAAGATAAAAAGTGGATTGCTTATGAATTGTTTTTCTTAGCTCAAGCACTCTAAGTATTCTCTTTGGTTACTGCTTCAAATGCTAAAGCAAAGGAAGGTAAAGCAAAGCAAATTCAGCTTCCTGTTCCAAATTTGAGTTGGTTTGAAATTGCTGGGAAGACTGTTTCTGACTTTATATAATAATTTTTATTTTGACCAAAGTGGATTACAGATCTTTCACAATAATATGTTAGGTACATATTAACATTGAATCAGGGGAATTCCTTTGAAGTCCTGCAGGGGGCACCATTTACATTGTTTTTCTGAATGGAGTGTCCCAGCATCCTGCAGCTTGGCAGCAGATTGTTGAGGAGCATGGCTGTGGAGGAATTTGACAGCAGTCATCTTCCTGTACCAAAGTGTTTATGCGTGCATGAGCACAATGGATTCCACACCCTATGGTATAGGCAAAGAAGACAATACTAGTTTGTCCTTCAGAGGAAAACTGGTGCAGAGATAGGTTCAATGACTGCTTCAAGGTCACACAGCTAGTTAATTTAACCTAGGCACAATGTAGTATTGATATAATTGTTCGCATCTTCCCTAAATATATGAGGATGCGATTTCAATAATAAAGAAATTTTAGAAAGGAATTTATTTTTCTCTTTAATATTAATCAACTGGGCCCCACGTGAATATAATTTCATGGTTTTTGATAAGAAACAGTCTAGATTACTTAGACACATTTATTTATTTTTATTGATTTATTTTTTGGTTTTGGGGCCACACCCAGAGGCACTCAGGGGTTACTCCTGACACTGCATGGAGAAATCACTCCTGCCAGGCTTAGATAACCATATGGGATGCTGGGACTCGAACCCAGATCCATCCTGGGTCTGTATGTACAAGGCAAATGCCCTACTGCTGTGCTACCGCTCCAGTCCCTAGTTAAACACCTTTAGATTGTGGAAATCAAAGCCGAGAAATAAAAGTCACAGAATTTAGACAGTTTTCTTTTTAGTACTGATTGAGTCCAATTTGTTTATTTTTTTTTAAATTTATTACTTTATTTAACACTGTGGTTTACATGGTAAATCATGAACCATGGTTTCATGGTACATTTTTTTCTGCCATTCCATATTCCAACACAAATCCCACCACCAGTGTAAAATTCCCTCCATCATTATCTCCAGATTTCCATCCATTCTAAGGTCTTTCCCCCCTTTTCCATTTCCTTGTTTCTGCTTTTATTTCTTTTTTTTTTTTTAATTTATTTTATTGAAACCATTGGGATTTACAAAGTCCTTCATAGTTGGGTTTCAGACATACAATGAATGAAGACCAGTCCCATCACCAGTGTCCACGTCCATCCACCAATGTTACCCAAGTGTATCCCATACCAATCCCCCACTTCTCAGCCTGCCAGTAAAACGGGCCCATTTTAAGTTAGGATGGTTAAAGTTTGGGTCTCTTGACTCCATTGCTGTTGCTTTTGGCTTGGATATTTAGCTCTATTCTTTTTTTTTTTTTTTAACACAATGCACCTGAGACCTCTTGGACCCCGGCTCCCATCCTTTTATATTTGTGTTTTCCCTCTTCTACTCAGTTTCTTCTTATTCTCACTATATCGGGGGCCATGAGTGTTCAAGATAACCCCCATTAGACTATTGTATTTCTTCATGCAGTTATTGTAAATACCACATATAAGTGATATCATTCTGTATTTATTCCTTTTTTCTGGCTTACTTCATTTAACACAATATCTTCTAGTTCCATCCATGTTGCTGCAAATTGCATGATGACATAATTTCTTATAGCTATGTAATAGTCCATTGTATATATGTACCACATCTTCATGATCCACTTGTCTGTTGTTGGACATCTAGGTTAGACTTGGCTGTTTTACTGAGTGCTTCAATGAATAGCAGTATGCATATTCTTTTGGATGAATGTTTTTTCTGTCCTGGGGATAAATACCCAAAAGAGGGATTACTGGGTCATATGGCAGATTATTGTTTTGTTTTATTTAGTTTGGGTTTTTGGGTCACACCTGGCAGCGCTCAGGAGTTACTCCTGGCTTTACACTCAGAAATCACTCCTTTGAGACTCATGGGACCATTTGGGATGCGGGGTTCGAACCACCGCCCTTCTGCATGCAAGGCAAATGCCCTACCTCCATGCTATCTCTCCGGCCCCTGTAACTGGCTATTTTGCTGTATTGTTTTTTTTATTCTAGGAGCTTTTTTGTTAGACTCTTTAGGGTCTTCAATGTGTAATATAATGTCATCTGCAAATATAGTTTAACTTCCTCTTTTTCAATTTGGATTTCTTTGATTTCCTTCTCTTGTCAGATTGCCATTGCTAAGATTTCTAATACTATGTTGAATAAGACTGTAGAGAGTGGACATCCTTGCTTATTGCCTGACCTTAGTGAAATTGCTCTCTGTTTTTTTTTTTTTTTTTTTTTTTTTGCCACTAAGAATAATGTTGGCTGTATAGATATCTGTTACTATCATGAGGAAAGTTCCTTCCACACCTATTTTGCTGAGAGTTTCAATCATGAATGGGTGCTGGATTTTATCAAATGCTTTCTCTGCATAGAGGAAAATGATCATGTGGTTTTTTTTATCTTTCCTATTACTGATATGGTGTATTATATTTATTGTTTTGCATATATTGAACTATCCTTGTATCCCTGGGATGAAACCTATTTGGTTCTGATGTATGATCTTTTTGATGTGTTGTTGTATTTGGTTTGCTAAGATTTTATTAAGTATTTTTGCATCAATATTCATCAGTGATATTGGTCTGTAATTTTCTTGGTAGTAGCTTTGTCAGCTTTGGGAATGATTGTGATGCTAACTTCATAGACGGTATTAGGGGAGAATTCCCATCTCTTTGATATTTTGGAAAAGTCTAAGGATTAATGGTAGTAACTTCTCTGAATATTTGTTAAAACTTACCTATAAACCTGTCTGGTCTTGGACTTTTTATTCTTGAGAAGTTTCTTCTTTTTTCTTTTTGGCGGGAGGGGGGGGGAGGTGGCCAAATCTGATGGTGCTCAGGGGTTACTCCTGGCTCTGTGCTCAGAAATTGCTCCTGGAAGGCTCAGGGGACTATATTGGGATGCTGGGGATTGAACCCAGGTCTGTCCCGGGTCAGCAACATGCAAGGCAAATGCTCTACTGCTGTGCTATCACTCCAGAAGTTTCTTAATTACCATTTCAATTTTCTTACTTTTTTTTTTATGAATAATTGTTTTTTGTGACCAACGTGAACCACAAGTATTTCACAGTAACATTTGTGGTACATAGTGGCACTGAAGCAGGGTATCCCACCACCAGTGCTATCCTCCCTCCACCCCAGTTCCCAGCATCCCTCCACCCCAGTCAGGTCACTGACAAAAAGGAAGGAAAGAAGGAAGGAAGAAAGGAAGGAAGGAAGGAAGGAAGAAGGAAGGAAGGAAGAAGGAAGAAGGATGGAAGAGAAAGAAAGAAAAAGAAAGAAAAAGAAAGAAAGAAAGAAAGAAAGAAGAAAGGAAGGAAAGATGGGAGAAAGGAAGGAAGGAAAGGAAGGGAGAAAAGAAGGAAAGGAAGGAAGAAAGGAAGAAAGAGAGAGAAGGAAGAAAGAAGAAAAGGAAGGAAGAGAAGGAAGGTAGGGAAAGAAGAGAAATAAAGAAGAGAAGATAAAAAAAGAAGAGAAGATGAAGGGAAAGAAGAAAAAGGTAAGGAAGGTAAGAAGAGGCATGAAAGGAGGGAAAGGAAGAAAGGAAAGGTAGGGAGAGATGGAGAGGTAGAGGAAATATAAGCAGAGGGAACTGTGGGACGTGGCAGGGAAAAAAGAGGAGAGTAAGGGTAGGGTGAGGGGCGAGTTTAAGTGAGGAGGTGAAGACAAAGGGGAAGGAAAGAGAAGGGATGGGAGAGGAAGAGTGGAGGGAAAGGTAGGAGAAGAGGAGGGGTGGAGGAAAAGAAAAGAGATGAGGAGAGGAAAGAGGAAAGAGAGGAGGGTTGGAGATTTGAGTTAAAGCCAATATTGTCTTCATAATCAAGAGAGCTCTTGGGGCCTTGCAAAAAAGCCCTTTGCTTAAGTGAATTCACATGAAATAATGGTTCCAAGTTGTTTATATTCTTTCACAGTTCTTATCTATGGAAATTAAATTTTCCAAATAGCTCAGAGTTCAAATAGGTGGATAGGAAACTGGAAGTAGATGACCTAAAATGTTTTAACTGAATCCAAAAAGAAAACTTTCTGGTTTTATTTATTTTTGGATTAAATCGTAGCACGTGCATATTGTGAAAACATCCAAACAATGCCCAGAGAATAGATTGCAAACAGAACCTTCTTCCAGCCAGTTTCTACTTACACTTTCCAGCTTGCTCCCTGAGAAAATCACTGCGACTGAAGTATTCTTCAGAGCTAATGGAGGCATCCCTTTAGTCCAGTGCTTCTCAAATAGTGGGGCATGCCCTCCAGGGGGGTTCTGTAAAGGGGGGCACATTTAACCTTGGCAAACACTGGCTAAGCCCGTGTTTATGTCTCTGTATGTCTCGAAAAGCTATGCATTGCAAAGCGTGCTCATTCTAGCCATGAATCCAGACATCACCTCTGATTAAAAAATCAGCTCAAATTATTGTATATATATTTTTGTTTTGCAGATTAAAGTTTTTCTTTAATAAAGATACTATTTACAGTCACGTAGGGAGCGCAAAAAATGTTTTCTTCTTCTTAGGGGGGCATGACAGAAAATAATTCAGAAGCACTGCTTTAGCCTAACCATCCTGAGATGCAGGCTGTGAATCCACAATGCTGACTTTTTGATGCTTTGAGTCCCCATTGTTTTTCCGAATCTGTGACAACTTGTCTCTTGTGACAAAAAAGTCACATTCAGAAAAAATAAGATGGATCAGAATTTTAGAAACAAATCCTTTTGTGAGGATGTTGAGGGATTCAGAATTCCCCACTTAAAGCTATTTGGAGGTATTTAGAAATAATGTAGGCAGCTACATGAAGGAAGAGGAAAGCCAGAACCATGGCATAAATCTACAGCAAAACAATTTCATTTCAATTTAAGTGTAAATTTGTTTGGTCCAATAGTTTCTCTTAGATTTCCACCCCACTCCCCCCGCCCAAGACAGTACTTTACTAGAGTTACTTCTAGACAACATTGAGATATAAGCAAAGTTAGAGTCATTAATAGTCAAAGGAATTGTAATTCCAGTTCCAGAATTTAATAGCTTTGTGATCTTGGGCAATTTACTCTCCTCTTCAGAGTCTTGGAATCAATGAAAGACGAATAGAACACAGATCTGGGGCATAGATAACTTTGAGGTACAGGTGACTAGTAATCTTTCAGTATTCACTGTGTGAAAGAAATAGCTGAAGAGTATTAAATATATTTGTTTGGTCCTTTGCTTGCCAATATGTGGCATGTCATAAGTGTGTTTTAAATTATAAAGGGGATAACCAAATACAAGCCATTTAGTAGTCTTCATGATAATAATCTGATGTATTGTAGTATTATTTTGTTTTTATAAAATATAATTATAGTGCAGTTATAATATGTTGATATATTTGGGGAGCATTGGGACCCCATTTGGCTATGCTCAGAGCATATTACTGGCTCAGTATTTTAGGGATCACTTCTGAGAGTGCTCAGGGAACAATGGGTCATGTGGTGCTGAGGATTAAATCATAGTTGGCTGCTTGCAAAGCAAGCACCTTACCTCCTATCCACTCTTTCTGACCGGAAATGTATACTCTTTTTTGATGTCATCTTCTGACTCTAAGCCATGATAATAATTATACCTAAAATATCTATAATTTTAAGTTTTATTTTTTTCTCTCCATGACACATACTCAATCACAGATGGATGCAATAGTGACTGAACGATTATGCAGAGTTTATGCAGAGCAGTTAGGGGAGTCCTCCCCCCACACTAGCTCTCCTGGTGCAATAGTTATTTGAATATGTCAGGATGTCTCATTCAACATAGAATTCTCTGTATAAAAAGACTAAAAGAACATCTGCTTTCCTGACGAATAAAAGCATCCTCAACTTGGCAACTGTAACTTCCATTATAATATATTTATTGTTTTATTTCTTCCCCAGGCCTCTAACCCTGGGCAATTTGAAAATGACAGCGATGCATTATGGCAGCGAGGACAAGTTCCAGAATCTGTTGTCTGTCACAGTCGAGTGGGAATAAACACAGATGCCCCGGATGAAGCCTTGGTCGTCTGTGGCAACGCAAAAGTGATGGGGACAATCATGCATCCCTCTGACAGCAGGGCAAAGCAGAATATCCAAGAGGTGAGTCCTTGGTGTCCCCACTGACACCTAAACTAGCTGTCAGTGTGTGTATGTGGGATGGTGGTGGTCTAATGAGTGTGGGTTCTCTGGTCTCTGACACACCTTCCCCAGGGTGGGTATAGGTGAGGTGTTTGTGTGAGAAGCCAGATGCAGTGACAAGTGCTGGTGTGGCTAGGCCTCTCTGTTAAACACCACTAGATATGGGTTTCCAGACAGAAGCAGTTGGCAAAGACCACAGAGCATTGACTTTTCCTGAAGGACTTTTCTGAGGTATTTTCCACTGGTCACTGCCCTTTCTCCCCTGCTTCCTTGTCAACTGCCAGAGAAGGCCTCTTCCTTTCTATATCCCGTCCCATCCAGGCTCTGATTCACCCCACTTCTGGTCTCTATTCTTTTGGTCTTTTCTCAACAGCTTCTTCTCAGGTTCCCTGATGCTATTCCTGCCAGACATGGTCCCCCAACCATATCTCCCTCATCCATGTCTCCCCCACCCATGGTCTTCTCCAGCCATGGTCTCCTCCAGCCATGGTCTCTCCCACCTATGGTCTCTTCCACCCATGGTCTCCTTCATCTAGTCTCCTTCAGCCATGGTGTCCTTCCCAACCCCTATGATCCTTAGATCCTTAGAAAAGAGCCTCTTCAGTCTTGCCAACTGTAATCCTATTGCTCAAAGCTCACGGTCAAGAACCTTGAATCCCAAAGAGAGGCAATGGCCTGGTGATACTCAGAAATCAAGAGACTGCCACTTCACCTGGGGCTCACCCTAGCCAGGTGACCCTGGATGAAAGCCTCGTCTGGCCAGAACTCAGGTATCCTGTCAGATGGAAATGCACCTCTTCATTGGATCTCACTTAGTCTTTTCTCTTTTAAACCCACAGATATCATAATGGTATTAGTGAGACTGGGAAGGTCAAAATGATTTAACAGATCTAAAGGTTGGGTATTGAGATGCTAATCCCTTAATTATGCTGTCAGGGTTCCAGCTCTTTTTTACAGAGTCAGCATTCACTAGTTCTACCAATCCTGGAAGCATTGTCCAGAAGTTTCTGTGACAGAAATGTGAGGTGTTGGTATTTTTTTTAAATCTGATTCCTTGTTTGCTTTTAATTAATAAGACATTTAATCTGCCAATCATTGGCTGGTCTTCCAGACGAAATTCCTCTCCCTGTGCAAATCTGTCACTGGTGTTTCTAAATTGGCCAAAGAATGTCTTCCTTTGCTGAGAGGATTCCAAAGAATGGTTGTAATTATAGACTTTTTTATGCTGGTTACATAGCTATGTTTTAAGTTGAAAGCATTGTGACCTTCTAGTCAGATGGGAACTCAGGGCTAGAAAGTTCTCACATACATTTGCAGAATGAGATACCATATGTTTGACTTTTAGAGAGACATAGAGTCAAGCTTTTCAGATCCTGCCAATTTAGACATATCCTTTCCATTGGTTGCAGAAGGCTCTACTAGGTCTCGACCTAAATGTAGATAGAATATGACAAGCACACAGGTCCTTCACTATCATTTAAGTGTCACAGGGCTTTCCATACACTTCTTTGACCTGTTCTCCTCGAAGGGTGATTTTTGGTTGGAAAAAATATGTCTTAAAATAACAGTCTCTCGAACTTCCCCTATTTTAGGAAGGTTGTATCATCTAAGTGAAATTTTACCCCAATCCTACAGTTAAAATTCCTAGTTTCCTTTTTTGCACACAACAGCATTATGGAATAAAAAGAATCCCAGCCTCTGGTCTGACTCAAGTTTTACTTTGTGTTCTGGAAAACCCTTACATAGGATCTTTAACTTAAAGACAATCAAAGATTCTTTTCTTTCTTCTGTGTTGAGAAAATATTAGTTTCTTTTTATAGAGGACAAGGGCTTTTTCTAAATTCCTATATACGAAGTATTTTTAGCTATTAAGGCTAAGTCAGTAGATATAATTTACCTGTATGAATGCTGATTACATCAATTTAACTCATTATTTTATATTTAGATATCTTATTTATGTCACTGAGAAAGTTTGTTGAACAGCCACTTGAGGGTCAATCAGAGGAGAGACATAGTGAGGCAACAAGAAAGAGCTTGGTGGGCAAGCAGGCAGCAGGTTGAAGGTAGTGAGAATAGGCTCATCATGTCTGCATGGTCATGAAAAATCTTTTTAATAGAAAGGAAAAGGAAGTTTAAGGAAATGGTGATTAAAGTCCTGGGGTTAAATATAAATAAGTAAACTGTAAAACCCCCTTGTGGATTGGTCTCCTGAGGTACCTAGACTTGCCTGCAGATAAGACTTTGTAAACAAGGTAGGGACTAGGCCAGGGGTCCTCAAAAATTTTAAACAGGGGGTCAGTTTATTGTCCTTCAGACCACTGGAGGGCCAGACCATAGTTTTAAAAAAAATACCATGAACAATAGGAGCCTGCTGGCTGTAGTTTGAGGATCTCTCCCTGAGACTGAGATGAGTGGAGAGACAGAGAAGAAAGGAAGTTGGAGAGTGAAACACACATTCCAGACGTGTGCATGCAGGTCCGGGACAAATTAGCCACTAAACAGGACAGGCAGCAGTGGCAAAAATACCTGGTGAACCAGATAAATGTCCTCGGCAGGCTGCATGTGGCATTTGAGAGCCCACCGATTAGGTTTTTGAGAAAGGGCAAAATGTGGAAGACTGTCCTTATTTTTTGACTGTTTTTGCCAAACTTTGATCTTTGACCCAGTTGCATGTTAGTTTTATGCACATCTATCAAATAATATGTTCCAAGAAATCTTATATGTCCTATTTTCCACTCATGGCAGACAAGGCAGATGACGATGATAGTTGTAGCACTGACAGATGTTTCAACCTTATCATCATGGGCCCCTAATTCAGTCATTTTCAACTTCTGAAAAAGAAAGCCATTCCCCTAAATGTGCTGGAAATTTTTGCACAGGACCAGAGGTAAACAATCACTCGTGTTTAAAGATACCTAAATTAGAATGAGAAAAATGGACACAAAATGGAGTAATTTCTGCCAAAGCCCATCAAGATCTATCCTAATAGTAGTTTCAGACTCTCCCCATAATGACATCCTAAACCAATTGGAAACTTCCTGGTTTGCACTAGTGAGGTAACTCGCATGAAGTGAACCATGGCCTCTTCTAAGAGTAGGGGAATTGGTCTCTAATAATATTTTTTTTAACCCTAGTGTTGTCCCTGTCTCTTTAGACTTGAGCTTTGCACAACTTTTTGCAGCAACATTTTCCTTGTTAGGTGATATATTGTCCAAAATTTTCATTAATTAAAGCCAATCAGACCTTCAAATTGATTTGAGTTGTCACCCAGGAATCACAAGAGAGCTAGATAAAAAGGGTGGACTTTATTAATGAGAGAACAACATCTAAAGTTGGGAAATGAGTCTGTTCATCAGAGAACAGGTTTTAGAAGTGGGGAGTCTGGCTTTATGCTGAGGAGAGTTAAGGTGATGAGCAATCTATACGTATTTTGGAGTTTTCCAGGATATATTGCATATAATTATGTGTGGAAATGGTGAGGTTGCATGCTTGAGGAACATGCAATGAAAACAAATAATCATCCATCCCATATCTAGAAAATGATGGTGTGATGTTAGCAGGGACAACTTGGCTTTTGAATATAATAACTATGAGTGGTGAAGGTCTGCCAAGTATGACTGTTGGAGTCTTCAATGACCAGAGCTTGGTCTTATATCTATGCTCAGAAATTACTTCTGCTGGTGCTAAAGAAATCATATGCAGGCTGAGGGTTAAATGTGTGTCAACTGCATGTAAGACATGTGTCCTACCTGCTGTGCCATCTATCTCTCTGTCCCCAGTTTTGCTCAACCAAGGGCCTGGAATTTTTATCAGAACAAAGTTATTTCTTGTGTGTGTGTGTGGGGGGGGGTGTTGAGAGTCTCCTTAGCTGTGCGCTGGGGTATCACAGACATTTTTCAGTCAATCTGCAAACATTCAGTGCAAGGGACCAATGATAAGATGCTATTAAGGTTCAGTGATGCCAGAGATCTCCAGGGCCATACCTGCAATGCTCAGGGGGACAGTGTGGAACCAGGAATTGAATCTGAGTTGTGTGCAAGCTAGGCATGCATCCTGACCACTGTGCTATTTTTCTAGCCTTATGAAGTTGTTTCGAAGGATTTCTCTTGGCTTAATCAAAGCAACAAGAATGTAGCAATATGTCTGCCCCCCTGAAGGGGTTATTACAACATTCAAACCACATGCACCAGCCAGTTTGTTTTTGTTTCTCTAATACCAGAGAGTTATGCTCAGTTTCTAGGAGAAGTAAAAGGGATACACATTTGAGAAAACTTTGATTATTTGGGGGCCGGAGAGGTAGCACAGTGGTAGGGCATTTGCCTTGCACACGGCTGACCAGGATGGACTCTGGTTCAATTCCTGGCATCCCATATGATCCCTCCAGCCTGCCAGGGGCTATTTCTGAGAGCAGAACCAGGAGTGACCCCTGAGCACTGCCGGGTGTGGCCCCCAAAACAAAACAAAAAACAAACTTTGATTATTTGATTACAGGATGCCATTTGTTTTTTTAGCCACGGAAAGCACAGCTGGCTTCTGAATGTGCAGTTATCAAAGGGAGCAACCAAACAGTAGCAGGGACAATGTCTATGCTGTGCCTTGCTGTGATTACCTCCCAACCTTCCACAAAGCAGCCCAGGATGCTTTGCAACAGTTATTTGGTGCATAAGAATTCTGTGGGAAGTCCTGGTAGAATAGAGCACTGGTACTCATCTGCACATACATCTAAACCCAGAGGAGAAAAGGGAGAAAGGGAATAAAGTTTGAAAGCTATGAAACAGTTATAAAGGGGAAATTTTGGTGGACCTAAGGGAAGAGCAGTTTCATGAACCCAGAAGGTGATTCTATTCTTGATGTGACCACAGACCAAAGAAGGCAACACAGTTTTTACAGTAGATACCGAGAAAAATGAGCCTAGGAAGGATATGCTGAACAGATGCATGAAAAAGCTCATATGTCAATGCCAATATTAATAAGAGAAAGTTGAAAGGTGAATGTATCCAACCAATTCTGTAATAAAGGTAAAAAAAACAAGGCAGTTAAAAATAATAATAAAAACTAAATTCAGGAGCCGGAGAAATAGCGTGGAGGTAAGGCGTTTGCTTTGCATGCAGAAAGATGGTGGTTCGAATCCCGGCATCCCATATTGTCCCCTGAGCCTGCCAGGGGCGATTTCTGAGCATAGAGCTAGAAGTAACCCCTGACTGCTGCCAGGTGTGACCCAAAAACCAAAAACAAACAAACAAACAAAACACTAAATTCAGAAGGCTGGAGAGATAATATAGTAGGTAGGGTGCTTGTCTTGCAGCTGGTTGACCCAGGTTCAATCCCCAGTATTCCATATGATCCCCTGACCATCCTAGCTCAGCCTGAACCAGGAATAAAGTCCTGAGTAGTGCTAGGCTTGTGCCCCCAAAACCAAAAATAAATAAATAAATAAATTAAAGTCAGAAAAGAAATGAGTTGAGATGAAATGCTCACAATTTCTTTCTTTCTTTTTTTTTTTTCCTCATAACCTCATCAGCACATACTAGGTAAAGCAGAAGTGGCAGAACTGGATTAAGTAGAATACACCTACTGTCTCCCTCCCCTCAGGAGCTTGAGCCAAATGCAAAAGTTCTGGATGAGCCAGTGTCATTCAATTGCTTGTGAGGCAGGGTGAAGGGTTTGGGCTTGGGCTTGAGCCAGCAAAGGGTGATCAGACCTCCCTGAGTCAACAAACCCATGGACTCCATGGCTGTCTCCTCCAAGTTAGTTATACAGATACCTTCTGAGGTTGGCCTTGCGCATTCCTGGGAAAAACCAGCTTCTCATTCAGCTGTCGATCAAGTCATTCAGTGTAATTTTGTGTAGGTTCCTAGAGTAGGACTCAATGAAGACTCAACATCTTATCTCGAGGGTTTTTCCCAGGCCAAGTATATACACGTGGGCAATACAAACAATTAATATTTACTTGTCAAAAGTCCACAAACCAGCATTACAAATCAGAAAGGTATTTTCTTCAAGACATTTTTTTCTATAGGTATTTAGATTCCCAAGTCAAAGCTCAAAATTTCTTTGATCAAAAATCTCTCTGTGGGGCTGGAGGACAGTGGGTAGGGGATTTGCCTTGAACAAAGCTGACCAGGTTTAATCTTCAGTATCTCGGATGGTCCCCCAAGCACCACCAGGTGTAATTCCTGAGTGTAAAGTCCAGGAGTAACTGCTGAGTATGACAGGGATTGGCCCCCAAACCATCACCCTACCCCATCCCCAACAAATATGTCGGCAAAAAAAATGGTAATAGTGTTCTATTTGTGATGCTTAGTGATATGTCTTAGGGGAAATATACATTCAGTGATCCAACTCTGATAACAGAAATAATTTTCCTTCTAAACCAATGGTGTAAGAGCTGATCTCTCTCTGCATTTTATTGCAAGTGGTTGTTGCTACTGCAGCTTCTCCTTTGGTGAATGGCAGGGGCTTAGGCAGGAAAGGGAGGGAATAAAAAGGACTAGGTAAAGTCACACAAGACTCCCATGGTGAAGGGAGCAGAGGCATAGAAAGGTCTCTTGCCTAAGGTCCACCCAGGCTGGATTTTCACTGTTATAGCTACCTGCTATTCTGTTAGTGAGAGGGTTTTTGTTTGTTTGTTTGATTTTTGCCCTCTTATAGCCTTCCTTTTTCCATTCCTTCTTCTTTCTTTCTTTCTTCTTCTTCTTCTTCTTCTTCTTCTTCTTCTTCTTCTTCTTCTTCTTCTTCTTCTTCTTCTTCTTCTTCTTCTTCTTCTTCTTCTTCTTCTTCTCCTTCTTCTCCTTCTTCTCCTTCTTCTCCTCTCTCCTTTCTTCTCTTCCTCCTCCTTCTCCTTCTCCTTCTCCTTCTTCTTCTTCTCTTCTCCTTCTCCTTCTTCTTCTTCTTCTTCTCTTCTTCTTCTTCTTCTTCTTCTTCTTCTTCTTCTTCTTCTTCTTCTTCTTCTTCTTCTTCTTCTCTTCTTCTCCTTCTCCTCTTCTTCTTCCTTCTTCTTCTTCTCCTTCTTCTCCTTCTTCTCCTTCTTCTCCTCCTCCTTCTCCTCCTTCTCCTCCTTCTCCTTCTCCTTCTTCTTCTTCTTCTTCTTCTTCTTCTTCTTCTTCTTCTTCTTCTTCTTCTTCTTCTTCTTCTTCTTTTCTTCTTCTTCTTCTTCTTCTTCTTCTTCTTCTTCTTCTTCTTCTTCTTCTTCTTCTTCTTCTTCTTCTTCTTCTTCTTCTCCTCCTCCTCCTCCTCCTCCTCCTCCTCCTTCTTCTTCTTCTTCTTTTTCTTCTTCACTGAAATATTTGGATGCCTTTTACTTGTTAAACAGCTTGCTGAGGTATCTGCAGGTTCTGAGATGAGTAAGGCATTAATTGCAATTTCAGCTTCATGTAAAAAAACAATCATTGGAGGGAGATGGGGGGACATAAGGGGTAGGAACATTGCACTGGTGAAGTTCTTTTTATGACTAAAACCCAACTACAATCATGTTTATAACCATGGTGTTTAAGTAAAAATATTATTTAAAAAAAAAAAAGAAAAACAATCATTGAATTCCCAGTGCCTGGAATACCATCTAATACCTAGTATTTACTCAATAAACTTGATTGGCTGAATGAAGGCTCTTACAGTGATAAATGCTGCAAAAGACAAGAGGAAATTGAAACTAGTTTTTTTCCATTGTAGCATGCATGCACTATTTTGCTACTGTCTTCATTTCGATAGTTTAAGTTTTTACCCTCTTTATCTGCATTATGCTGACCCTGGGATTTGTTGTCTCAGAACATGGCTAATTGTGATCTTTTTACATGGTATTCCTGATTTAGTCTTATCTTTTGTTTTTGTTTTTGGGTCACATCCGACAACCCTCAGGGGTTACTCCTGGCTCTGCACTCAGAAATCACTCCTGACAGTCTCGGAGGACCATATGGGATGTCGGGAATCAAACTGGGGTTCGTCCTGGGTTGGCTGCATGCAAGGCAAATACACCACCACAATGCTATGGTTCTGCCCCCCAGTCTTATCTTTTTATCTCTATTACCTACTTCTTTGCCTGACTACTTATATTAATGTTATTTTTTATTTGTTTGTTCTTAGTTTTGGGATGCAGCGCTACCCAGCAATATTGGTTCAGGACTTATTCCTGTCTCTGTAACCTAGGAACATTCATAACAGTGCTAGGAGGCTTTGGGGATCTCCTGTGGTATGTAAGGCAACTATCTTCAATCCTATACCAAGCCTACTTTTCTGGCCTTTAATGGTATTGATGTATTTAGCAAATATTAGTTGAAAACCTACTACATGCAAGAAATTGTACCAGGAGTTGGCAATGAGCAGAAAACCACATTCTGTGGCCCTGGCCACACCACCATGGAGACTCTGTACTGAATCCCATTTCTGGTGCTCAAATGTCCCAACCTGAAGCTGATGAAGCTACTCTGGGTGCACATCCCTTCAGCCATGATGTTGTGCACCCTGGGAGTGGTGTCTTACTTCCTCATCACCAGATGAATAATTTATGATGTTATTGTTGAGCTTCCAATCATTGGCTCTGTGACTGGTGATCATAGCCACTGGAAACCAATAGCTTTCTTTGCCTACAGAGTAAAGGGACAATATATTATGGAGGACTTGAACCAAGCTTCCTGTTTGCCATGAAAGGTTTAAGGTTCATAATTTCAGAGAGATCCAACATGTCAAACCTTCCAAAACTTAATAGGTTCCATCCATTTACTGGATTTGCCTGCATCCTGTTGAATTTTTTCATGGATAAACTATTATTGTGAATGAAACTGCAGGGTTAATTGATGGGTTAGAGTGCCTGGTGAGAAAAAATTAGTGGATATTGGATTCACTCCTGTTAATGAAGCTTAAAAGGCTGTTCCAATCTTCTAGTACAAAATGTGGAGAAAGATGAAAAAACAAAACAAAACAGGGGGGAAAAAGCATCTAATGAGAGTGAAGGAAGTCTGTCATGTTTGGATTGGTCTGTCTTCTTGGTATCAGTGAAACAAGCTCATCACAGCATTTTCTGCTGACCTGGACTGACAAATCCACACGTTAAGTGACATTTTCTTGTTAGTTTTTCTGTCTTTAAAAAGATTACATTTTGGGGCCGGAGCAGTGGCGCAAGCAGTACAGTGTTTGCCTTGCATGTGTTAACCTAGGACGCACCATGGCTCGATTCCCCTACATACCATATGGTCCCCCAAGCCAGGAGTAATTTCTGAGCACATAGCCAGGAGTAACCGCTGAGTGTCACCAAATGTGACCCAAAAATCAACAAATAGATAAAGAGATTACACTTTATTCTACAACTATAATAATGAATAGAAGGATGATTTTTTTTTGAGTGATGATTTTTTAAATACAACTTCCTTAAGACTTTTTGGAGATGACATTTAGGACTTTGGGAAATGAGTTATATAAAATGAGAAATGAGAACCCATGAGAAAAGACTCTGGATGGTTGATCAGCTTTGACTGTGGTGCTTTACCTTTAAACAGAGTGTGGACATCACATTACTGAGATAAGTGTGAAGCTCTTCTGAATAATAAGATATCGGAATGGAGCAGAAATAAGTAACTTTTCTAATTAAAAAAAAGAAACTATTTTTCTTACACATTATCTTTTTTTTTCGTTTTTGTTTTTGGATCACACCTGGCAGCACTCTGGGGTTACTCCTGGCTCTATGCTCAGACATCGCTCCTGGCAGGCTCAGGAAACCATATGGGATGCCGGGATTCGAACCACCGACCTTCTGCATGAAAGGCAAATGCCTTACCTCCATGCTATCTCTCCAGCCCCCTTACACATTATCTTAACCTCATGGATGTGTCTATTCAAATGGGGAAGATAGATTAAAAGGTCCCACTCAAGGTTGGACTGATAGCACAGTGGGTAGGGCATTTACCTAGCATATTGCCTGCCTGGGGTTGATTCCCCGTATCCCATATGTTTCTCCAAGTATGCTGGGGGGGGGATTTCTGAGTACAGAGCCAGGAGTAACCCCTGAGCATCACCAGGTGTGGCCCAAAGCAAAAATAAGGAATAAAAAATTCCATGAATTTTACTGGTAGTAACTTTGATTAGTGCTGTAAAGAAAAGAAATGAACCTACTTGCACCTAGGCAGAGGACCTTTTCCTTATCTTGGTTGTCAAAATCTGCTTTGGAAAAAAGCCCCCCCAAAACAAACCCCTAGTCTCAATAAAAATTCTGGTGGTTACCAGAAAGAAGGGGGCAGAACAGTCTTGAGGTGATGGAATAGCCCTGGAACCTCGTGGTAGGTATGAATCCTATTTGGAGATATTCATCTACCCTACCTTAAATTTCTTGATATTTTAAACTAATGGTAAATCAATTTTTAAAAATGGTGGAAGATAATGAGAAATCATTAAATACTTCTGGCCCTTGTTTTATCTTTTTTTTTTTTTTTGAGTATATACCTGAGGCTATTTAACAATGATTAGACTAAACACATATAAAAAAATGACTACTTTGTGGTGAAGGGGTATCTCTTAGGAGAGAAAAAGCCTAGAAATGGAAAAGAAGAGTTTTTGATTTGGGGAACAGGCCCTGAGCAAAGGTCGTGAGTCAAAGAAGCAATTCTGTTTGATAATGGAAGTAAGCCAACATCTTAATTGGGCTTCACCTGTGTTAAGTAACTTTTTTTTTTTTAATGCTCCCTTCACTAAAAATATTTCCAGTACTTCCCTGGAGTTACCAGAATTCTCTGAACACTGCGATATAATTATATGTGAGGAATCTGCTTTCATTCATGTCAGGACCACTGACATGGCTTTTAAAATTCCAACACTTATTACAATGCATGAAATAGTGAAGATGACTGGTGAACGAATGAATTGAACCCAGCATGTTTTCTTTTTGTAGTGAAGCACACCTGCCAGTGCTTCTGGGGGTGATTCCTGTCTTGTGCTAGAGGGTGTCCCCAGGAGGTACTTTTATACAGTGCCTTCAAGCAAAGCAGGCATTCAGCTCTTTTAGTTCTTTCTTTGACCCCTAAACTGTCAAGAGTAGTTACCAAAATAACTGGGAGCTCAAAAATGTTACTGTCAAAGTGGGTAAAGTTAGTTCTGTTAACCATTAAGTACCAAGCCACAACTTTCACAGTCAAACTGGTGGTGGGCAGAAAGCACTTAATGACACAGAAAGGTCGCTTGGTCAAGGGAGGAGTCAAGAGTAGGAGTTTTCTTAAAGTAATAAAAGCAAAAATATCTTGGATGGTTCTAACACATGGAAGGATGTCTAGGTGGTACATTTTTAATTCTAAAACCAAGGCACTCTTGGTTTCAGAAACCAGTCATATTCTAAAAGAAAATTGAGGGGTCCTATGCTAGGCCTACAAATTTTTCAAAATTTTCACTTGTTGAATAAAGTTATTTAAAACAATCCTGCTATCACCATTAATTTAAAATAAGACGCAAAAACCCACCAAATTGGGGCCCGGAGAGATAGCACAGCGGCGTGTGCCTTGCAAACAGCCAATCCAGGACCAAAGGTGGTTGGTTCGAATCCCGGTGTCCCATATGGTCCCCCGTGCCTGCCAGGAGCTATTTCTGAGCAGACAGCCAGGAGTAACCCCTGAGCAATGCCGGGTGTGACCCAAAAACCAAAAAACAAAACAAAACAAAAAAAAAACAACAAACCCCCCCCCACCAAATTAACCAAAATTTAAATGAAAAAAGAATCCTTCTAGTCAAACACCTTTAGCTTCAGACATACTGTTTCAGAACCTTGTGTGAGTTTTTGAGCATTTTGTATGACAATGCACAGGACCTTGACCAACATGGAAAAGTAGTGAGCTCAGCATGGTCACTCCCTGATGGTGTGTGTGTGTGTGTATGTGTGTGTGTGTGTGTGTGTGTGTGTGTGTGTATGTGTGGTGCCCATGCATGTTGTCATGCATGTTGGTAGTGGTGGAAGAAGCCATCTTTCAGAGCTCTGGGTGTTGAGGAACCAAAAGACAGGCCGTGGGGCTTTGCAATCTGCTCTTAGCAGAAAGTTTCTCTAGCACTAAGTTCCAAAGCCATTCAATAATTTGGGATGGTTCAAAGGTTATTACTGGAACAAAGCCTTGTATTTTCAACGTATGAAGACAAGATTGACTGTCTTTGGTCTTTTACCTTGAGATCTGAACTCAGCTATGGTTTGTTTTCCAGTAGAGTGGCCTTTCTCAGAAGGAGACTTCACCTCTCAAAGGGAAAGAGCAGTAAAGCAAAGGCAGGAAATGAGGCATCTTTGACCCTGTCATTTAGACAGAAAACCCAGCGATCTGTTTATTCCTCAGTGGATGAAAGCAGCTGACATGAACTTTAAAACTTTGACTCCTTGGAAGAGAAAGACATAAAAGTCTCAGGATAATTTGGGCAAGAGAAAGGGCAGCTCCATTGCTGTGCTCCTGTCCGGGTCACTCTGGGTATGGATTGAATATGCAAATATTCAAGCAGGTGAAAATTTGCTCTCTTTTAATTAACTCAGGTTGACACGAATGAACAGCTGAGAAGAATAGCTCAAATGAGGATTGTCGAATATGACTACAAGCCTGAATTTGCCTCTGCGATGGGAATCAATACTGCTCATCAAACTGGTATGCATATGGGTTTTCTGTTTTATTTTGGATTGCCAACTATAATATCTTAATTCCCTCTTAATTAGGAAGTTGGATGATACCCTTTGACATCTGGTTGGTATTTATTTACACATTCCATCTAACATTTGACTTCGAATCAAAGATAAGTGGAGAAAACAACACACTCCCCCCCCCCCATCCTTTTTCAGCTTGCTTTAAATCAAAGCAAAAACTTGGCTTTAGGTAAAAAAAAAAAAACTCAACAACTTTGCTTGAGATCAAAGCAAAAACTGAGAAAGGGTTAATGCACAGAAATTCTGTCTGGTATTCCATTTTGCATTCTGGTACACCATGTCAACCTGGGAGGATATTTTTTCAGAAATACCTTTTTCTGATGAAATTTATTGGAGTGCTATTGTTTTTAGGAATGATTGCCCAGGAAGTGCAAGAGATCCTACCCAGAGCTGTGAGAGAGGTTGGCCATGTCACCTGTGAAAATGGAGAGACATTGGAGAACTTCCTCATGGTAGATAAGGTAACCATCAAATTGCCTTTTACCTGTATTAGTATAACTCTGCCATCTTGTAATGCTAAAACATTCCACAATGAAACAGGGTAGTAAAGAGGCAGGATTCTTCAGCCTGGGAAAAAACTCAAAGGGCTAGAGTATGTACTGAGGGAGGAGGTTCTGAGGTCTATCCCTGGTATCACATGCCACAATCTCTGTCCTAACACCCGACCCAGCACTGTTGGCCTGCATTTCCAGCGGTGACTTCCCACCCCATTCTGCCCCAACACTTTTGGTATAGTCCTTAAGAACAAAAGAAAAGAGAATCTTTCTTTTTCTTTTTTTTTTTTTTTTGGTTTTTGGGTCACACCTGGCAGTGCTCAGGGGTTATTCCTGGCTCCAGGCTCAGAAATTGCTCCTGGCAGGCACAGGGGACCATATGGGGCGCTGGGATTCGAACCGATGACCTCCTGCATGAAAGGCAAACGCCTTACCTCCATGCTATCTCTCCGGCCCAGAAAAGAGAATCTTTCAAACAATGAAGGAAGTCAGTGTCAATGATTCCAAACTGTAGAAGAAATACCATAAGAAACATAAAATATGCAACTGTAAATTTCAGAAGTCAGTGCATTGGCAGAATGGAAAGCATTAAGTGGGAAAGCCCACTTAATATGAGTCCCATAAATACAGTCCAAATAGGGTAGAAAGTTCAAAGGGCTAGAGCATGTTTGTAGTGTGGGCAAAAACCCTGAGTCCCATCTCCAGAACTGCAGTTTGCTGACCATAGAATCTTCTGATCAGCCCCACCACAATGCTGAGCACTACTGGAGAAAACTTTCATTAGCATCTTGCCAAGAAAGTTGAGTAGATTTATGAAAAGATGATTGATTTTTTAGTATCACTGAATTGATCATTAGAACATGTTCTCTGAGAATGATGAGTGAATGAAATGCTGATTCGAAGTACTTTTTCATCAAAATTGTTTGACTTTTGCAGCGCCATCTAAAAAAAGTGGGTTATATTTACAAAGAATTGTGTTTGCCTCATCAATCCCCTAAGAACCTGTCTTAATTCCTTGCTCTTTAAAACATTCTTTTGTGAAGGAGATTATTTTACAGATTAGCTTGTCCTTACAGACGAGTTCCTCTCCTTCTGTTACCAGGTCTGTGCCTTAATGCTGCATGTGGTTTGACAGTTACCTGAACTTGCATCTATCAATTTTGTGCAAAGTTGCATATTCACTGAAGTTTGCCGATCCCCTCTGCTGCTGAGTTGCCTTATGTTGCAACTTCATATTTGACTCTGGGAAGAAGATAGATGTAGGAATCTAGAGAAGTAGGGAGGGGTATGTAAGTGGAATTGAAATGTGTAAATTCATAGGGAAAATGCTGTTATGGAATCACTGGGGATCTTATTACAATGCAAGTTCCAGAGCCAGAGAGTCAGATAGGACAGAGGATAAGGTACTTGCCTTGCATGTAGTCCACCCTGGTTCTATATCTGGCACCACATATGGACCTTTAGCATTGTCAAAGGTCACTCTTAAGCACAGTTCTTGGAGTAGCCTCTGAATTCTACTGGGTATGCCTCTCCCCACTCCTCCACACACACAAACAAATGCTGGCTCCAGTTTGGCCATCAAAGTGCAGGAGACCCACAATTCAGCCTGCAGATCATGCTGTATTGTTCAGTCTTGTGAGCCAGTAAGCACCATATGAGACAGCAAGAAGGAGGATGCATTTCGTATTAGGCCTTTGATTGAATTGTTTTGGAGCCACACCCAGCAGTCAGGGGTTACTCCTGGCTCTGTGCTCAGAATTGCCCCTGGGAGGCTGGGGGACCATATGGGATGCCAGAAATTGAGGGTCCCTCCTGGGTCAACCGCATGCAAAGCAAACTCCCTACTGTTGTGCTATCTCTCTGGCCCCTTGCCACCACTACATTTTAGAGAGAAAGTTTTCTCATCTCTCTCTTGGACCAGACTATCATTTCACTTTAGAGGTATAGCATTTCCTCTACCATTGAGAGTGGAGGAAAGGGAAAAGTTTGGGTCGTAGCTAGAAGTGCTCATGGTTTACTAGTGGTTCTGTGTTCAGGGATCACTCCTGGCAGGGCTCAAGGGGCCATAGGTAGTACTGAAGATCAAATCCTGTTGACTGTATGGAAAGTAAGCACCTTACCCACTGTACTATCTCTGGCTCAGGAAATGTTTTTTTTTATAATAATTTAAGCATTATAGTCATAAAAATTTTTTGTAGTTGGGTTTCAGTCATTGAATATACACCACCCTTCACCAGTGTCACTTTCCCACCATCAAAGACAATATATTTTTAAACAAACATTTAATGACATTTTTAAATAATCTAATAATATAAGTTGCTTTATTTTTACTTCACATATCTTATTTATTCAGAAATATCCCTATAAAGTCACCCTCACATACTCTTTTTTTTTTTTTTTTGCCACACACCCATTTGATGCTCAGGGGTTACTCCTGGCTAAGCGCTCAGAAATTTCCCCTGGCTTGGGGGGACCATATGGGATGCCGGGGGAATCGAACCGCAGTCCTTCCTTGGCTAGCGCTTGCAAGGCAGACACCTTACCTCTAGCGCCACCTCTCCGGCCCCACCCTCACATACTCTTATAAGATTTATAAAACTTGTAAGATTTTAGGGGTTAGAGAACAGTATATATGCCACTGTCTCATGATATAGTCTTGAAGTGTGTTCGTAGGGGATTTTTGGGAGAGTCATTTCTCTATAGTTTCTAGCTTTGGCCTCTCTAATGGTACTACAGAATGATTTCTGTGTTTCCCCTTTTGTGTGATAAAATCAGCCCGGGCCCTCATGACTCATTGCTCAACAAAAATGTGACTTCTCCAGTCCCAATTTTCCCATTTCCTTCTGGGTTGAATGGAGACAGGCAGAGTTATCAGCAGGCAGTTTTCTCAAGGACTTCCTGGGTTTCATTTCCTGCAGTAATTGAGGGAGACCTCGTCAGGATACAGTCTTTCTCCTCTGCACTCCATGTCTCTTTCACCGAATGTCCCTTTGTTATATATGGGAATTTTCATTGATGCAATGATGCACATATATATGTGGAATATAATATATATAGAAATGTTGCGCTATTGCACTCTTCAGAAACTGCATGGCAACATGTCCTTTGCATAGTTCAGAAGCTGGTGAGATAGTACTGAGGTGAAGCCACTTTCCTTGCGTGAGATCTCTGCTTGATGTCAACCCTGGTACCACTTATGGACTCGAGTTTCTTCAGAAGTGATTCCTGAGTACAGAGCCAGGAGTAAACCCTGAATATAGTCTGGTGTGGCCCCAAAGCAAACAACAAAATAGTTGAATCTTAAAAGACTGTTGATGTGGCCAACCAAACCTGTGGATCAGTGATGAAAGTGATTACAGTTTTTATAAATGCCATTATTTTTGCCTTAATAGGTGAGATGAATTTGTAATATAAACATTTTCTTTTCTGGTGTGTGTGTGTGTGTGTGTGTTTGAGAGACAGGGGAAGGAAATCAGAGCAGTGTTTAGGGGTCCCAGAGGCCACTCCTGGAGACACTCAGTCCACTGGGTGGCATGGTTTACTTTTTGAACTAAAAGCTGTGGGTTTTCTTGGACCCAAGGTACCAGGGGTCATGCAGTATTGGTGGATTGAACTCAGGACTACGCATGTGCAAAGTCTGTGTCCTGACCCCTAAACTATCTCCCAGCTCCAAGATAAAACTCTGATCCTGGGTAATTGGCTTCTTTATGTAAAGTTCCATGGTTTGTCGCTCACTGTAAGTGCTCAGTGATGGGAGGTGGGTGAGAGGACTGAGGCTGTTCCTGAGATGAAGGGTCTCCGTAGCTGACCCTGCTTTGACCCTCCCTGGGGCTTTGCTCTTTGGCTTGTTCGTCCATCTTGTTTTCAGTGATACTTTGGAAGCAGGTGTCTACTCTTGCTTAGCATTATTATAAGATGTATGTTTTCAATTTATTGAGAAAAATGTCCTTAATAAGTGTTAGAATGGCCTAATCTATTGTGATTTGTTTTCAACGGAATCTGCAGAAAGATAAAGTTTACTTTGTGTCTAATTAGTCCTGGAGCACTCTGTATGTGTCAGGACAGTACAAGCTTCTTTACGATCATTTAGCCTGTGGTTCTATTTTCCTCACTGATTCCATTTTCCCTTTGAAAAGGAATTTTCTGTTTCAAGTGAAGATAAATATCTGACTTCCAGTAGCTTACAGTTTCAAGGTGTGAGAAGGCCAGTTCTCACATATTAAAACTCTCAGCTACAGTTAGAGTGATAGCTACAATGAAAGGACCCTGAGCCAGAAGTAACCTCTGAGCATTGCTAGGTATGGTCCAAACACCAAAAACATACCCAACAAATCTTCACACAAATTTTGGATTTCAGACTCTTTGGAACAGGAGATTTGGTTCCATGGTGTTGAAGAATGGCTCCCCCAGGTCAATTGTCTGTGCTAGAATGTCCGTAGATGTTTAGAAGCAACAAGGACCAAAAGCATTAGAACATTTGCCACCAATACTCGAACAGAAAGGGACTCTGAAGACCCAAATAATTCCCTGGGAGGAAGTTGTTAGTTGGATAATCTCTCTGGAGCCTAGTGTCAGAAAGTCAAGTGAGCAGACAGGATTGAGGAGGAAGTGGGAAAGAAATAGAACAGATCAGAGGAAGATGGAAGGAAAAGAAGTCTTACCAAGTGCCATGGATTTGTGTGATCAAACAATCACAATACACAGTGCTCATTACAATGCACAGTGGTTGAGAGCATAGATTTCTGTGTTAGATAAAATTCTGTTGATAATTTGAATTTGAGGATACCCAGACACATTCACACATATATGAACATTTATATAGCTATACTAAATAATTTTTAAAAAGGCATCATTTATAGTTCTATAAAAATAACTTCATATGGCAGCCTAAAATTTTTTACCTTAATCATGCTTTCTCCAATTAAAATGTGTGTGTGTGTGTATGTGTGTGTGTGTGTGTGTGTGTGTGTGTGTGTGTGTGTGTGTGTGTGTGTGAGAGTGATTGGGGGAAGGTAGCTCCAAGTGGTACTCAGTGGGCCTGGGACTACTTCTAGAGATTATCAGACAAGCAAGCTGATGGTTCACTACAGGGGTCTGTCTGAGGCTGTGGTGCCATTCATGCCTAGAGTGTCCATGGTGCTGGGGTGATGTGGAGGGGCAGTGTGGTTTCAAAGCTTGAACGGGGTTGACCTCTTGCAAGGCTCTCACCTTAACTAGCTCTACCTGTACTATCACCTAGCCTCTGAGGTAACTATTTTTATAAAAATTTTAAAGCAAGTTTTCTTCAGAGCATGACTTTCTGATCTACAACATTCTGTAACCAAATTGGTAGTTAATTATTCATATATTTTTCCAGATGCCACTTAGAGATGCCAGTTCTGCAGGTGTCTAAAATAGTTTTTAATGGAATGACATATTTTACTTTTAAATATAGAAAAACTGACAAAAATTATATGATTTTTAAGTTGCTATAACTAGCCTAGCATTTAAAGGTGAACTTTTAAAAGTCCCTTCCTTCCTTCCTTCCTCCCTCCCTCCCTCCCTCCCTCCCTCCCTCCCTCCCTCCCTCCCTTCCTTCCTTCCTTCCTTCCTTCCTTCCTTCCTTCCTTCCTTCCTTCCTTCCTTCCTTCCTTCCTTCCTTCCTTCCTCCCTCCCTCCCTCCCTCCCTCCCTCCCTCCCTCCCCTCCCCCTTCCTTCCTTCCTTCCTTCCTTCCTTCCTTCCTTCCTTCCTTCCTTCCCTCTTTTCCTTCCTCCCTCCCTCCCTTCCTTCTCCCTCCCTCCCTCCCTCCCTCCCTTCCTCCTCCCTCCCTTCCTCCCTCCCTCCCTCCCTCCCTCCCTTTCTTCCTCCCTCCCTCCCTTCCTTCCTTCTTCCCTCCCTCCCTCCCTCCCTCCTCCCTCCCTCCCTCCCTCCTCTCCCCCCTCCCTCCCTTCCTCCCTCCCTCCCTCCCTTCCTTCCTTCTTCCCTCCCTCCCTCCCTCCCTCCCTCCCTCCCTTCCTTCCTTCCTTCCTTCCTTCCTTCCTTCCTTCCTTCCTTCCTTCCTTCCTTCCTTCCTTCCTTCCTCCTCCCCCTCCCTCCCTCCCTCCCTCCCTCCCTCCCTCCCTCCCTCCCTCCCTTCCTTCCTTCCTTCCTTCCTTCCTTCCTTCCTTCCTTCCTTCCTTCCTTCCTTCCTTCCTTCCTTCCTTCCTTCCTTCCTTCCTTCCTTCCTTCCTACCTACCTTCCTTCTCCCAAGAATCAAGTCTAAGAGTGTCTGGGGGCCACTTCCTGAGGTATCAGATGAAATACTCAACTGGGTCTGACAGGCCTGAGGATATGGTGCTGCTTGGATCCAGTGGTACTGGGGCTCATATGGGCTACACCTGGTTCAGGGGGTTCTCCAGGATTACACCCAGAGGTTCTTGGAGCCCTGACAGAACTCAGGTCTATGAACATTTTAAGCATGTGCTTTCTGATCCATGAGCTACTCAATGCCCTTAAAACTCTTCCTTCTCATCAAGGGGGCCAGGCAGTAGACATATTTCCCTGGCTGTGCTGATATATTTTCTACACAGCCACCATTCTTTGTATATCCAGAAGAATTATTTGATTCCAGCTAAATGATGATGTTAGAGTTAATATGCTATGAAAACCAATATTGGATATTTGAACAACTAACCACCCAGTTACAGAAGAAAGTTATTATACTGGAAACAAAGAGAAGATTCTTTTGAGAATATGCCATTTACTATTTTCCTGGAAATTTCTTTTTATAATTATATCTTCTTTTATATTTATTTATTTTTAAAGCTTTTTTTTATTTTTATTGTGACCAAAGTGCATTACAAATCTTTCACTGCATCATTTATGGTGCATAGTGACAATGAATGAGGGGCATTCCCACCACCAGTGCTGTCCTCCCTCCACCCCTGTTCCCAGCATGTATCCCATATCTCCCTCCATTTATATTTATTTATTTATTTATTTATTTATTTATTTATTTATTTATTTATTTATTTATTTATTTTTCAGTCATACCTGGCAGCCTGAGGATATGGCTGTGGATATTACTCCAGGAAAATATTACTCCTGGCTCTGTACTCAGAAATCGCTCCTGGCAGGCCAGGGGGACCATATGGAATGCCGGATTCAAACCACCATCCATCCTGAATTGGCTGCTTGCTAGGCAAATGCCCTATTGCTGTGTAACCTCTCTGGCCTATATGTTATTTTAAAAAGAAATTACTTGTTGGTCTGGAGAGATAGTACAGTGGTTAGGATACTTGCCCTGCACATGGCCAACCCATGTTTCATTTCTGGCACCATGTAGTCCCCTGAGTCCCATCAGAACCATTTGGTTCTGAATACAGAACCAGAAGTAAGCCTGGGCACTGTTGGATGCAACCCCCTAAACAAAAATAATTTTTAAAAAGTAATTTCTCGGGCCGGAGAGATAGCACAGTGGTAGGGTGTTTACCTTGCATGCAGCCAATCCAGGATGGATGGTGGTTTGAATCCTGGCATCCCATATAGTCCCCCAAGCCTGCCAGGGGTGATTTCTGAGCACAGAGCCAGGAGTAACCCTTGTGCACCACTGGGTGTGAACCCCACCACAAAAAGTAATTTCTCATTTAAAAAATGTTCCTAAGCAAGACACAGAGGGATATGTAAAGAGTGGCAATAAAGGTAATGGAATAATAAGCTGATTATGAAGGTTAGGTGGTAGGTCTGGGTGTTGGCATTTTTGTAGGTGTTCTGTATGCTTGAACAATTTTCAAAAAAAATGTTGGAAAGAAATTGATTACTCCAGACAACTTATAACTGCAATTTAATTATTGTGTCAGCAGGTGGTGGCGATGATTTGGAAATGATAGATGTTTATTCAAACCTTTGCTGATTAAAAATTGGGACTTTATGAATGTATGCCAGGTTTCAGAGAGCATTTTCCAAGTACTTTAAAGTAGCCACGTCTTGAAGCAATCATTATTCAGCACCTTTCTGACAAATGCTCACTTTTCTTTTTTCTTTTAATTTTGGGAAGGAAGGGGGGCATTGGTGGTGTAATGTTGCACTGGTGAAGGGGGATGTTTTGTTTATGACTGGAACCTAACTATTATCATGCTTGTAATCATGGTGCTTAAATAAGAATTTTATAAAAAAATTTTTTTATCTAAACGTCATGATTTCAAGGTTGTTCAGAATACAGCTTTTTCCCTCATAGAAAATGTTGTTCATGATTGAGTTACAGTCATGCAATATACAACCTTCACCAGTGTGTAATGCTCATTTTTCTTTATCTGGAAAGTAGGATAACTGGCTTAGTCATTTTCTTTCTCCAGGTAGACCTTGCTTACACAAACATCCCCACAGTACAGGTAATTTCCACTAACAGTTTCTCATCGTGTCTTCAAATGTCTAAATTGAGTACAAGAGCTAAAGAATAAAGAAGCTTTACACAACAGTAATGTCTTTCAAAATACAAAATCCTGTTTCCTTTTCCTTTCCAGCAGATTTTTTCTTTGACATTTTTGTTGGACTACTGGGGTTGACATACTTTGACTCCTCATTTTATAGCTCTTTTTCTTTGCTGTATTTTTTCCTTCTTTACTCCTCTTCCAACCACACACAGTAACAGTGGCCCGCCCATGAGTTTCATAGGTATCCTTGGAGAACCAGCCTTTGTATAATAGTGCATTTTAAATGTTTCTTAAATTTGGTTGAATTAAATCCAGCTGCTTGTAGCATCTAATTGATGCATACAATTCTTGACATGTGTTTCACATTCTTCTCCTCTGATGGCCCCCCTCCAAAATCTGTTGCCCACAAAGTATGCAGTGTTGAGCCTTGTGCACAGGCCCCTGTGCGAATCTGTGGGAGGTTTGCTTTGGGACACATATCAAGAATGGCATGTAGGAGCACACAGTCTTCATTTCATGAGTTACTGCCAGGTTGTCAGCCAGTCCTTCTTCCTAACTACAGTGCAATGAGGCTCACTATTTCTCACTCAAGACCTTCTTACTCAAGGCCTGCCCTTGTCAGATGTTCTAAATTTTGCAATTCTGATGGGGAATCAAGTAGTCTTTTGTTATTTTAATTTGCATCTTCTTGATTAATCATCAAGTTATGTCTCTCACTCTTTAATTAGCTATTTAAATTTCCCCTCCTGTAAATTGTGTGGCTTAGTTTTTCTGTCCATTTCAGGATAAGAGTGTAACTTTTAACTTGATGATGTTAATTTGGTTATTTCCCCCAGTGCTTCCTAAAGCAAATACTAAACCAAATCTGTAACAATAACTTAAGATAGTACAGTTACTTTTTTTTTTCACAACTCTGTTAGCTGTCTTCCTAGTGCTAATTGTATCTTATAACCAGATTATTTACCCATAGTTTAATTCTTGTTGTCCAATTTCTCCTGCTAGAAAATATGCTATAGGATAGTAGAGCTGCTGTCTACTTTACTGAACATTTTTATCCTCGCACTTATGAGAGTAGTTAACATCATGAATGCTTGAAAGGACTATTGATTCTGTTCATTAACTGAATATTGAGTTTACACGGCAGATATTGAGTTGGCCTGTAGAGTTACAAGACACAGAGACTGACTTCCAGAACTCATGGTCCTCTGGGAACACATGAATTAAAAAACACGGGAGACTCATCTAGTCAGAGGGCTCAAGTTTGTCTACAATAAAAGCTGCACTTAATTTTATTTTTAAAAATTGGGCAAAAATCACAAAACAAAAAGAAAACAGTAATTAAAGTCCTAGATGATTGTGCTATATATAGCTCACCCAAATTTAACCATGGCACCCCGTATGCTCTCCACAGGAGTGATCTATAAGGAGTAGTCCCTGAGTATAGAGCAAGGAGTAAGCTTTTTTTTTTTTAAATAGGTACTAAGCTTTTATTTTATTTTAAAATAATATATTTATTTAAGCACCATGATTACAAACATGTTTGTAGTTGTGTTTCAGACATAAAAAGAACACTCCCCTTCACCAGTAGGAGTAAGCTTTGAGCACCACAAGGTGTGACCCAAACAATAACAACAAAAGGCCAGAGTAAAATACAATTTTATTTATGTATTAATTTGGTTTGGGGGCCAGGCCTAGTGGCACTAAAGACTTACTTACTCCTTTGTCTATGTTCAGGGATCACTTCTGGAAGGACACAGGAAATCATAATTGCCCAGGACCAAATTGGGTCCTACTACATGAAAGGCAAATGTCTTACCCCTGTTCTATCTCTTTGGCTCAAGACACAATGTTAAGTAGTTTCATAATGCTCAAGTTTATATAAAGCTGAGGTCAAAACAATGCATGCAAGAAATATGTCTTTTCTTGTCAGAGAAATATGCACGGGAGAGAAAACTTTCTCCCAGGACCTTTATCTGAAGTTCTGGAGTTTCCACACCATCTCAGCAGCCTGCTTTTCTGGTTTGGGGATACCAGTTTTTAAATTCAGTGTTAAGACCTGATGTGCTAGCCTTAAAATAAATTCTTGGACAAAGATCTAAAACTGACTTCATCCAAAACCCAAACAACTGCTTGACACACCCATTGACTAAAGATGGTTTTTCTCCCGCTGGCAATTATTTTCACAATGCTCAATTACAGGCTGTTTCATTTAATGGTTTTATTTATGAAACATCAGTCTCTGCTATGAAGAGAGATCTGCAAATCTGTGATGCTCACTGAAGAAGAAAAATATGAATTGATTTCAATTTCTCAGGGGATGCATTGGCTCCAACTTAGTGACCTCACTCAGTGTTATTATGTGGAGAAAGGAGAAATCAACTCTTCAACCTGGCTGCTTTCAAACATTGGAGACTCATTTATTATCCATCAGGCCTGCAAGAGAGACAGAGAGCTTGCAAGAAACATTCTAAAGTCATAGTTTTCCTAACATATTAGACAGGATTGAAAGCACTCTCCTCAGAGTCTAAACCTGCTTGCTGGTTGTAACCCATGAGCCTGTGATATTTGGAATATTGAACCCTAATACTTTGCTCAATTTAACTAAATTTTCTCAGGCATTTGTTAATGTGGTAAGGGAATTTGAACCTTAGACTTTTTAATTTTCTGAGAGAAATCTTGGATCAAAGAATAACTGAAATCTGGCCACTATCTTTAATTTACTAGAGAGTATGTTAAGACCTGTTAATGACTCAAGACAATAACCACTATGGCAGCGTAATTGTTTACTCATGCACTGAGTAATTGAGGACAAACAGGCCCTGTTTTCTGATGTTTGTAAATGTTACAAGGATAAGGTTAAATGACTCTAAACATAAGAAGATAGGGACCAGGGAAGGGCAGGCAACTTAGGGCAAGAGAGCAGTGCTGTAGGGTTCAGAAAGTAAAGAAGCAGATTAAGTCCAGGGAGTCACAATAGCTCAATATAATTGGAACACTAAGCATGAAGGAGACTCTGGTGAAAGATGAGTTTAAGTAAGCTTGATTGTGATTCTGATTTCACAGAAGTCTTCCTGTTTTTATGGGTGTGAATTTTTGCCAAATTGTTCCATGAACCGTTCAGTAAATACACCCTTGTGGTCCAGATATACCCTCACCCAAAGCAAATCTTCAGGATAGTAGGTCAGGATTTTTGCCCAATTTGAAAAGTTACCTCCTCCCCGCCCCTACCCTGCCACCATTTTCCATTTTTTGCCATGAGAAATTTTGGGTGTTGAACTGGTTGAGTTAGTTTTGCATTGCAATTATAAAGTGACATTCCAGTTAAGATAGTGAGCCCCTTTAAAGTAGAATCAAATAATTAAATTGTTCAATTATAACATATGTCTTTTAAAAAATTAAATCACTGTGAGGTACAGTTAAAAAGTTGTTGATGGTTAAGTTTGAGTCAAAATATTCCAACGCCCATCCCTTCATCAGCGTGCATTTTCTGCCACCAATGTCCCCAATTTCCTTGCCATTTCCCCCTCAAGCCTACATCTATGGCAGACCCTCTTATCTCTCCTTTTATCCCCCCATTTTTTTCTTTTAGGCACTTTGGTTTGCAATACTAACACTGAAAAGGTTTCATCCATATCATTGTATCTCCTTCCAGCAGCATCCATTTCTTGTCCAGAGTGATCCTTTTCAAATATCCTTGTTATCGTGGTACCTTCTCTGTTCTCACTGCACCCTCCATCCATTTTGTGGCAAGCTTTCTACTATAGACCAGTTCTATTGGCCCTCATTTCTATTGTCTTTGTGCATTATTTTCATACTATGTTATTTTTAATATCCCACAAATGAATATCATCATTCTATGCCTGTTCTCCCTCTGACTAATTTTACTTAGCATGGTATGCTCCATGACTATTTATATATAAGCAAATTCCATGACTTCATTTTTTTCCTAATAGCTGTATAATATTCCATTGTGTACATGTATCATTGCTTTTTTATCCACTCCTCAATTATCTGGCACTTGGGTTATTTCCAGTTCTAGTATTGTGAATAGTGCTGCAATGAACATAGAAGTACAGATGTCTTTTCTGTATCGGATAGTTTATATTCCCATGATTGATATTGCTGGGTTGCATGGAAACTCAGTTTCAAGGTTTTTGAGGAATGTCCATATTGTTTTCCAAAATGATTGTACTAGTCAACATTTCTTCCAGGAGTCAATGAAATAAATTAATGGAATTATATTCAACTAAAAAGCTTCTGAAAGGAAATGATGAACAGGATACAAGACTTTCTGTGGAATGGGGGAAATTATTCACCCACTATCCTTCCAATAAGGGGTTAAAATATAAAAAGGCACTGGTTGACCTTAGTAAGAAAAAAAATACAACACCATCAAAAATGGGAGAAGAGATGAACAGAAACTTCCTCAAAGATGAAATGCAAATGCCCAAAAGGCAAATGAAAAAAATATGCTCCACATCATTAATCATAAAGGAGATGCAAGTCAAAACACACATCACAAAGATTGGCACACATCAAAAAAGAGCAACCAGTACTGGCACAGATGCAGGGAGAAAGGGACTCTAATTCAATTATAAAATAAAAGTCTCCCTCATCTATGTGTTTTAAGAAAAATAAAAGACATTATTGTAATAATGTAGAGAGACAATAGAGATGAAGGCCGGAAAGTCCAGCTCATGAAATAAAGCTCACCACAGAGAGTGGTGAGTGCAGTTAGAGAAATAACTACACTAACAACTATCATGACAATGGTAGTGAGAGAAGTAGAATACCTGTCTCCAATAAAGGCGGGGGGGGGGGGAGAAGGTAGGGGACATTGGTGGTGGGAAGGTTGCACTGGTGAAGGGAATGTTCTTTTTATGACTGAAACCAACTATGAACATATTTGTAATCATGGTGCTTAAATAAAGATATTATTTAAAAAATAATTCTTAACTGAAAATGGAACAACAGGGATTATAGAAATAAGCACAGTATGGCACTTGCCTTGCATATAGCTGACTCCAGTTCCATCCCCAATGCCCCACCTGATCCCTATACATCTTCCACAAGGGATCATTGCTGTATCAAGTAGATAAAACTATATTGAGTGCTGAACTCAGATGAGTGACCGAAATTTATCTTTTTTTAAAAAAATGGGTTTAAAAATAAAATAAAATGAGACATCAGAAGCTTTCTAAATGCCCCAAACATGTGCCTAGTTTGACCCTAATGGATTCAGATCTCTAGTGCAAATTCTTGGTTATTAAAATAAACTGGTAGAGAATTTTCCCTTTGCTCAGAGAATAGCATTTTCAGACCATTTTAGATGATGTTTTTGACCTTATTTTTACAGGCTGCATAGTGATAATAGAAGATAGAAGTATTTTAATAAGAGTCATTTTCCTTAACTTGTCTTAGAAATTTATTTTTGGTAATTTTCTGTTAGATCAATAAAGCAAGGGTCATAATTAAAATCAGGAATGAGTCATAAATTCCCTCTACCTTTATTTCCTTTTAAAAGGAGAACATATGAATTATCTCTTTGCCAATTGAATCTACATATAAGATATATGATATGGGTAAATTTGAGTCAGAGCCATCAGAATTTGCTTTGTTCAATATTGACAAGTAACTGTATAATTGCTTCTAGTGCTCATATTTCATGAGGCAGCATTAAAAGTTCTGCTATAGAGATTGCAGGAAGAACTTACTATGGAGTCAAGAAGACATTAGCAATCTTCCCCATATTTTGGAATTGGGAAAATAATAAATTAATGTATTGAATCTACATTTTCAAAAATCTAGATGCCAAGGTGAAAAAGAATATTAGTTATTGGAGTAGCAGTGAGTATGGAGAGAAGTGGGAGGATTCAAGAGACTTAGGGCATTTAATTGGGCGCCTTATGTAATTGGACTGTCTGGTGCTGAGATGAACATGGAAGGAATGAAAGATGATGGCTGGGAGCTTTTGCAGACATCACCTGGCCATGTGACCCCGCTGTGTAAAATACAGTCTCCTAAATTTTGTTTTGGCTTTGGGACCTTACTCAGGGCACAGGGCTTACTCCTGACTTTATGCCCAAGTTTCAGTCCTGGCAGTGTTCAAGGGACCATTGTGATGCTGGGGAACAAACTGGGGTTTTCCATGTAAGGTTCCTGCACTGTCTCTCCAGCCCCAATACAATTATAATCATAGAATAGTGTGTTCTACAGTCTAATCCTAATAAGTATTCAGAATATTCATGAATAGTCTCTGAAATTCCATAATTCTCTAGTCATATTCAATCTTTTTTGAGTTTTGGGTTTTTTTTTGGGGGGGGGGGGAGCTTACAGTACTTGGAGTCCAGGGACTATGTCTTGTAATACTTAACTAACCAGAATGGATGGTTCAAAGCTTGATCAAGACCTGAAGAGAATACAATGGGTAGGGCATTTGCTTTGCAATTTGCCCACCTGGGTTCAGTCCCTGGTAATGTTCAGTGGAGCTACTTGTTGTAGGCATCAGGCCAGGGTCCTAATCATGCTAAGCATGTGCTCCTGAACCCTTCTCTGTGTTATTTTATTTAAATCTCCTACAATTGCCTTTCTATATCAACCGAATTATCTTTCGGCTTTATTAAAACACAGATTGCCTAAAACGTTGTGTACATTTAAAGCATTTATATGATGATTAGATAGCATATATATTGTGAAATGTTTGTTATTACAGTCAAGTAAGTTAGGACATTCATCTCTTCACACAATTATCTTTTGTTTTGTGATGACACTATTTGAGAACTCTCTCAGCACCTTGGAATGTAGAGAAAGGTATTGTAATTATAGTTACTGTGGTATGCATAAGAGCTCAGCATTTATTCATAGTCTAACTGAGTTTGTAACCCAGTGACATTACCTTGCTATTTTCCCCATCTATTGGCCCCATTTATGCTCTGTTTCTGTCAATTCAGCTTTTATAGATTACACACATAACTGATATAATACAATATTTGTGTTTCTCTATCTAATGTATTCTTGTTTTGCTTTTTTTTGTGTGGTTTTTGGGTCACACCCGGCAGTGCTCAGGGGAAACTCCTGGCTCCATGCTCAGGAATTGCTCCTTGCAGGTACAGGGGACCATACAGAAAGCCGGATTCGAACTGATGACCTTCTGCATGAAAGGCAAATGCCTTACCTCACTGCTATTTCTCGGGCCCCATATCTAATGTATTTTATTTAACACAATGTCCTCAAAGTCCTTCACATTATCACCAATGGCAGAATGTCCTTCTTTATTGTAGCCACATAGATTCATTAGATAAATTATCTGCATGTATAATTTTAGGTCTAATCATATGTTCTTTATTTATTCACCTATTTATGGACAACAGGTTGTTTCTGTATCTCATCTGTTGTGACTAATGATGTGGGCAACAGAAATTCAGACACATCTTTGATAGAGTATGTTCATCTCTTTCAAATATATATGAAACTATATATATTTACATATACCCATAATGGGACTGCTGGTCATTTTATAGTTCTAATTTTATTTTTGATAAGGTTTTCATGGTGATTATATGAGCTCACATTTCTACCAAAATTACACGAGTTTCTTCCTTCTTTTTACTTGTTCTCTCTTTGATAATCCTGCAAGCAGGTGTGATAGGATGTCTCAATTTGCCTTTGATTTGCATTTCTCTGATTATTAGTGATGTTGAGCATACTTCCATGTACCTTTGGCCATTTGTAAGCCTTTTTTGAAAAAAATGACTATAAGAATTTTTACCCATTCTTTAAGAGGATTATTACCTTTTTTTTTTTTTTTTTTTTTTTTTGCTATTGCACAATAGTATTTTGAATGTTAATCTTATATAAGATCCATGGTCCACATAGTCTTTCCCATTATTTAGGATGCTTTTTAATTTTGTATATTGTTACTTTTGGTGTGAAGGAACATTTTTTTGTGGGGAGGCCTCCCAAACAATGCTCAAGGAGCCTGGGACCACTCTGGAGAAGACTCAGTCTACTAGTCTACTCACTGCTAGGGCTTGAGTATGTGGAACTACTCCACTTCTAAGTCCTGGGGATTCCAATGATGCTCAATGGACCACATAGTACCAGAATCAAAGCAGGGTACTTCTATTATACTCCTGAAGAATGTTTTACTTTGATATGGTCCTACTTGCTTATTTTACCATTGTTGTTTATTATTTTGGTGTTATATTAAAAATAAAAGCATGACCACTGGGCCTGGCCATCACTTCATATCCATGGCCAAATATGAGAAATTATCATGCTTTCCCACCAACTTGGTATCACTATGAGTGGTCCTTGGATGCCTGAGCAATGCAAGGGAGACTTTCCCTATCCCATCACCAAAATCCAAAACATATCAACAAATCATTACCTAGACCAGTACCAAATGGTGTGAGCCCTACAGTAATGGCTAAAGTCTGCTAGAAGCCTTAGGTCTTTGAGGTTGGCCATGGTTTGAGTTAGGATCAGAGCCTGTGACCACAGCACATATTACTGTGTGAAGGTGGAGGTACTTGGAGTACCCCATGGAAGGGAGGAATGGAGGAGTGCCTTTGCCTAGGGCCAGTGGAATTTGGCTGACCTGGAGGAAGGATAGCCATTTCTATCAGAGGAATAAAGATTCTTTCTTGGAATAAAGCTGCTCAGCCAGGTGAGTGCTAAATGTACAGGGGTTCCTGATACCTGTGTGGATTTTTGGAGCATTCAACCATTTCCCAATGTTTCTTGGACACATCTGGCTTTAAACTGTATGAACTAAGCCCAAAGTCTGTAACATTCAACTTTTGAATTTTTTTTCCTAAAGTTTACTTTACACAGTTAAAAACCCTTACAGCTTGGTTTTGCTTGGTGAGATACACAAATACATGCAACCCTCACATCGAGCGCTTTCTATTTGCACTCAGAGCCCTAAAAGATTTCATAATCTTTTGAGCTTATAAATGGAAGAAAGGTAGGGTAGACGGCATAGAACCAGGCCACAAAATGATGAGTACCTTAACGGTTTTTATTATGAAAACACACATACATATTGATGACAACTCTGGTGTATGGATGGAGGAATGTTGGCTGAGACTCTGTACCAATAATAGTCGGTCCACCTTTTCTTGTTATTTCAGAAAGGATAGCCTGAACAGGAATGTTTGGGGACTAAGGGAAAGCAGGGTGGCAAAATACCAGCTTAGCTAGAATGAAGCCTGAAAATTTTCTTCTTATTACTATATCACATATATCAAGTGTGACTGTGGCAGTGCCTCCACTTGGGATCTGCAGAATAGAATGAATTATGTGATCTCTGGTACATTGTAACCTAGTGTGCCCTAGCATTATTATAAAATATGTGAGCACTGCAGCCAAGTGTGTGTGTGAGCCTGTTTATCAACAACATGGCAAAGTTAAAGGAGGGCTGGCTGAGCGAGCTCAAATGGCAGAGCATGGCCTTGTGCTCAACCCATGATACTACATGGTCTCTGGGCTCTGCTAGGTGGGTCCTGGCAACCCCTAAGCACCACTCAACGCAGCGAGCACATAACCAATCTGAACATCATTTAGAGTTGCCCTGTATATTTTTTACCTTCATTTATTATTGTTATTATTATTTTTATTTACCTATCTATTTTGGTCAATTTCTCTGTTTGGGTGTGATTATTGAAATCATTGTCCCCAAATCTACTTATTTTTTTTCTCTTCTTTTCTCTTTTTTCGTTATGTGCTATGCCATGTTTCTTATTTCAAGCCCATGGCGTGTTTTTGGTTTGTTTGTTTTTGTTTCTTTCTTTTTTTTTTTTTTCGTCTATTTTTTGTGGTGCTTATCGATATAGCTGGAGTCCTCACTGGATAATTGACACTTTTTTTTTTTTTTTTTTGGTACTGGTGGAGTGTTTCACCTTCTTTTTCTCCTTCATCTCCCAAATCGATGATGAGAGCCTCTAGAAGGATTCCACCCATTTTTGGAGTATTAGACTCTTACCCCAGTTTATATATCTTCTCTTTTTCCGGCAAAACCATGCAACTTGAACTAGCTAGTCCTGCCTACAGTTAGAGGGGGAGATAAAGGAGGCATCAAGACCAAACAGGTGCAAGACTACTAGGTAGTGGGTTGGATACAGAGGGGACCACATATTCTAGCCGCCCTGGGGGTGAGGGAAGAGGAAATGGGAGGTAGGACAAAAACGGAGGTGTAGGGAGGACAATTTGGTGATGGGAATCCCCCCTGATTTTATGTAAATATATACCTAAAATGTTACTGTCAACAATATGTAAGACACTATGATCAAAATAAAAATTATATTAAAAAAATAAAAAAATAAAAAAATTAATAAGACAAAGGGAACTTTAAAAAATGAAAATAATAAAATAAAAAATGGAAGCTAGGTTAAAATATAATGTATCTGGGGTGTTAAATCAGAATTTAGCACCGAATAACTTGTCTACTCATTTATAGATGAAGAAACCATAGCCTAGAGGTTCTTTCCCTGATTCGCTATTCATTAATTCTCTATTAGGTGGTAGAATAAAAGCTCAGGTCTTCCTTTCCTCACCTGAGCAAGGTGGCTGTACCTTTACCAGAGAGGATTGGAGTCATTTCTCATGAGTATTTAATGATGCACACGTAAGTCAACATTCAGAAGCCAGCTCTGATTTTTAAAAATATGACTTTTCAATATAACATAATGCCCTTTGCAAATGAATCTTTAACCTCCTAACTTGATAGCGTCATATATCTCTGTTCTCTTTCCTAACTACCAGGTCATATTTCCATTTTATTGAAAATCAAATGGAAGGAGTTTTATTCCACAGCCAGCAATTTAACAAGACCACTTTTTTATTGCATACCTCACTGGCTTTATGGAAATTGAATCCGAGGTAGTGTGAGTGCAAGAATATTTTCAACAGTGTGTTCTGGATGACTTTGAAATAGCTATGGACTGTTCTTTAGTGGTCTCACTAAATATATCAGTGCTGGATTATTTATTCTCTTTTTCTTTTTAGGACCAGATCTTTATGGAAAATGTAGGGGCAGTTAAGCAGCTCTGCAAGCTGACCAACAACCTTGAAGAAAGAATAGAAGAGTTAGAAATCTGGAACCAGAAGCTGGCCAGGCTAAAAAGGCTCAGTAGCTGGAAGTCATCAGTCAGCCAGGCGAGCTCCATCAGGTACCTCTGGGACAGGACCACCAGGGACTTCTAAAGAAAGGAGAGCTTGAGAGGGTGTGTGTGTCCTTTCCATGACGAGACTGATTGAAACGATCATTTATTTATTTATTTTTCTGGATCACATCCAGCTGTGCTCAAGGCTTATTCCTAGATCTGTGCTCAGGGATTAGTGGGGTTTGCAGGTGGGCAGGAGGGATGGGACCATCAGAGAACCCCAACTTTTGTCCCGGTGTGCAAGGCAAGTGCTTTACCCTCTGTACTATCTCTCCTCCCCCAAATGCTCTTTTCCATCAAACAGTAACCGTTATTTTCTGATAATAAAGTCCCTTATTATTTTTTTCAGAAGGTTTTGGAGCACAATTGCCTTCTGTGGTACTTTTCACATATTTTCTATTGCTGTTTTGAATATGAAGCAGCTGGCTTCTAATAGCAGTTGTGATAGGACGTGCTGCATTTTAGCAAAAGGTGACTTTAACTAGGAGAGGTGGCTGTTTCTAAATTTAGAACAACACATTGGTGCTCAAGGGAAAAACTTAACATTTTAATTTTTATTATTACTGAAGGAGGTACATTTTAAGGGTCTAATTTTGACAAAAAGAAATGTAACATTTCATGCATTCAGTTTTGCTTGCTAAGGTTGTTTTTCACAAAAAGAACATTCGTATGCCTTGACTTTTCCTTTTTTAAATTGCTACCCTGTTATAAAAAAATGCATAATATTGCTGTGTTAGTGGTAGTGGGTCTTTGTTAGCTAAGTGCTGGAGAAGCATTTGAATGGTAATTAATTTCTCTCTCTCTCTCTCTCTCTCTTTTTTTTAAAGCAAATCTGTTAGCAGAACTTTTAGTACATCTTCTCCAAGAAAGGTCATTTCTCCCAAAAATAACAAGGTAAACAAATTTTAATTTATAGCAAACAGAAATGAACAGATATTTTCTGTATCCCAAATATCTTTTTAGAGATATTGGCCAAGATGATCCACTTCCCTTGTTTATTGATGGTGTACTTAATCACATCCCTTTGTACTTTAAGTAATTAAATACTATTCTGATTTTTCACAAAAGAAGTTTAGAGAAATAAAGACAGAGCATTTTCATTTTAGATAAGTTTGTCTACCATTCTTATTTTAACACTGTCCCCATCTGATGAAATTCACCAGTCACATGTAGAAGGTCCTGAACTCCAAGATATGTAGCTGACTTGTTTTATCTTACTGCCTTATCATCGGCTTCAGAAAATCCCAGCAGGACTTTAGTTAATCCCCAAATCCCTCCTTTCCCTTTGATATTTGGGCTGTATATGTTAATTTAGAGCATAGGCATTCACTTATCTCCAAGGATTAAAACACAATAGATTTATTAGTGCAGAAAGAAAATTCATCAATAGGATGACATTCACAGTAAAAAATGGTCGAACATTTATGAGTTGAAGGTACCCTCCATTCACTGCAATTGTGTCTACTAGTAAGAGAGAAGTTGTCTTCCTTCCTTCCTTCCTTCCTTCCTTCCTTCCTTCCTTCCTTCCTTCCTTCCTTCCTTCCTTCCTTCCTTCCTTCCTTCCTTCCTTCCTTCCTTCCTTCCTTCCTTCCTTCCTTCCTTCCTTCCTTCCTTCCTTCCTTCCCTTGCCATTCTTAGGTAGCTGTGTAACTCACCTTGCTTCCTGTGATCTCTGACATCTCAAAGATGATCCTTCTGCAGGGGAAGATATTCATGATCTTTATAGCTGTTTGGTTAAGGGCTGATCTGATGTTTGGACACTGTCCTAATTTGCTTTCTATTCATGTTATACTGAATTGGGCCTTTTTAAAAAGATTAAGATATGTTTTAATATTCTACCAAAAACTAGTAAAGTGTTATACAGTTAACAAGCTCATAGGTATGCCAATAAATATAAATACAAGAACAAATATACTTGTAGAATATTTTTAGGCAGAATACTTAAATGGGAATTTAGAAATAATAGGAGATTGTTAGTAAATTAATTGAGCTAAAGTTTTTAAAGTGTTTGGCACAGTGCCCAACACTTAGAAGGTCTTTTAGGTGTTATGCTCTATATGCATTAAAGAAAAGTAAAAATCTCAGACCAATTTGCTGTGAGATAGAGGGAGTGACTTGCATATCCCTAGCAGCCTCCAGAACTGCAAGTTGATATAGCTCCCATCTTGCACTGAGTCTTTATTTAACAATGATGTTTGAAGTATAACCCAAAATTTGTGGGCCATGAGAACAGGCCTTCCTGTCTTCCTTCCTCTTTCTGTGTGCCCAGGACCCTTAACATATGTCTTTGAGACATATTTGTTCAATAAATGCTTAATGGAGGAACCTTGTCTGAAAGTATTCCTTGAAGGTCCCCAGTTTAAATTAAGCATATTAAGTGGTTTGGGCTCTTGATTAGGGGCAGAGAGGGAGTATGGACTTAGAGTTGGGGTCTGATATAGGCGACACAGCATACATTCAACTGGGTGACTTCTTACAGTCCTGGTTGACTTCTTACAGGCAGACAAACTTGAGAAGGATGTGGCCTCTTCTAAGGAATTTCCAAGAAACCAAGGAAGATTCAGAGAAATGCAAAGACCAGTTAGATCTGATTAATACAAGTACTATAAATTCAAATTGCTGCAGGAGTATGGTGGAAATCAGACCTCCAAGAAATTGTATAGTAACAGGAGCTGCAGAAGAGGAGCTGTTAGAACAGAAACAGCATAAACAAAGGGGTAGAAAGTGATCCTGGCTTGAATGAATTTTGGCTGGGGAGGAGATTGGAAGATAATGCTGAAGAGGTTAGTCAGGCTAAGGAATTCATTTGAAAAGCCATAAAGGGGGGGCCGGAGAGATAGCATGGAGGTAAGGCGTTTGCCTTTCATGCAGGAGGTCATCGGTTCGAATCCCGGCGCCCCATATGGTCCCCTGTGCCTGCCAGGAGCAATTTCTGAGCCTGGAGCCAGGAATAACCCCTGAGCACTGCCAGGTGTGACCCAAAAACCAAAAAAAAAAAAAAAAAAAAAAAGAAAAGCCATAAAGGGGCCCGGAGAGATAGCACAGCAGCGTTTGCCTTGCAAGTAGCCGATCCAGGACCAAAGGTGGTTGGTTCGAATCCCGGTGTCCCGTATGCCCCCCCCCCCCCCCTTGCCTGCCAGGAGCTATTTCTGAGCAGACAGCCAGGAGTAACCCCTGAGCACCACCGGGTGTGGCCCAAAAAAAAAAAGCCATAAAGGTATTTTAAATAATAACAGTAAGGTCTCCATTGTATCACTTCCCTTTTTAAAGAAATAGATAATAAAAAGGAAGCATCACAGTTTTGTGCTTACAAAATCCAGTTACCAAAATAACATATTTTTGTTTCAAATCTTAGTTCTTTGATTTAGTTAGTTATTTGATCTTGGGTTGGTATCTTAGCTTTTTCTGGGCCTCAATTTTCCTTATCTTAAAATTGGGATCATAACAATATCTTTATTGAAGTATTTTTTCGGGCCATACCCATCAGTGCTTAGGGGTTACTTACTCAAGGTCAGGAATTAGTCCTGGTGGATTTGGGGAACCACATGGGATACTGGAGATAACCATGGTTGGTTATGTACAAGGCAAACACCCTATTTATTGTACTATGACTCCAGTTCCTATTGAGGATTATTTTTAGGATTAAACCAGTTAGTAAATACTAAGCATTCAGAACATAATCATGCTGTTTTAATTATTTACCATGATGTTTTTTAAACTCAGCATTTCAGTGATTAACATATTTAGGTATTGATATGAGAATGTGTTTAATTTTAGCTATATCTCTGAGACTGATCTTTCCTTTGATGCTACCAACACATTAGGAGCCCTTTGTTCCTAAGAGTCTCTAATATTCATGGATCATTGGATCTAATCATGGATGGAGTATGGTTTATTTAGGTTGGAAGGGGTATTCATGAGTGAAGAGATGATTGGGAGCAATGGGTGGAAACTACCACATGGTAAGATTCTTGGTGAAGTCCTAGTCTCAACTTCCACACAGTTGTTCATGCTGGCTCCAGGGTGTATATTTAGAGAAATATTGAGGTCTCCTGATTTGGCTTTCATTCAATTTGAAGGGTTCCTTTTCCTTCCTCCTCTCTCATTCTCTACCTCCAAGATGGAATACTTCTATTGTATACTTGTGATTGGGGTAAGGTAGGTAGGTCTTAGGGTTCAAGAGAAAATTCACTGAGTGTGAGAAGAAGAGAGAAAAAATACAGATATTGGGGCTAGAGACATAGTATAAGGTTAAAGCACATGCCTGCCACGTAAAAGCTGATCGATGTGATTTTCTAAACTGGATGGTCCCCTGAGCATTTCTAGATTCAGTTCTGGAAGTGGGCAGCATCAGCTTCATGGGGCAAGCAGCACTATATTCTCGGGTCTATACTTTGAACCCCCTTGGCTGACAAAACCAGGAAGAGTCCTTGGGCCTCTTGAGCATAGCTTGGGACTATTCCCCAACAGCTTAACACACACACACACACACACACACACACACACACACCCTTCACTACCTCAAATGAAAACCTATTGAATCAGAACGTTCTTATTTATTTCTATTTTTAATTCTAGGGTCATACTTAGAATGGTGTGGTGATCAGAGTTTATTCCTGGATCTCTATTCTGGGACCACTTCTGATCAGGCTCAGGGGACCACATATGGTACTGGGGAATCAAACCCAGGTTAGACTTCTGACAAGCAGTCATCTTATATGTCATACTATCTTTCCAGCCCTGAATCAAAAAAATTTCTAGAGTATTTAGGTTTTTAGTAAACTTCATAAATATTATTTTGAAGACATTAATATGATGATTATTGTACGGTTCATTGGGTTCGTTCAGTATCTCTGGAAAAAAGGCTGATATTATTTTATCATGCCTATTTTAATTATGAGTAAATAAGGTTCAATAACACTTAAATAATATGTTCAGGATTCAGTTGGAAACTTAGTATCCTGACATTTAGTCAAGAGTATAGAGTCAAACTGGAGAGGTAGATAGTGGGGAGGACAATTGCCTTGCATGCAGATAATCTGGGTTCTACCCCTGGACTCCCATATGGCTTCCCAAGCACTGTTAGAGTATTTATAAGTACAGAGTCTAGAGTAATCCCTGGGATAACTATATGTAGTCCAAAACTTAAAAATAATAATAAAAAAAAGAGCATGGAGCAAAATCATGGTGTTTTAACCTCATCCAGCTGCCATAAGACATAGATTGAATGAAAAAATGCTTGTCCTACCTCTAACAAAAATATTCAATTATAATTGATTCACAAATATAGCAGAGCTCCTATTCTATACAGATTATTAACCATTACAAGATCCTCAGGACAGTTCCAGTGAAATGTAGGACCAGTAAAAATGATCCTCTTTTGAATATTTATTACCTTCCAAATTTACAGTAACCCCAAAGGTTTAGAAACTTATTTAAAATGATGATCCAAGAGCTGGGAAGAGCTTCCTGGACTGAAGCACATGCTATGCATGTTAGAGTCTCAGGCTCAATTCCTGGTTCTTCTAGCACCACCAGGAGTAAATCTTGAGCACTGAGTCAGGAGTATCCCCAGGTATTCCCCAGGAGTATCTCCAGGTGCAGCCCTACAATCCAAAGTATAATAAAATAGAGAGGGTTTTCCTACTCTGCCCCCAATAAAACTTGGAGGAATTTTCTTTTTTGGGGGTGGCACCTATGATGTTCGGGTCTTGCTTTTGGCTCTGTACTCAGATTGATCCATGAGGTACTCAGGGTACCATACATATATTATGATGTGGGTCAAATCTGGGTCATCTGTTGGCCAGGCAAGTGCCCTACTTACTTTATTGTCTCTTCCGCTATAGGAACAATATTTCCTCTTTCCAATTACCAGCACACACAAAAAAAAAATAACAAAGGCCAATTGTTAACTATTTCTCAAAATAGATTCTTCTTCTTCTTCAATTCTCTTCTGACCAAGATGATGACTCTACCTGGTGCCCTTGGGAGGACTTCTCCCTATGGCACTCATGTAGGAAAAACCTTAATTGAGTGGGTGGGAAACTTTTGCATATTCTTCAGCCACCAATTTCATAGCTGGTCAAGTTTTGAGTTTCATATACAAGATTTTATACCTAGATGTATTAGTCCTAAAGGTTTGTCTAGTACTTCCTAAAGATGATGATTTATTTATTTTCATATTCCCGATAGTGTACATTGTTAAGCTGAATGAATAGTTATCAGAGGAATCTAAGAATAAATAAGCAATAACTGTGGAACTGTGCTTAAAAATAAATGATAGACTTGGGAACCACTGTGACTTTAGAAGGATCTTATGCCATAAAAGTCTCTGTTTGTCATGATGCCTATAATTTATTCTTTGGGATTTATTCTGGTAAAAAGAGATGCACATTTGGGTCTGTCTGGTCCCCTTTTCTGATCAAAGTTCAAAAATAAGTGAATACCACAGATGACAGAAAAGAAAGATTATGGCTGCTCAGAGCATCAAGGGAAGAGAAGGTCTTGAAGGAGGTTTTGGGAGAAATTTCCAGGGAAGCAGAATGATGGATGAAGGCTTCAGGAGGGGTACAAGGGAACAGGGAGGATCCCCTGGGGACTCAAGTCTTCAGGCACCCTTTCTTAATTGCTTATTTATCACTGCTCATCTCTGAAAATTTTTTATAGGTTTATTTTTCAGGAAAAAAACAGTTGTGTCCTAACTGGGTTTTCCAGACTTCGGTTATAACTCTAATTGCTGTGATGGCATTTTGGTAAGAAAATCTTCCATCTTACTTTACATCAAGCTATTTTCTGCTTCTCATCTTCCTTTCTTCACATATGGGCTGACCTTCTATCCATTTTGAAGACAAGAAACCTTTTTAACTGAGCATTGACCTTCAATTTAGCTTCAGGACGCTCTTTTAATAAGAAAGGAAGCACTAACTTTCTGCATTTAAATATGAGATGAAGGATTTTTTTTCAATAAGTGATATTTTTAGCATCTCACTGTGTCTTTCACGTGTATGCATCCATGTGTGTGTGTGTGTGTGTGTGTGTGTGTGTGTGCGTGTTAATCTTTCACAATTATTCTTAATTTTTTTTTTTTGTTCTCCTGTTTGTCTATTTGGGAGAAACAAAAGAATATCCAGTCAGCTACAACCCACTTTTCCTTTGATTCTTATTAGGAGTCTTCTAGATTTTTCAGTGATCTCATATCAAAGGGAATAGAAGATACTGGCATGATAGACATATTTACTAAGAAGATGCTGGCATGGTAGACATATTTACTAAGAAAGCATGCACGGTTAGGACCTATGTGTTTACTGTGTAAGCAACCAGAGGCTTCTTGACCACCATCCATATACCCTCTCTACCTCTTGGGGTGCAGGAATCTTTTTAGGCTTCTGGTCCTAGCTGTCCCTCAGTCTTTGAGCACTGATCATTTTACTCTATTATCTAGGCCTTCTAGTTTTTAATATGACTCTTCATATGATAGAAGAGGTACTTATGATTATTTACAATATGCTTTATTCCCACAGGAAAGGTCAGGCCTTTGGGCTCTTGTTTCTATGGAGACAATCCTTCTCAAAGGTGGAGAGGTCTTTCCAGTATCTTGACCCAAAGAACCACTTTTGCTAAGAATACAGTGCTAATCTCTCAGTAGCCTTCTCTCCTTTATTTTTTTTTTTAAACATTCACTTTCTGTTGTCCACTGTGGGCTACATCCCTAAGAATGTGATGCCAGGACCCAGAATTTCCATTAGACGCCTGTGCATGTCTCTCATTCTCCTGAGCGAATGCATCTTCTTTTTTTTTGGGGGGGCCACACCCGGTAACGCTCAGGGGTTACTCCTGGCTATGCGCTCAGAAGTTGCTCCTGGCTTGGGGGACCATATGGGACACCGGGGGGATCGAACCGCGGTCCATCCAAGGCTAGCGCAGGCAAGGCAGGCGCACCTTACCTTTAGCGCCACCGCCCGGCCCCATCGAATGCATCTTCTGATGGAGTCCCTAACTCAGGCCAGTGTGAACATCTGCCTTTAGCAGAAATCTTCAGCATCCCTTTTCATTCCCCATAGAAATAAGATGACTTAACCTGTACCTCCCAAGAAAAGATTGTAGAAAGTACAATTCTGAAAGATTTTAAGGGAGAGGAGAGCTCTCTAGCAGCTCTGAGAGCCAGGGTGATACTCTGCTAGGCTCTGTGGGCCTATTGGTTCTGAGCCCAGTTCAGGGCCAGAAGGCATACCCAGAAGAGATTGTGGGGAAGAAGTGCCTTGGCTTTGGGGCCTAGAACACCTACTCAAGCCCTTTCAGCTACCATCTCAGCTCTAGAAAATGATTTTAAGTATTTTTATTTAGACCTTATAAACTCCACTATTATTGATCAATAGGACCATAAATGGGAGATCTTAAGCTTTTATCTTATTTCTGGACTTCGCATGATATATACAAGAAGGATCAAAAACAGACTCTACCCAAAATCACACACTCATACAAAAGGAATGGATATTCATTTTCATTCTCAATCCTAGAAACTATCTAGACTATACCTTGAAGCTGACATGCAACAGATCAGAAAGAGTAATAAATGACTAAGAAATGGGGGTGGTAGTAGTTAAAAAAACAGAATAAGTGAAGCAAGACCACATCAAGCATCAACCAAGGCAAAATATTCCTTTCTACCTGACTATAGTGCCAGGGACTCAGCACTACTTCTCCCAGGCCTGGATATGCTTTGGTGTGGTAACTAGCTCATGCTGGGTTCATGCTGGGAACTCCTAATGAGTAGAAGTCAAATATGCAGCACATTTCTTTGTATATGTCTAATTCTGGTAAACCCACACCTCTGACAGAAAGTGAAATAATAAGCTGTGGAGTCTAGCAAACCAGTGTGAAGTCAAGCTGATAGGAAGTGAAGTTAGTTCCCTCCTGTTAAGTCCAGCAGAGTGAGATGTTAAGTCACCCAAACACTTTCCTGACTTGTCAAGGTAACTCCCACCGGAGAAGAAAGCTAAGTATTGGATGTTGTGAACAACATTGTGTATTAATGGCTTCCCAAAGCTCAGGCCTTGAAGGAAGATTTTCATTTACTGAGAGATGTTCTGATTACAGATAGCTTCATTCATTGGCAGTCACATAGCATGGAAATAGAGATTTTATTGTATTTTCCCCCTTCCTTCGTTCATTTTGTGTGTGGTGCTCTGAAAAGATGGGCAACCAGAAGATGGCAAAGACACAGCCAAAGGATTGGCTTAAACCAGTGCCATCTTTTATCTCCCAGTGCAGCAGGGTAATGCTCCTTATCAGTGGGATATAAACTTGCTCTCTCTCTATTTTTGTTTCCTGCAAGAAGCAGAGGGCTACTTTACATGCTTCCTCTGGTAATCTTCCACTAGTGACATTTGCATCTGAGTTGTCAGGCCAAGGGATTGCCCTGTGGAAAAATCCACCAGTGTGGAGTATCCCCAGAGCCCCTGAACTCCTGGAAGAGGAATTTTTTTTTTTTGTTTTTTGTTTATCCCCCTCTCTTCTCCTCAGGGCAGAGAATTGAAACCATGCTGGTTTCCATGGTGCTTTTGACAGCCTGGCAGGCCCCCTCCCCTTCTCTCCCATCTGTGTGGCCTGCGAGAGCACATCTCTGGCCAGCTGGCTGTGTGAGATATATCTGGCGCATAATGATTTCTTTTTCTTTTCTAAACAGTGCCTTGACGATTGTCTCACTTTACATACTTAGTTTAAAAGATCAAGAACAACGAATCCCACATCTCCCTTCCAGGTAAGAAGAGTTCTGGTCTTATTTTCTCTGGGGGAAGATTCTGGCAAGAACACTTTCACTAACCGTTTCCTTCTCCTGCAGCAATATCACAAGCTCTCAGAAGCCAACTCTCCTCCCCACAGCCTCTCCCTCAGGTAATATCTTCACATTCCTCACCCCCAAACTCAACCTGGGTTTCATATGGAGTGTAAATCTCAGAAACCAGCCTTTCTGGTTCACCTTGTGGAATCCCTTCCATTTTACAGCACCTCAGACATCTCTGGCCACCACTCAGCCCTTCCAAGTGCCAGAAATCACTTTCTGTGAAGTCCTGCCCTGTCAAGAGACTTACTGTTGCCCTATTTGGGAACCAGGAAGAAGCCTCTCAAGTTCTGAGCAAAGACAATTGAAGAAGAAGGAAAGCCATCAGAAACCATGGGCTGGTAAAGGATGTTCAAGGAGAAACAACCAGGGCTTTGAGCCTGAGGTTTTATTCTCTTGTCAATATTTACTTGGATCGTCAGGAATGGTTTCAGATAATGATTCTACTATCCTATTTGGAGTGGCAACATGTTTAAAAACACAAACACACAGACTTACAATCAGCTATAATATTGGGTTTCCTGCCCAGGGATGAGGTTTCAGTGAAGTCAAGTGAAAGGGTCTCATTTGTCTGTTGCCAACGAAGACTATAATAGCAGCACAAGTGAAGTAATTATATGGGGAGGTTATTATTTTTTTTTTTTGACTCACTTAGAACTTTTTATTTTTTTTAAATGATGTAGTATCTGGGCTCCGTGCCTAAGGCAAGAATGGCAAAATGTAAAAGACTTTGAAAACTCTAGTGAGTTCAGGGGAAGCTTTATAAACAAAAGATGGGTATTTTTTATTTTCAGGGAAGCTAATTGCTTCTAGGGACACAGTCTGTCTTTCTCTGTCACTCTGTCTCTCTCAAACATATAATGCAAAGCTTTAAAGTAACTCTTATTAAAGAAGTCTCTTATTAAATAGTTATAGTAACTTGATCAAAAGTGAAAGTATATTATTGGACTGGAGAAATAATACAGGTTTGCCTTGCAAGAGGACGACCGGGTTTAATACTTGGTGCTGCATATGATACTCCAAGCACTGTCAGTACTAATCCCTGATCTCAGAGACATCCTGAGCACAGCTGGGTGTGGTTCAACCCTCTATACTCTAAAATATAATTATCCCTAAGATAGCAAATACGATATATCCAAAAATATACTAATTGAATGCTTTCAGATATCTCTCCTACATGTACATATTTGCAGTTGGTTTTTCATTTTTTTAAATTATTACTTTAAGCACTGTGATGATAAAATTCATGATTGAAGTTTTAGTCAAACAATGTATAGCACCTCTCACCAGTACATGTTTTCTGTCAATGTCCCCAACGACCCTCCCAACTTTCTCTCACCTGCCTCTAGGCAGATAATTCATTTTCTTTCTCTCTTTCTCTCTCTCCCTCTCCCACTCTCTTTTCCCCCCTTAGACACTGTAGTTTGCACTATTGTTAATGGATATCTTTTTTTATATCTCTCTACAATACCCAATTTTTGTCCAGAGAGATCTGTTTCATATATCACTGTCATAGTGGTCCCTTCTCTACCTAGTTGCAATGCACTACTCCTTGTGGCAAGCTTCCATGAACTGGTCCTCCTAGCCCTCATCTCTATTGTCTCTGGATATTATTACCAGACAATCATTTAATTTTTCTTACATAACACAAATGAATGAGATAATTCTAGTCTTTCCCTTTCCCTCTGACTCTTTTCACTCAGCAGAATAATCTCCATATTCTTCCATGTATAAGCAAAATTTATGACTTCTTTTTTCCTAATGGCTGCATAGTATTCCATTGTAAAAATGTACCATTGTTTCTTTACCCACTCATCTGTTCTCAGGCAAATGGATTGGTTCCAGATTCTGGCTATTATAAATAGTGCTGTGATGAATATAGGAGTGCAAAGAACTTTACTGTATTGTGTTTTAGTGTCTGTATGGTATATCCCTAGGTGTAGTATTACTGGATCAATTGGAAGCTCAATTTTTAGTTTTTTGATGAATATACATATTGTTTTCCAAAAAGGCTGGACTAGAGTGAGGGGCAACCGTGCCTTGTGCCATATCTTAAGGGAAAGGCTCTTAGTTTTTCCCCATTGAGTATAATATTTGCCATGGGCTTGTGATAAATGGCCTTGACTATATTGAGAAAAGCTCATTCCATTCCCATCTTGTTGAGAGATTTTATCATGAATAGATGTTGGATCTTATCGAATGTTTTCTCTACATCTATTGATATGATCATATGATTTTTAATTTTCCTTTTGCTGATGTGGTGTTTTACTTATGTGGTGTTTTACTTATTTGACTTGCATATTTTGAACCATCCTTGCATCTCCATAATGTATCCTACTTGGTCATAGTGTATGACTCTCTTGATGAGGCATTGGATCCTATTCACTAGAATTTTTGTTAAGAATCTTTGCATCTGTGTTCATCAGGGATATTAGTCTGTAGTTTTCTTTTTTGATGGTATCTCTGTCTGATTTTGGTATTGGGGTGATGTTAGCTTCATAAAAACTCTTGGGAGTATTTTTGTTTCTTCAATTTCCTGGAAAAGTCTGAAAAGTACAGGCAATAGCTCCTCTTGGAACATTTGAAAAAATTTGTTAGTGAATCCATCAGGTCCTGAGCTTTTGTTTTTGGGAAGACTTTTTATTACCATTTAAATGTCCTCAATAGTGATGTATCTGTTGAGATATGCTAGATCATCATGGTTAACCTTGATAGGTTGTAAGAGTTCAAGAATCTATCCATTTTCTCCAGGTTGTCATGTTTTGTGGTATAGTTTCTCAAGTAATCTCTGACTACCCTTTGAATTTCTGTAGTATCTGTAGTAGTTTGCCTATTTTCATTTCTGATTCAATTTATTAAGTTCCTCTTCCTTTCTTTGTAAATTTTGCTAGTGGTTTGTTGATCTTGCTTACTTTTTTCAAAGAACCAACTCTTGCTTTTATTGAACTTTCAGATAATCTTTTTGGATTTCCCATTTATTGATTTATGCTCAAAGCTTTATTGTTTTCTTTTGTCTCCCTATTTTTGGTTTATTTTGTTGTTCACTTTCCAGTTTTGTAAGCTGGGACATTAAATTATTTATGTAGGCCCCTTCTTCCTTCCTGATGAATGCTTGCAAAACTATAAATTTTCGGGGCTGGAGAGATAGCACACTGGCGTTTGCCTTGCAAGCAGCCGATCCAGGACCTAAGGTGGTTGGTTCGAATCCCGGCATCCCATATGGTCCCCCGTGCCTGCCAGGAGCTATTTCTGAGCAGATAGCCAGGAGTAACCCCTGAGCACTGCTGGGTGTGGCCCCCAAACAAAACAAAACAAAACAAAAAACCCACAAAAACAAAAACCTATAAATTTTCCTGTTAGTATAGCTTTTGCTGTGTCCCACAGATTCTGGTAATTTGTCTTCATTCTCATTTGTTTCCAGGAATCTTTTGATTTTTGTCTCTGACCCACTGGTTGTTCAGTAGTGATCTGTTTAATTTCCAGGTGTAAAATTTTTCCTCAGTGTCTGCCTGTTATTCACTTCTAATTTCAGTTCATCATGGTCTGAGAAGGTAGTTTGTACAATTTCTATCATCTTTATTTTATGTAGGTATGTTTTATGGGTGAGCATGTAGTCTATTTTGGAAAATGTCTAACGTCTGTGTAATCTGAAATTAGTATGGCCAATCCAGCCTTTCTAAGGGAGTTGTTTGCTTGCATGGTTGTCCTCCAACATTTGAGTTGGAGTTTGTGTTTTCTTCTGGCTATTCAGATGTGTTTCAGCAAAACGTATTCAGCTTTTTTTGTTTGTTTATTTTTGTCTTTTTGCACCTCACCTGGTGATGCTCAGGGATTACTCCTGGCTATGTGCTCAGAAATTGCTCCTGGCTTAGGGGACCATATGGGATGCTGGGGAACCAAACCATGGTCCTTCCTAGGCTAGCGTGAGCAAGGCAGATGCCTTACCCCTTGTGCCACCATTCTGGCCCATATTCAGATGTTTGGTCCATTTTATCACTTTGTATCTCTTACAGGGCATTTAGTCTATTGATGGTGAGAGAAATGATTGTCATGGGATTTTGTCTCATCTTTTGGTAGGAAGATCTTTTGATCTGTCTTGTCTTAAAGTAGATCTTTCAGTTCATCCTTTAAGGCTGGTTTTGAGTCTGTAAAATTTCCAAGCTGTTTTTTATCTGGGAAGTTGTGTATCTTTTCTTCAAGCCTGAATGGAAATCTGGCTGGGTGAAGTACTCTTGGTGATGCATTCATTTTGTTGAATGCCTTTGGCCCTTGAGGACTTCTGTGACAAGTCTGTGGTAAATTTTAGGGATGCTCCTTTGAATGTAATTTCCTTTTTTGATCTTGTTGCTTTCAGTATGCCATCCCTATCTATGGTATTTGTCATTTTGACTAAGATGTGTCTTGAGGTGTTTTTTTCTTTGGATCTTTTTTGGCTGGTACTCTTTGGGCATGTAGGATTTGGCTGCATGCCTTCTTTAGCTCTAAAAGTTTCTCTGCAATGATGTACTTGACTATTGAAACTTCATGGGGCTTTTCTTCCTCTGTCTCTGGGACTCCAATGATTCTAATGTTGTTTCTGTTGAGTTTATCAAAGACTTCTTTTTTCATCTGTTCACATTCTTTGAGGATTTTCCCCGTTGTCTGATGTTTGTTTTGTAGCTCTTTTTCAGCCTCTTTTATTGTATAGAGTTGTACATCTCATCTCATCTTCGGCTGTTTTTACTTTGTTGGAGAGCCTTTATAGTGAGAATTTCATTTTGCCTATCAAGTTTTTCAGCCCTGTAATTTGAGTTTGAAGTTTTCTTATTTCTACTCTCAAGTTCTCTTGATTCTTACTTGTGACATGTTCCATTCATTCCATGCTTTCTTTGAGTTCTATGAACATCTTACATATTTCTTCTCTAAAGTCCTTATCTAAGAGGGTAAATAGGTCATTGGTATTTTTTGGTCATCAGAACTACCATCTTTGTTCTCTAAGCATGGTGGGGCCCTGTGTTGTTACCCCATAGTCATGGTTGTAGTGTGTTGTTTTCTTTTTTGTTTGTTTGTTTTTTTTGTTTTGTTTTTGGGTCATACCTGGTGGCACTCAGGGGTTACTTTCTGACTCTGAGATCAGAAATTGCTCCTGGTAGGCTCTAGGGACCATATGGGATGCCAAGATTCAAACCATTGACAGTCCTGAATCGGCTGCAAGTAAGGCAAATGCCTTACTGCTGTACTATCTCTCTGGCCCAGGTGTGATGTTTTCTTTTCCTTTTTCTGGATTTTGAACCACACCCAGTGATACTCAGGGCTTGTTCCTGGCTATGTGCTCAGAAATTGCTCCTGGCTTGGGGGACCATATGGGACACTGGGATAGAACCAAGCTTTGTCCTGGGCAGCCATATGCAAGGCAAATGCCCTACTGCTGCTTTATTGCTTTGGCCCCAGTGTGATGTTTTCTATGTCTTGTGCATAGTCAAGGTATTCCTTGACTAGGAGGAGTCCCTGGCTGCAGAGCAAGTGGAGTGGCCAAGTCTGCCCTCCACCCCAACCCCCCCCCCCCCCCGTAACCTTGTTTTTGTGTTGGTTCAATCACTCTTGGTTCCCGGCCTGAGATTCCATTTCTCACCTCTTTTGAATCAGTCTTTTGCAGTTTTCTTTGATTAGGTCTTTTTTCTTTTTAATTAAGTTGACTCCAAAGTATTTAATTTTCTGAGGCACAGTTGTGAATGGGATTATTTTTTAATATCTTTTTCTTCTGTTTAATTATTATTTTCCTTGTGAAAGTCCACAATATCTTATGGTCTGTAGACCCTTTTCTTTAGAGACAACCTTAGAAGGACATCATGGTCTTTCCTGAGAGCATTCTTAGGAGGGGACCATCTCCTCTCTAATTGCTAATACAGGATTCCAGGATAAGAAGGTTTTATGCACTGACCTCATCTTTCAACATTTCTTCATACATTTTTTTCTATAGTAGCCAGAACTTTACATCAAGGAACTAACTATTAGGGTGACTAGTTTCCACAACTGCTAGACACACTGTGGAAGAACACTACAAAGAAGATCAGTGCTTGGCTTTGTCCTCCTGAACACAGCTATTAGCTTCTGTCATTAAAAATGGCATTTAAGTTTGGCTTTGGCAGCTTCCTGCTCTTCTGAGAAAGTGTGCTTCCTGTTACATTCTTTCAAAAGGAAAGGATTTAAACGGTCTGTTTACTTTCACTTTTAGAATATAGAAAAATTTTGGAGGCTTTAGAGGCATAGCATGTCAGAGAACAGATAACCCAGTAATCCTATGACTTTTGGAGGTAGGAAAACAGCAGTACTTCCAGTGACACTAAGCTAACTGGCCAGTCAGTAGCTTTGACGCTTGGCCCAGAGGTGCAGCATTGATAAGGCCCAGTAAAGCTTCTCCCATAATAGTTGGTGGGGCCTCCCTGGATACATCCAAGAGACTGGGGGAAGTCAAGTGGTGCCAGGGTTCATAACTGAAACCTTGTTCTTCCAAGGCATGTTGAGACATTGAGACCTCCCCATTCTCAGGCACCCTGACGTTTTACCTTGAGAATGCTTCTACTTTCACAATTATTTGAAAAACAAAACAAAACAAAACACAGTGAATACATAACTATTAACTCTGTTAAACTGCATGGCTTAATCCAACAGTAACATATTAAAAGTACAAATCTGTGAAGGAGGTTATACAGTCAAGTCAGGAGAACCTCTGATTTATGCCAGCTCTCATTTTATGAAGTGGAAGCCCAGATTCTATAGTCTCATAATGAGTTATGAGCAACGTTAAATTGGAAACCAACTACAATCATATTTATAATCAAGGTGTTTAAATAAATATATTAATTTAAAAAATTAGGAAACCAAGTTCCCAATTTGTCTAACTGGACTCCTTCCCACCTACTACTCTGTTATCATTTATTTGGGTTTGATATGTGCATATGCATGGGATGAACTCTAGAAGATGCAGGAAATATCTAGTTCGTGATGTGACTTCTTCACCTCCCTCTTCAGCTTTGCTTATACTCATTAATATGTCCCCCTTTGAAAAATTTCTGGGGGTCTGAGGAAAGATATATTTCTTTTGCAGTGGCTTGATCCTTCTCATCTGTGTAGGACCTAAATCTCAAACAGTAGACAGCCTGGAAAATTTTATTTTCAACCTCATAATTTGAAGTTATTGAAAAAAAAACAAGTAAATAGCTAAAATTTTTAAATTTAATATTTAGAAAAACGCTGTCAGATGAAACATGATTTCTACTTACTTAAAGCCCTGGCATACATTATGAGACTTCTTTCTGAGGCATAAGTAAAATTAATGAGGAAAAAAATCAGTATTTTTATGATGTACTAAGGTTAAAGCACTATTCTTTCAGATTAAATGGCTTGTGAGAGGATTATCCCCTCTAATAAAGATAAAGATTTGGCTAAAATTTAAAAGGAACTAGAAAGTGGGGTTTTCAGAATATTGAGATTTTATGCTGAGGAGCCAGTTGAATACAATGGATTTGATTTTAAATCTATGGAAACAATAAAGCTTTAAATAGCTAGCAGTGTTAGATGTTACAAAGAGCTTGTGGTAAAAATACCAATGGAATAATACAGATTTCAAGAGATTTGATAAAGATTGAAAAAATCTCACAAAGCAAATGGCTATCTGGAATTCACGCCTTTTTTTACTTTGAAGACAAAAACTCTGATAAGCACAAATGTTTCCGTCTATCTTAAAAAAACAAAAATGGAAAAAGGAAAAAAAGAAATGGTTCCTAGGTTAAACCATTCAGCTATTGATTTGTTAGACTCATTTTCTTTTTTTTTTTCAGTTTGAGTTTGGTTCGATTGGGAAAGAAAATGGTACCCAAGATGCTGTGTTGGAACTCAGCCTCCTGCCTTTAATAGTTTATGTATGTTGTATTAGTAGTTAGAATCTTCAACCTAAGTCAGGATTTGGTTGAGCAGCATTTTATTTTATTTTATTTTTTTATTTGGCCATTGGGATTCACCCAATGGTGCTCAGGGTGGGTCCCTAGCTTTGTGCTTATCAGTAACCTCAAGCAGTGCTGGGGCTCCATATATGATGCTTAAGATCCAACTGAGTGATCCATAGACTTACTTCCTGCATTCTCTCCCTAGCCCTTGAATAGCATCTTAAATGTCTCTTCTATAGTTTTTTATTTAGTTTACTTGGAGTTCCCATCAGCTGCTATACTATAAAAATATCTGCCACTTTGCAAAGAAATTCGTTGGAAATGTAGATGAAGTTTCTAGAAAGTGTTGCTAAATAAGCATGAGTCCTGCATGACTGCAGGGAAATTTATGGTTTTCCAATAAGCAGCCTTTTGCCCTGAACAATCTTGCTTCAGAGAAGTGACATATGGAAGGTGTTTGATCAGAGTCTTGAATTTTTAATTTTCAACTCTACTGTTATAGAGAAGCAATTTTCTTAATTCTAATCTACAAGATTATCTTTCTTCAATTTAATTTTTTTTAAACAACCATTAAGGACCTTTATCCCACCAGAAACTGAATTTTTCCCTAGAAAGTGTAAAATTCTGCTTCTGTAGACATGGTGGCAAATCTGTTGTTCTGTTGCCAGACTTTCCAATGAGCCCTTTTCCTGCATATTCCGAAGTCTGGTAGAATAATAGGAAAGGAGAAAAATAGGGAAGAGGAGTTCTGGTTTCTCTTCCCTCCTATTTATGCCTTATTTGCCTTGTAAATTCTAAGCTTTCTATCAAAGCACTCTATGGAAAACACATAGTAGGATAAGCGTACCTAAAATGTCACTGGAAAGCTGGAGAGATAGTTAAGGTACATCCATAGGGATTAAGGCACATGCTTTGTACACAACTTACCCTGCTTTGAGACCTTACCACAAGTTTCCTGAGAATTTATGGATATAGTCTAGGAGACCCTTAAAGCATCAGCCTGGAGGGGCCTGTGAGCCTCTTTAGTATTGCTTGGGAAATGCCACAAATAAAAAGAATTATTATGGAAATAGCTTGAATCCGAGGCAACACCACATGTGTAAAGAAAAATATCCAATCTTCTTTTTTTCTTTTTTTGGGCCACACCCCGTGGCGCTCAGGGGTTACTCCTGGCTATGTGCTCAGAAATTGCTCCTGGCTTGGGGACCATATGGGTTGCCAGGGGATCAAATCTTTGTCCATCCTAGGTTAGCGCATGCAAAGCAGATGCCCTACTGCTTGCGCCACCAATCCAGCCCCCAAATATCCAATCCTTCAAAAACTTCACAGATTATGAAGGTCCATTGCATCTCTTTCCTTTTGTTGCTTTATTTACAATGAACTGAGTTTACACCTATGCTTAACTGCTGCAAGGCTTACCAGCCTTAGTGCTTACCAGAGTTGGACCCTTTTAACTGTAGGACTCAAATGCACCCTGGCCTCGCAATGGTTGCATTTCTGACCACAGCTCTTGCACTTCCTTTGTACTATGCTTGCCCATGCCTGGCCCTGTGCCAGAGACCACACATACTGCAGTAGGGTTAGGGTCCCAGATGGCAGCATCCGTATACTCAGCATGTGTGGGCAGCACCAGTGATCAAAATTGTGGCCTTATGTTTGCAAGGCAGTTGCTTTTAGCCCCCAAGGCCCCATTTCTTCTTAATGGAAAGTATCAAGTTAGTTGTGATGCTTGGGAAATGTGTCCTTTCCATGGCCTGCTCTTTCCCATCTGCTAAAGGGTAAAGGAGTCCAGCTTTCCACAACTCTTCCCTGTTCCTTGCTGCAATTCTGCTGGCAATGGTACGTGAAAATAAACCTTTTCCTGATGTTGGATAATTAATGACCTATTTTCTTCTTTTCCTGCCTTTCATCCTTTTTTTCTCTGCCAATATTGATTTAGTAGAAACCTGGAGCCTTGTCTTGCTTTATCTGGGAAAACAACTGTGAGCAGGATAAAACTTCCAGGGTTCACAGATAGGTGATGGGCCATTTGGGAAGCCCTGTCCCCTAGAGTAAGAAATGCCACCTAGCACAGAGCCATTTAGGGGTGAGCGCCCTCAAAGATTATGTGCAGGTGATTTTGCATTCCAGATTGAGATTACTTACATGGCTCATAGACCCAAATATGCAAACTCTATCCAACATAATCACAGACATTTAAAAACTATCTTTCAGGTTTGTTTAGCAAGTTCCTCAATGATTGCTTTTATTAACTAATTTTAAAAGATACATTTGACTCTTGTAATCAATGCAGCAATGAACATAGGTGTGTATATTTCATTTGGAATTAATGTTGCTTGTGTTTTGGAGATAGTAGCCAAGAAGTTATATCACTAGATTGTTGTCCTATTCCTATAATTTTTTTTTATTTGTTTTTTGGGCCACATCAGGTGAAACTCAGGGGTTACTCCTGGCTATATGCTCAGAAATCGCTCCTGGCTTGGGGGACCATACAGGATGCCTGGGGATTGAACCATGGTCCATCCTAGGTTAGGAGTGCAAGGCAAATGCCCTACTGCTGTGCCACTGCTCCGGCCCCTATTCCAATGTTTTGTACAAATCTCCATATTTCTCTCCATAAAGACTGAAACAGACAACACTCCCAAGAGTGGATGATGAGAATTCCACTGTTTAGCACAACCCTCCTAACACTGGCTTTTTACAGATTTTCGATACCTGTCATTCTTACTGGCCAAGTTATGGAAACAACTCAAATACCCAACTAAAGATGAATGAATCAAAAACTTGTAGTATGAGGCCAGAGTTTTATTACATTGGGTAGGGCTCTTGCCTTACACACAACTGACCAGGTTCCATTCCTGGCATCCCATATAGTCTCTTGAGCACTCTCACATGTGTGATCTCTGAGCACAGAGCACAGGAGCCCCCTGAGAATTGCTGGGTATAGCTCAACCTCCCCAAAAGAAGTTGTGGTGTATATAAACAGACATATATACATACATATATATACATACATATATATATATACTGGCGCCATATATATATATATATATATATATACACACATATATGTATATATACACACAATAGAATGCTACGAAGGGACCGGAGAGATAGCATGGAGGTAAAGTATTTGCCTTTCATGCAGAAGGACAGTGGTTCAAATCCTGGCATCCCATATGGTCCCCGAGCCTTCCAGGGGCAATTTCTGAGCATAGAGCCAGGAGTAAACCCTGAGCACTGCGGGTGTGACCCAAAAACAAAAACAAACAAATAAACAAACAAACAAAAAGAATGCTACAAAGCTCTAAGAATGAATAAAATCATGCTATTTGCAGCTACATGCATGGAACTAGAGGATATTATGCTAAGTGAAGTTGTTAGAATAATAGGGATAGATACAGAATGACTTGTCTCAGATGTGGGATACTACATGGTCTAAATAACCATTATTGGGGGGCCAGACCCAGTTGTTTGTCTTGCACACGGCCAGCCCTGGACGGACCTGGGTTCAATTCCCAGCATCCCATATGGTCCTCCAAACCTGTCAGGAGCGATTTGCCAAGGCAAAAACTGACAACAATTTTTCTTTTTTAGAAGAGAGAAACACATCATTCCTGGCAAGAGATGTGCTCACCAGTCCTGAATGGGGGAGTGACTGTAAGTTCACAGTTAAGTGATTCTTATTTGGCTTTGTGGAGCCATATAGAGTGAGAAGAGGCTACAATTATTACTGAAGGGAGGGAAAAGAACTGGACCTGCTGTGAATTCCTGTGGGGTCAATTTTATAATTGATGACAGCTTTACCATAAAGGAGGCATTAGAAACGATTGCTCATTTCTGGGCATGTTTGTGATTGATCTTCATGGATCTTAATAATGTATCTGGTCTCCCTACCCTCTTCTTTTTCATATCTGTGTATCATAGATTATTTTTTTATGTTTTAAAGCATTAGTAACCAGATTTCATTTTACACTGTACATTTTCAATAAATTTCAATTTAGTAGGTGTTTCATGTTCTAGTTTTCTTCTGGTTGTAATAGGGCTATCTATGGAGTTTGGATATTGGATTAATTTTCTTAAAGTTTATTGTCTTCTAATTTTCCACTTTAATGTGAAAGGAATCCATTTATCTAGGAAGCTCTTATTTCAGATTTATCAATTTAAAGACTCTGCTAGAGCACCCATCCTCTTTTCCTCTGCAGAAGACAACTTATTTCTATCTCTTCTCAATTCAGGGATTGATACAACCATCAGTTCTATTCAGATAATGGAAATCCAGCAGATAATAGATGGCCGGTATTGCAGTAGAAGTCTCCAGTGTGGGTAGGTAAGCTTCACCATAACACTTCAGTGATTTCTGGAATTTACTCAGAGCTTAGTTCTAAAACTAGAACAAAAGCTAAAGCCATGTGGTAAAACTAATGTGTGCTTACAATGCTCTTTAAATGAAAACACATTTGTTACATAAAAAAGAAATGAATGAATCATTAAACAGTTGGTGTGAACAAATGTCATTATATCCCAGCCATCATGTCCCTTATTCTGTTCTTTTTAATAAGTCCAAAGCAAAAAAGCTTAGGCGGTGTTTAATAACTAACTTCCTGAGAACACATACCATAGATACTTTGCATCTTGTTAAATTTATAGAAAAGTATATAAATAAATATATCAAAAGAAATAAAAATGTAAAAAACTTTGTTATCAATTATTAAGTTATGTGAGCTGACATTTGTCTATTTTACTGATAAGGGAGATCATAGTTTAATCTTTTTTTCTTTTGCTTTATGGGCCATACCTGGTAGTGCTCAGGTTTTTATACCTGGCTCTGGACTCAGAATAACACAGAGTACTCTTGGCTCTGTACTCAAATTACTCCTGATAGGCTTAGGAGACCATATAGGATGCTAAGTATCAAACCCAGGTCAGCTGCATGTGAAGCAAATGCTCTACCTGCTGTGTTATCACACTGGCTCCAGATATCACTAGTATAATATATAAAATATATAATATATCATAATATATAATAAAATATATCATAAAATATATAAAAGTTCTAGTGTATCTTCACTTTTTCAGATTAGAAGAGAGAAATGTGGGTATTTTAAAAGTTATTGGCAATATTCATCTCTAGTGTATGCCATATCACTAGCATTGAGTGATAATATTTTGGACACACTTGCTGCTTCCAGAATAGAGTGCAAAGGCTTTTAGGTATTGATAGCAAGCAAAATATTCAATTCGTAGACATTGAGAACTGACACTTTATTTTCTTTGACTTTATTTTATTTTATTTGGGGGCCATACAAGGTGGTATTTAGGGCTTATTTCTGACTCTGTCCTCAAGAATCACTTTATTGTGGGGCTCAAGGTTGAACTCATATGTGGTGCCAGAATTGAACCCAGATTGTTCATGTACAAGCCAAATATTCTACCTGCTAGGGTGTTTAGAAAATTAGGTAAGTTTTTTTTCTCTAGCCCTTGTTTTATTTTATCCTATACTTTATTTTACTGTTCTATTATTATCCTGTCTTTTATTTTCTATTATCCTGTTTTTTAATGATCCTATCTTTTCTTTATCTTATCTTTCTTGTCTTTATTTGATTAACATTTATTTTGTGCCTGAGAAATTTAAAGGCAGGGTCATATTGTTTGAACAAGCACTAAGTTCTATGAATTCTCATGTAGTTTGCGTAGTACATGACTTCTTATGAATTCTCAGTTTTAACATCTTTTGAACTCAAATTTGGGCTTTAAGATGCTGCCGCTGCATTTAAAAAAAAAATAACAGCTTTGGAATCTTCTAATTTGTTTTTGTATCTCATTGAATTTTCACCAAATCTTTATAAATAGATATTATTTGTCTCAATTTGTTGTGTTCCTGTAGTTCAGTGAATCTGAAAAAAAGTGGTAGAGTGACATGATTCAGACAAGTAAGTTGATTCAAGTTAAATTACCAGGACATCCAGAGGTTGTTCATTTATTTTGTCTTAGTGCTTCTTATTGTTAAAATGGTGAAACTACTGCAATGGATGGCAGTGAAGCACATAGTAGAAAGTGAATTCCCATTCTTTTTGCTTTTTCCAGTCTGGCAAAGTTCTCCTGAGCCCATTTCTGTCTACTATCCTCTATATTTTATTATCTTAGTGCAATAATTATTAAAGAGAATTTAAAATGGAGGGACTCTTTTCCTCTTTAATCTGGTTTTAAATTTTCTCTAATTTAATTTAGATTCATTTTCCTTTTTTTGATTGTTGTTGTTTGGGGCCACACCCAGCAGTACTTGGGATTTATTTCTGGCTCTGCATTCAGGGATCATTCCTGGTGGCGAAAGAGTTGAGGGGCAGTAGATTGAGTACTAGGAACTGAACTCCATTTGGCCATGTGCAAGGCATGTACTGGATGATTTCTTTAGCCACTCAGTTTGTCTTGTTACTGGAGATTTTCATTCACAATATGAATCAAAGGAGCTCGCTTTCTTTTTTTCTTTTCTTTTTCTTATATTTTTTTTGGGGGGGTCACACTCAGTGGCACTCAGGGGTTACTCCTGGCTCTGAGCTTAGAAATTGTTCCTGGCAGGCTCGGGGGGCCATATGGGATGCAGAGATTCCTTCTGCATGCAAGGCAAAGGCCTTACCTTCATGCTATCTCTCTGGCCCCAGGAGCTCTCTTTCTAAGTATTTTTCTCAAAGAGATTTTGAAGGAGGAATCTCTGTATTATAAACATCACTGTCTGACAATATTCTCCATTACCAAGTGGTGATTAGGACAATAATAGTTGATTCAAATTCTGAAAGTGTAAAGTGATTCCTGGTAATGTTGCTTAATGAAGGGATTTACAATAGAAGAACTGGTTCTTATTATGTCCCAAATTTCTTTCCAGAAGGATTGTTAGAGTCTTTGGCCTTATTTGTCTTCCAAAATCTGTATGTCCTTAAGGGGAACTTAAGTCATTTCCTGTGCTTTTGATTTGTGCATTTAGCTTGGAATCTGACATTTTATCATTTTGCCTGTGCATTATAATAAATTATAAATCTTTGTGGTGCATTTTATTTATAAGACTGGAAAGAGATTAGTCTGAAATTTGATAGGTTTGTCTCTGGCAAACACAAAACTCTGTTCTGTTAAATTTGATTTACTGTATTTATTGCTTTAGAATTTTCCGAGTTGATATTGTACATAATGTACCTAAAGTGGATATTGTACAAAAGGCCATTGATGTCTCTCTTGTGCATTTTGACTTTGTACTCTTATTTTTCTGTAATTAGGTCTGGACATTACAATTATAATATTCCTGTTAATAAGCACACACCCACCAATGTCAAATTCTCTCTGGAAATCAAGTAAGTGCATAGTTGTAAAAACAAGTACATTTTTATCATTGTTTGAACAGCCCGTATGAGATCAGTTTACTATTTGATCAGTAATTTAGGATGTGGAAAGCTATTAGTCCAAACTAGTGATGGTTGAGTTGGACCAGCAAAAGAGGTTTTCATGACAAGGGCTGGAATCATCCAGATTATTTCAGTGGAATGGAGTGGTACTCAGGGACGCACACATCTGCAGGGTAGGAATAATCGTGGGTTTGATGCTCACCAATTGCAGACTCCCTTGAAGCTTAGCTGGAACAAATGTATATCCTGCCTTCCATTAATCCACACTTGTGAGAACATTGTATATTTTTTGTGAGGTCTGGGTAGCAATGCCAATGCACTCCTTTCCTCAGGTGTGAGTGTGGGGAATGGAACATAGGGAAAAAGGGAGTTGGAGTTTGGAATTGAGCCTACCAAAGGTAGAGTTCAAATTTTGAGTATATCTTATTAATTTTATCCTATGCTTTTGGGCAAAACATACTTATCGTCTTTGAGCTTCTATTTATTAACTTGTAAAGGGAGTTGACTGTATCATAAGTGGTAAAGTTGTGGTGGGAATCAAGAACAATGAAATGAATAACTACCATTTGCTAAGCACAGATTGTAGGCCAGATATTGAACATTGGATCTTATAATCACTATAATTATAATCTTATAATATTGGGTCTTATAATCATCACAATGGCCCTCTGAGGTAATAATATTTTCCCTAGTGTGAATTCTTCAGATGAGAACACAAGTTCAGAGGATAAACAAACAAAAACCTGTCCTAAAAGCTATAGTTAGGATATGGTAGAGCTGATTTACTAATTCAGTCTGTTCAAGTAGTCATCACTGCCTTCCCAATGAAATGAGATATGTATGGCCATAGATCTTGCCTGGCACATGGTGATTACCCCATCACTGGTGGTCTTTGTTACGACCATCTTCCTTCAAACCACAAAACCCTAATGTACTCCTCAGATACCTTCACTAATGGCAATGCTTTCAGATTTGTGAACAACTGCACTTAAAAATTAGTTGTGAGCAACTTCCATTAATGGAGGATGATGGGGATGTGGCTAGAGTGAACACAAACATTCCATTCATAACAGTTTTTATCTGAAACTGAGATTTTTGTCCTGTGATAATCAGTTGTGAGACAGCATCTTGTTATCAGTGAATGCTGTGTAATAAATTGCATATTTGGAAATTTGAATTGATTGTCAAGTTACCATTAAAGCCCTTTATTGGTCAAGTTTCTATTAGAGTCTCCTTTTTTTGTCCAGTTTCCATTTGATTCACTTTTTGTCAAGGAGTAGGGAATGTCTCTTTCATTTGTCTATTCTTGTCTTTGTCTCTTGAAGCACAACAGAACCATTGATAGTCTTCCAGTGCAAATTCACCCGTGGAAATATATGCTTCCATAGTAAAAGGGAAGCCAATGGGATGCAAAGCCAGCAAGAAATTCCCCAGATGATGACACAGGTAATGTTTTTCCACTCTTCTGCAGGATCTCCCTGTTTTAGAAGTATGTCTGGAATTATATGTAGCTTCTTTTCCTCTCCCCAAACCAATTCCCTTTAGAGGCAGCTGCAGCCCTAAGCCAATTCTCTCCCAGTCTGGCAGACCCTGGTTAAGCGGGGAGGCCTTGCTCAACTTCTACTGTGTCTTTCAGAAGCTGTGACTCCAACCAAAAGTCACTGTCCCAGTTACCTCTTCTACCCTAGTCGGAGAAATGCTGTTACCGCTAATTACTCTCTTTCCTCCAGTTAAAAATGTGGTTCTGAACTGGTTCTCTCTTTCATTGTTAGGGGTATCAACACATCTGGAACCTTGCTGTCGCTCCTTTCTTTGATAGTGCCTACCACTTCCGTGTCGCTGCACCGGTAAGCTTTCTAATTTTCTTGTCAGTGAGAAAGGAAGGGATGACTAAAGAAAGAAAGTCTTAGAATGACAGTTTATCCTGACATTAATTTTTCTCCTTTTCCTCCTTTTCTGACAGGATTTAGCTGACTGTTCAACGGATCCGTATTTTGCTGGGATATTCTTTACAGATTACTTCTTTTACTTCTATCGACGCTGTACCTAAATTATTCAAGTGTGGTTAGAGACTCTATTGAAGAAAAGTACTCAGTTCATGGAAACAAAGCCACTTGCAAGTTTTTTCTTCTTTAGTAAAACAATCACATGTTGCCAAAGGTTCTTTCAGGCTCCAGTTTCCAACAGTTTGGGGCATAAATACGAAGAATAAAGTGCTGAAACTTGAGATAGTGTGGAGTTTGATTTTGCCATGTATGTGAAGAAAGCATTTCGTGGAGTAATCAACTCTGTTGGAGTTGAAAACACTACATCTTGTATAAAGGAAGCTGTGAGGTCAAAATAAGCAAATTTAATTTGACTTGAACTTACTACATTTCAAAGCTTTAGAGGAAAACAAAAAAGGCACATTTCAGCCATGCCAGCTTGGACCCATTAAACTAGACTTTTGAGAATGTGTCATATGGGGAGGAAGGGATGGTATCTGATGCTAAAATCACATGTAGGCAAACGATTAAAAGTTCTATGTGTGAGCACATATATTACATGCTCTAGAGAGTCTGGAGAAACAGTAGCAGCTCAACCATGCATACTTTGCTTGACAGACACTGAATTTTCTGCATAGTGAGAGATTCTGTCTTGTGAAGTCCTATCTTGTGACTTGTGGTGTTTAACTCTCAGGCAACAGAGTTTCATTTGATCTTCCAGTTGCCATTGCTTTTTTTGGACCTATTTTGGTTTTAGTTTTCCTTCTTCATATGTGAGTTTCTTTTACAGAGCACGAAAGTCTGTCTTTATTGTTTACAAGTAGATGAGTTTTAAAGAATAGGAGCAATAGTGCAGTGGGTAGGGACATTTATTTATCTTGCACACGGCCCACTTGAGGTTCATTCCATATGGTTCCCAAAACCTTCTAGGAGTAATTCCTGACTTATAAACAAGAGTAACCCCTGAGCACTGCTGGGTATATGGCCACAAAATAAAATAACAAACCCCTTCCCCAATTAGATTAGGTTTAGATACATCTACATGGGGTGTACATTTCCCAACCTAGACTGGCCAAAAATCTCCTAAGTGTATCAAACTCATTTTTAATTAATTCTGATTTGGATGCAGAGAGGGAATTTGTGCTAGAGTGGGTGTTGGACCACAACTGGTTGTGTTCAGGGCCTATTCCTAGCTCTGCTTTCAAGGATCAGTCCTGGTAGTGCTTGGAGGACCATATGTAGTGTTGAGGATTGAACTGGAGTCAGCCTTATGCAAGCAAACACCTTAATTCCTATATTTTCTCTCCACCCTGGCCTATGAATTCTGATGTTTTGATATCAACTGCCTTGAAGACCTAGAGGGATCATACCTCCCTGAGTTAGTCATTTCTTAAAGGTGCTTTCAAAAATAAATCAACCGTTCCAGAGTCCATACCTCCGCCAACTCCTTTATCAGGTTTTCACACCATCCACCTTTCCTAATCAGCTGAGGGCCAGGTACCAGGCAAACAGAGGTAATCCTTAGGGCCCAGAGCCTGCTGAAATGATTTGAAGGTGTCAATCTGAATCAGCTTACCCTGCCTTTCTTGTTCCTTTGGAAACCACCACAAAGGCTTTTGTTCTTTGTTCTTCTCTCCTCTCCCCTGTTGCCTCCTGACCAACTTTGGTACTTTCCCCTGTGACCTTGAGACATGGCAATGTCCCTTGCTCTCAAAATTTGTGGACAAGTGATTTTTTTTAAGATGGCAGTCATCTCCTGGTCTATTGACTCTTATATATAAACCCAAGTTTCTATTAATATCTTAGAACATAGATATACAGACCATTGCTCCAGGTAACAATACTGGTAATTGACTGACTTCTATTATTTTACTGTCAGCAGCAGTGATTCGGAATTTATAATAAGAAACATCTATGTGATCTTTGTCTACTCTTCCGGACTCCTAAAACCCTTAAGTGCTGAGAGAAAGAAACATACCTTTTCTGTTTTGTTTTGTTTTGTTTATGGCCACATTGGGTGGTGCTCAGGGGTTACTTTTGAACCCAAGATGGCCTGGCAAGCACTGCTGTACTATCTTTTCAACTCTAAGAGAAAGGCATTCTTTGTTATGTTTACAATTTAACTTTTGGACACACCTAAAGAGATGGGATGAGCACCAAGAGAAACAGACATGTAACGAACAGGTTGGAACTTTTAGTTTCAGCCGCTAGTCCTCCTGGGAAGGAAGTTGAGTTGGAAGTTGAGTTCAATCGCTAAAGACCAATGATTTAATCAATTGTGGATATGTAATAAGTTCTCCATAAAAACCCAAATGGCAGGGTTCAAAGAGCACACCCTTTTCCCACACCTTGCCTGACGCATTTATGTGGCTATTCATTTTTATAAGTGAGTAATCTAGTATGCAAATATTTTTCTCATTCTATGAGTCCATCTATCAAAGTTGTTTAATCTTAGGAGTTTATGGTAGTTTCAGATTGGCAGTAAGTCTACCAGAAGCAAAGGGCCATCCTGAGCTTGTTAACTAGGTGGTCTCGAGTTGTGTGGAGAGCAGTCTTTTAGGACTGAGCCTTCATTGTGTGAGATCTGATGCTCTCTCCAGGTAGAATTGAGTAAAGTGGAGTTAAATCATAGAATACCAAGCTGATTGATATGTGAGAATTAATGGTTGGTGTATGGTAAGATACCACTGCATTTCAATAAAAATTGGGGTCCCAAAATACTTAGATTGTGAGTCAATTTAAATGAGATTTTTGGGGTCTTGAGAGATAAATAGCTCAATGAGCTAATGCTGCTGTTCCCCAGGAACCACACCGAAACCAGACACCATTGGTATAATCCACAAACCATTATATAAAATCAGTAAAATATAACAGTTGGATATTTTTCCCTTACAGTAATTAGTAGTAACAATATATCCTCTTCTTTTTTCAAATATTATTAAGCATGTACCATATGGATGAAAAATTCTAAGACACCAATTATCAAGAAAAAATATGGTCCTTGCTTTTACAGAAGGCATTTTGAAACAGACTTATGTACATAACAGTGTCCATCAAGGGCTTAGACTTTAGAAACACAGTCTTTGCATTTCATTCAGTGAACTGTATCTATATATCCGTAGGCAAATTGCATAACTATCTAAGCTTCAATTTCTCCTGCTTCAGAGAGAACAAGGATAGTATCTACAACATTGGATTAAGAGAGATAAAACATGTCAAGCACCAGAAGGTTCTAAATAAATCTGAGTTGTTATACCTGCATAGATCAGACTCATTATGAGGATTACAGAAAGATTAGAAAGGAATTGAATGACCCTCACATATAGACTGAGGCATTTTATCCACTATGAAAACTAAACAGCCATTGAATGTATGCTCATGTATTGCATCATGCTTATGGCATTTATTTGTACCTGGAAGTTTCTTTTCCCTTTTATTTACAGCAGAGTCTTTATAGAAAATTGAATATGGTAGTCAATTCTTGGGAGGAATTTTCTAGGATTTCTTTAGTTTTTTGGATTCAGATTCAAACATGGTGTTTCTGAGTTATAGTTCCAGCCTATCCTGGCATGACCTACATGTGTAAGTTGTGTCACCACTTTTTTTTTAATAGCATCCCATGTGATTGGTATGGGAGAGACTCCATTAATTTGACTCTCCTCGTAAAGGAATACTTGTCAGTGGCAGTTACAAGAGTTCTCAGCACATAAATCCTTTGCTCTAATTAGTCACTTCTGTTCACAATATGGGAAGTTCGACTATGTAATTAGTTCAGAAATGTTCACCATAGGATATCTGTAAAATGAATATTCAGTTCCTCATAAATTTACCAGTATTTTCTTCTGTAGAAAACCACGAGAAATGGTCAAAAGTTAAGTGCATCTGTGGTCATCTGTTATAACCTAGGTATAGTTTAACTTGTTAGATGAACAGACTTGCAGGAAGAGTGTCATTGTTTTTTCTTTTAAATATTTTTGCAATTGAGTGATGTCTACTCTGGACCATGTGGCTTCAGGACAAAAGTTGTTTTTCTTATGTTAGGAGAATTGTCAAACTCTACATGAAATGCTTCCAAATTCCAGGAATGGAAATGTTTATTAGATTTTATTCTTTTTTTTTTTTTGGTTTTTGGGTCACACCCGGCGGTGCTCAGGGGTTACTTCTGACTGTCTGCTCAGAAATAGCTCCTGGCAGGCACGGGGGACCATATGGGACACCAGGATTCGAACCAACCACCTTTGGTCCTGGATCGGCTGCTTGCAAGGCAAACGCCGCTGTGCTATCTCTCTGGGCCCTAGATTTTATTCTTAAAGCTCATCATTGTAATCTAATTATGAGAAAGATCCAAGACAAATCCCAATAGGACAGGCAATAAAATACCTGCTCTGTACTCTTCACAATTGTCCAGGGCACAAGAAACAGGGAAAGTTCGAGAACTGATCACAGCTGGATTTAAAAAGCCCCAGTGACAAAAGGACGTGTGATAGCTTTGATAAGACCTTAGAACAGAAAAAAATATTGGGTATAACAAAGGCAATCTGAGTAAAGTATATTAACATTCTTTTATTTATTCATTTAATGTTAAGATATTTGTATCGGGGAGATTAGAATGGGCTGTGGAAACTCAGTTTCTCCATCTTTCTATACATTTGAATTTGCTCAAAAAATTAAAATTTGTTGTTATAAAGGTCAAAAAGTAGTCCATTAAATCTAGTCTAAAATGTCATATGCTTTCATCACATGCCATTTTTGAAAACAGGGTAAGTTTAAGCCTGAAAAACAAGTAGTTTACAAAACTTAAGGTAATTCCAAGTTCTTAATTCCCCACTTTGCCAATTACTTTTCAGATTCTACATATATATTATTTTAATTATCCCAAAAGTATCATAGAGGAACATTATGTAACATAAGACATAAATCACATAAATAGCACAAAATAATTATAATCAAGTAAAATTATAATAATTTTTTGATTTGGGGGCTAGATATGGTAGACTTGGGCTACTTCTGACTCCATGATGCTCATGGGTTACTCATGACAGAACTTGAGGGATCATGGGGAACTGGGAATCAAACCTGGGCCTCCTGGATTGTGGAGAACTAGTGCTAGAGTCTATTGCACGCTACCAATACAGATTCTATCTCTGGCATTGCATATGGTCCCCCAGTCCTGCCAGGAGTGATCAATGAGCACAGAGCTAGAAGTAAGTTCTGATCACTATTGGGTATGGCTCCAAAACAACAGATGAACAAACCTGAGCCTCCAGAATGCAAAGCCTGTGCTCAACCCATTGAGCTACCTTTCCAGCCCACAAACCTTAATGAGGTCTAAAAAAAGTCAAATGAGATTTTGAAAATTCTGTCATTTTTAAAGCAATTCAACCATAAAATTTAGCTAAAATTATAAGGATGCATGTATTCAACCCTCCAGCATTTTTAAAAATAAAAAAAATTTTTTAGAACTTATTACATACCTCTTTTCAATCTTTATTTTGTTCTTTCCTATATTTTTGGATTTCAACTTCAGAGGTGAAATGAAATCCAACTTTAGTTGATTCCCAGAAACATATTATTTAAATCATGAAACCACAGGTCCTTTAAGAGAAAAGCACAAGACAATTTGATTTATAATTTAAAAAGTACTTTCATAAAATTTCTCTCACAGATTCTAATAATAACCTTGTGAACTTGGGAGCAAGAGGAATTATTCATATTTCCTCATTCTATGGTTAAGGAGACTGGTACACATACTCATTAAACAAAGAGAAGAGTGGGCCAAAGTGGAAGTACAGTGGGTAGGGCACTTGTCTTGCACACAGCTACAGCAGGTTTGTTTCCTTGAGCCCCATATGGTTCTAGAGTACACTGGGAATAACCCTTGAACTCAGCCAAGTGTGTCCCAAACAGAAAAATAAAAAAAAAAAACAAGGATAATAAGTGAATTAATCTTTATGGTGTTAAATTTAAACCCTTCCCATACAGTACATATCTTGTTCACTAAAGATTTAAACAATATAAATTTACTTCTCATAGTTCTAGGAATTGGAAGGCAAAAATCAAGGTGACTGTCTCTGGAAAAGGTTCTCTCTTATTGTTGTAAATAACTGCCCTCTCATTGTGTCCTCACAGGGCTTTTCTCAGTGTAAGAGGTCGAAAATCACCCCATAACTTCATCTAAACTTTATTGTCATCTCAAGCCCCATCTTTAACATACTTTGGAGGGCCAAAGAGATAGTACAAGAAATAAGGTACTTGCCTTGCATGCAGCTGACACCAGTTGGACCCCTAACACCACATATAGTTCCCTAGAACTGCCAGGGGTTTCTCCCAAAGCACCACTGGGTATGTATCCCCAAACTCACCAATACAAAAACACATAGAAAAGTAGAGGTTCAATATGAGAATTTGAGAGGGAGACTAATCAGTTAATGGCAGTGCATTATTAACCCTGGGGATTCTCTTTCATTTCTTTGCATCTTTGTAGTTTGCAAGAGGCAACCAACTTAGATATAGAGGCAATGTGTTAAGAATGACACTCATTAGTGATGTCACCAAGACATACATGTGAACTGGATATATTCTAAGTTTGTGTGTGTGTGTGTGTGTGTGTGTTTTGGCCACACCCAGTAATGCTCAGGGGTGACTCCTGGCTATTTGCTCAGAAATTGCTTCTGGCTTGGGGGACCATATGGGACGCCGGGAGATTAAACCTTGGTCATCCTAGGCTGGTGCGCAAGACAGACAGACGCCTTATGCCCTGCACCACCGTTCTGGCCCCGTGAACTGGATATATTCTAAAGCATTTATCAATAGTCATAAAACAGAATGGAGACCACCAAAGGGAAGAATGAGTAGACTTTGGGTTCTGGCCACTGCATTACGCTCATTTATGTGGTGCCTGAGCTTAGCAATCCATTTAGAAATACTATCCATCCCACTTGGAATACTTCAGAAAAAAAGCTTCACTTGGCATAGCTTCAAGAGGTTTGGCTTTCATTTAGTCAAGAACGTGTGTCTGTTTCTAAAGAGCCAGTTGAGCACTTAAGAAGCCTCCAAGGATTTAGAACCTAGTGCATTTTTGATGAGAGGTTGTTTAAAGTTTATAGAAGCACAACTTTAGAGATTTCTAACTTACCAACAGCATTCAGCATACAGCTTCGCCTTTTCTTGGCTTTATTGATGATGGGGAAAGTTTCTGTCAGTTTTAAAGGCATAGAACTGGAAGAAGGTTAGCAAAGATCAGAGTCTCGAGCCTTCTTTTAGTCATATGACACCATCCAAATATCAAATTAGAGCATATTTAGAAAAGACTCTTAACAAATGTCTTAGCTAGAGTTAAACTCTCAGTCCAATTTTAGTTGCATCAATTTAACCTTTCCTTTATTTGTTTTTTTTTTTTGGGTTCTACCCATTGGAAGGCAGGGTTCTCCCAGCAGTGCTCACACATGGAATCATGCTGTGTTGTAGAACAAACCTGGAACTCCTATGTTCAGAGAATGCACTCAGTCATGGAGCTTTTTCTCTAGCCCTGATCTCCTGTTTAGACACAAAACTGGGGGCCCGGAGAGATAGCACAGCGGTGTTTGCCTTGCAAGCAGTCCATCCAGGACCAAAGGTAGTTGGTTCGAATCCCGGTGTCCCATATGGTCCCCCGTGCCTGCCAGGAGCTATTTCTGAGCAGACAGCCAGGAGTAACTCCTGAGCACAGCTGGGTGTGACCCAAAAACCAAAAAAAAAAAAAAAAACCAAAAAAAAAACTGGAAAGAGAATTAGATACAAAGCCAGGAAATGTCTACACTTAGCATAATCATTTGCTATTGGTGTTAGTTAGATACTTAACTTTTCCGGTTGTATTATCTGCTTACAAACTTGAGTCCATACATGATCTGACTATCATGACTACAAAGAATTTTATGTGAGTCCTGTCTAACGTGGAAGGTCCTGTAGCAAATGTAAGAATCAAACATTTGTAGGGACCAATTTATACTGGGATCAATGGAAGTGGTTTTGGGTCCCCTAAGCATTGTTTGGGATGCTCTTGTCACCTAACCAAAATAAACAAACAAATAAATAATAATAAAACCAAAACCAACCCTCTTAGTCCCTGTTGTACTCTGTGTGTGTGTGTGTGTGTGTGTGTGTGTTTGTGTGTGTGGTCCCTATAGCAGATAAAGTGCTTGTCTTTCACACAGCTGACCTAGGCTCGATCCCCAGCAGCCCATATGTTTCCCAGAGCACAAGCAGGAGTAATTCCCAAATGTAGAATCAGAAAGTAATCCCTGAGCATTGCAGAGTGGACCCTCCCTACAATACAAAACAAAACAAAACAAAACAAAACAAAAGACAAAAATAAACCAAACCCTAAAATCATTAGGAATGGCTTGGGGATTCTTTTTAAGAGGGGAAAAAATTTGGACATTCTCACTGTCTGAAAATTAAGTTCAGTCATTGTTTTAGGGTAAGTTATCCACATTTACATCCACTTTATATGGAAAGCAGATTGCCTAGTACATATTAGATGTCCAATCAAGATTTATAAAATTTTTCCTCTTATTTACCAGGAATCAAGCATCATGGCAGTCTAGAACAGTACTGAATTCTCTTTTACACTGTGATTTGTTTTTCATTGCTATTTACTCATTGGAATATTCTCTCCTCCAAGAATATTTAAAACAACCCTCAACGACTTTCAACAGAAACCAGAAAACCAAAGAGCCTGTTGGAGGATTTTAGAGCCTGTCTCAGCGCTGGCTTATTTACCAACCCTACGATGCTGCTGCATTTGTTTTTCTGTACAGTACAACTGCATGAGTACCTGAAGTAAATGCAGATTAATTGAAAAGTATTTACTGAGTGTTGCATAATGTATCTAGACAGTGAATGCATGTGAAATTAATTAGGCTGCTGGAGTGGCTTTTACCCTGAAGTCAAAGGTACAGGGCCTGTCCTCCTAAACAGTTATTGGAAAACATTTCCTTTTAGCATGGACATATTTGGCTTTCAGAAGGTCTGACATTATCAGCAGGAGAGCCACAAATCAAGATTCTGTTAAGAAAAAGCTCCACAGGCTGGGTCGACAGCTAAAAGGACTGAAGCATCTGTTTTACCTATATAAGACCTATATATTTGTGATTTGATTATTATATTATATAATATATAATATATAATATATAATATATATATAATATATCATAATCACATACAATGTATGTAATTATATAATATATAATCACAGAATGACATGGATTTCCAGCATAACCCAGGCAGTTCCCTGGACACTGCCAAATTGGCCCTGGTGGCCTTCAGCACAAGAAGACTGGAGTATCCTGGTCTTTTGGGCCCTTGTACTGAATTTCCTGTTCATTTGGCTAGAATCACTGGGAATGACCCTGGGTTTCCTAAGCATTACTTGGGAGGCTCCTCCCACCCAATCCAAAACAAACACCCCACACCACCCCCCAATAAAACTCTCTTAGTTATTTCACAGTTTGCAGCTAAGTAAACACTAGTATAGATAATCTTTCGCACATTCAACCCCACTCTCAGGGAGGTTTTTCTTTCTTTCATTCAAATGTTTGTAGAGGATAGTGCTAGAATCCAAGGGAGGCGTGGCATTATTCCTGGCCTTTTTGGACATCCATCATCAAATGGAACAGCCAGTTTCTCTCTACAGCTACACAGTGTACCCTGACCCAGGATGAACAGACAGTGCCCACTGACACGGGGGTGGGGGTGGGGGATTGGGGGGTGGGCAGTTAATAGTGTCTCTCAGGCCAACGAAAAAAGAGGATGTAAGAGAACAAACCAGGAGACCCTGAGCAGGAAGACTTATCAAGGCCGACTGCACTGAAAAGACTGGTTGTGTCTCTGGTGGTTCTTTTCTTTTTGGGTATGATTTTAAATTTTGTGTTCTTTTCTTGAAAACAGAAAAAGGTGAAAGCAACATGTGATTTTTTTTTTTTCAAATCAGACGAGATATGAGCTGCAGTTTACTAAGAGCTGCAAAATGAATCAGTGCCATCCCCACCTATCTGAGCCAGTGCTTTGACAGAAAGACACCCCTTCTTTTTCCTCTACTCCAGAGCCAACTGTCTCGGGAGATTCAAGAGAATTACAGAGAACACAAAACTTACAGGTGGAACATGCAATGACTCAGGGAGCTGGCATGCAATGATTCAGGGTGGGGTGGACAAGTCTTGGACAGAAACTATTGCACTACAGGTAATAATTCTTGGGGAGTACTTGTTCGTGGGTCTTCTGGTTCTGAGCATAGAGTTAGGAATAAGTCCTGAATATAGTTGGAAATGGCCCCAAAACAAAAGAAAACAAATAAAAGGAAGAGATGTTCCTTTCTAAAGAAATTTGACATACCGCTTTTAGTCTTAGGAGCTCATGATAAAAGAACTAGAAGTATCTTGTACAAAGCCCTGCAGCATGTCTTTCCCCCATGTTTTGGTAATAGCATCAGCTGATTTTCTTTTGGCAAATCTTGTTTCAGCTCCCAGTCTCTATGAATCAGGTGAGATTAATACCACTCCCTCACTTCAGAGAAAAAATCTAGGTCTGAGCAAAGAAAATATTATATCCCCTTGGCAACAGGGCTTCGGTCATATGACCCAAATACTGTTAATCTAGTCTTTGGAATTGGGACAAGCACTGTTGAGAGAGAACCTCTCTGTGGAAGCTGCTGCATTCAAAAGCCCCAGGCTTTCTCCTACATTCGTTATTAAGGTCAATTTTGCCATTATTTGAATGGACTTCAGCTCTCCTCCTTCAACCCCAAGACTCTTGGAAAGTGGAAAGCAAAAGCTAGAGTAGAGAAGCCTGAGATTCTGGAGGCATGTACTATAAATCAATGGTTCAGTCTTCATTGGTTCCAGATACCTGGACAAGACACTTTATAACAAGGCCACAAATGTGAGTGTATGACAGACTGCACTGGCAGTCTGCAGTGGCAATGAATAGAGCTTTATGTCATCCGACATTGACATGGCATAAAACCAATGTATCTGGGACCGTTTTTGAAAATACACATGTCCTCTGGGACACTCACAGCTGATCTCTCATTCTGTGTTCCTGAGACCAGAGTCTTGGTGATAAAATCCTTCCCAGACAATGAATGCTCTCTGACTTTCACCAATGAATTGGTGCTTGGCCACTAGCTTCTCAAGCAGAGGGTAGCCATGACCCTTGAAATAGGCTTGTTTCTGTTTTCTTTTGTGGCAAGAGCAAAAACAAACACAGCACTTAGAATAATGCCTCTCCTGAGAATAACCTCAAATGGTATCATCTCCAAGGAAAAGTCTTATCTCCTGACCCACTTGTTTCTCCACAGCATGCACCTCTGACTATTAAAGTTGTAGAACAATGCACAATTATTTTAGACACACACACTTTATTTGTGTGTTGTTTTTCATTACTCATAGACTTTCTGGAACAGACTGTGTTTTTTTAAACCAACCAAACTTAGGACTTCTATTTAAAGCTCTTTTAAAATGCAAAAGATATTTCCATCATGATATTTTGACAGCTTCTTGATATTCCACATGACTTAATATTTGACCAAGAAAATGGGTAATGAAGGAAAGAAGAATAGTGATAAAAAGAAGGGAGGGTAGATAGTATCTGTGTGGACACGTAAATTGGAGGTAAGCCGGTGTGAAGGAGGCAAAAACTCTTTTTCTTAACCCTTTTAGGGTCCATGACTGAGTTTATATGAACATGAAACTGAGAAAAGCTGATGAATAGAAGAAAAGAAGACAAAGGTACTTCATTAAATTTTTCATAGTCAGAGCCTTCATAAGGAAATAAAACCCCAAAGAAATGGATTTTTAGCAACAACCTAACATATTTTGGTGGTAGGTTGAAAAGAGATATTCAGTAGCTACAGAGGAGGTTAAGGAGTATGAAGTAAGTGCGGGACTATTTTTCTCAGGCTCATCTTAGTGTGTGTGTGTGGGCAAAGGGAGAAGAGGAGCTTCTTTGCTACTTATCAAATTTCTTCACTTAAAATATTTAATATGCAAGGTTGTAGAAACAGTATAGTGGTTAGAGAGCTTATGCACATAACTGACCTCGATTTGATCCCCACCAACCCATATGGTCTCCTGAACACTACTAAGAATGATCCTGGGACAGAGCCAGGAGTAATCTCAGTGCTTGTATAAATACAAGCAAAAAAATTAATATGCAAGGTACCCCATTTATTAGGTACAGCATACTATACCCCATCACTATTCAAGAACCAAAGAGTCCTTACCTTTTATTTGGTAATGTCTTATCAGTTTCATTATTATATTGAAGCCCTTTCAACAGAAAATTGATATTCAACCTAATTTGACAAATAATTGTAAATCTCTCATCTTATAGAAGACAAATTTATGGAATGCAGCTATACCCCTAAATTGTTGCTTTTAGCTATTGTTCTTGAAGTTCTTGAAGACTCAATAGGAAAGGTTAACTGATGCCCAACTCCATTGGAGCATCTAGTTATATTCAGCCTTGAACTTAAATACCTTTCCATGAACTGAGACAGTTCTGTAAATATACTTTTTTTTTTAAAGGTTTTCCTACCCCAAAAATGGAGCCAAGGAATGTAGAAAGTAGAGTCACCTTCATATGGTCCTTCCCTGAGCAAAGTAATTCTTTGGAATCATCTGTTTAACTTCACATTGGTAGTGGTCTATATAGAACTTAGCAGTCTAACTCAGGTCAGTAAAGAAGGATATCAAAACTCTTAGAAGGTCCAATGCTTTCCATTTGATCATGCTGTGTTTTGTTGGTCATATATGAAAGGAAAACAGAACCCAAAATTATAACTGACTGCCTTTAATTAATGCCCTAGAGCAGGGCTTCTAATATTTTAATGTGCAAACAATTAACATGGGCATTTTGTAAAAATGCAGATCCTGACCCAGGAGGTCTGGGTGAGACGTGAAAATTGTTTTGCCTTTCTAGCAAACTCCTCCATTATTTTGATGTGGTTGATCTGAGTTTAAATAAAGTTTATTCTGCACTTCTAGTGACTAGTCCTCAGAGGTTTCTAAATCTTTCTCTCTGTCATGCCAAACAGTCCTATGACCAGCCTGGAGTTCCCAACCCATGCCCACATAAGCCTTGAAAGTAGCAGCTTGGCAAGGTACAAATAACTGCTTGGGATTTCACTCAGACCTACACCCAATCCAAATTCTCTGCTTTTCCTCCCACAATTAACCCTCCATATTCCCCAGCCTAGGCTTGTGAGGTTACTCAGGGAAATTCTTTGTTGTTGTTGTTTTTGTTTTGAGGCCACACCCATTTGACTTGATGCTCAGGGGTTACTCCTGGCTATGCGCTCAGAAATTGCCCCTGGCTTGGGGAGACCATATGAGACGCTGGTGGATGGAACCATGGTCCTTCTTAGCCTACACTTGCAAGGCAGACACCTTACCTTTAGCACCACCGCTCCGGCCCCTACTCAGGGAAATCTGTGTGAAAATTTTTTCTCTTCTCTTTAGGAACTGTCATATGTATTAAGATTGTAGCTACCACTGCTAATGTAAACATGAGGCTGCTGAGCTAGCTAGAGTGTCATTTCATTGATGTAAAAGTAGGGACTTTGTGCTATATCAATAGCAACCATTTGTTTATGAAGATGCCGAGAAGCTGACATTCAAGACACCAGAACAGATGAAAATGTGGCTGTGTGAGAAGATCCGTCATGATTAAGAGTCACAGGTGGTCCTGGTTATACACCTCAAAAATATGGCAGAAATTGGCCATCTTCTATATTCCATATGCCTGGTCCTCCTGACATCTTCAGAGGACTGCTAGAGACTCTTGTTCTGGAGATGCTTTGTATTATTTCGGTACAGAATAGGACTTACTTCCAGACTTCTGCTAAGGGTTTCCAGCCCTCTGTCTTCCAAGCCTCGGTCATAAGTGCTTGGCACCCACCCTCTCTACTTTTACTACTAACTGAATTGTATGCTTGTAGAGTGCAGTTGATGTCCCCAATAAAATAATATTGTAATTATATGCAGCTGGCTTAAGGTATAAAGTGAAAACTTTCCACTTAACTGTGAGAATTAGCCCTTTTTGAAATCTGAAGGCAGACTGTTAGGGGAACATAGTGTCTTCTTCGTCCTTGCATCTTTTTAGATGTGGTTCTTATGTGGCCCATTGAAAATCCTGTCACTATCTCTCTCCACTTTATATATCACAACTTCAGTAACAATATTGCAAACCAAAGTGTTTAGAAGGTAAATGGGACAGAAAGAGGAGAGGAGAGGAGAGGAGAGAGAGAGAGAGAGAGAGAGAGAGAGAGAGAGAGAGAGAGAGAGAGAGAGAGAGAGAGAGAGAGAGGGAGAGAGAGAGAGAGAGAGAGAGAGAGAGAGAGAGAAAGAGAGAGGTATCTGCCATAGAGGTAGGAGGTAGGGAGGGTGGGAAACAAACTGGGGACATTGGTGACTAGAAATATACACTGGTGAAAGGAAGGGAATTGGACATTATCTGACTGAAACTCAATCACAAGCAACTTCCTAACTGTAGCTCGCAGTGATTCAACTAAATATTTGTTTTTTGGTTTTTGTTATGATTTAAAGCTTTGTTTATTTATTTTTTATTGCTTTATTTACTCCAGTTGGTTCAATACCTATTTTATTACAAAACTATTTAAGAAAATTATTTTAACTTTTTTATATTTATGTTTTTTAAATGAATATCTTCATTTAAACACTTTGATTACAAACTTGATTGTGGTTGGGTTTCAGTCATGTAAAGAGCACCCCCCTTCTTAATTTTTTAAAAAGAGTCATGGGTATTCATCACTTTCAGAGCCACTCAGGCTCTGAAAACATAGTGCACTAATGTTTCAAACAGTTCCATGGGCAAGATTAAGCACAGTAGGCACCACATAGTTGTACTTCATCTGTCTCTTGTCACAGAGGATCACTGATAGGCAAAAAGCACTTTAGGAGTGCTTGACATATAAGTAGGCATACTTATAAAGGCCAGTGGTTGGCATTGCTTTTCCCAGAAAGAAGCTTCCAATCCCACCAAAAATAGTTCATTTTAGAATTAACATAGCGGGCCAGGGAAATAACTTAATGAATTGGAGCTTGTGTTTTGAACACAAGAGGCCTATGTTCAATTCCCACTATTATATGCTCTCCCAAGCACTGTCTGGAGTGACCCTACATACACACAAACACACACACACACACACACACACATCTGTGCATAGTTTACATACACTGGTAAAGGGTCCACACATACACCTGTACAGGGTAAACACACCTGTATAGGGTCCAGAGTAGCTCCTGAGTGTGACAATTTCTCCTCATCTGTCTCAGAATCAGCTTACTGAACTGACTGAAGTCATGCTACAGACATTCTTTACCCTAAGAATAGTAAGGGAGTTGGTCATCTTAGGCAGGAAGAAGGGAAGGGGGAACAGTGGTTTGCAGCTGACCCTCCTGCTACATCAAGCAGTTCTCCATTTCTACAGGCTCTGAACCCATTTGTCTTCAGAGACTTGCTAGCTCTGAGTTGTAGTATTGTTTGGGAAAACCTCTCCACCATGTTTAGGTTTCAGGTAAGGCATCTGGTATTTAACTAAGGAATTAACACAGAGAAATAAAAATCTTTTATTACTTGTGTGAAGCTAGGTATGTGCAATTAAACAGCTAAGGGCACATAATTCAAGAAAGGAATTCAAGAGATTCCCAAGGGCTATTTCCCAACTTCACAACCCAAGAACTGCTTAAATTTTATTACTTTGCTTTCCTCTTCATCAGCAATACAAATTTAAGGTTATTGGTAATCATTTAAGGGGTATAGTCCCTCTACAACTAAGACTCTTATTGCAAATGTTTGTGTTGTATTGCAATAATTATCAAATATTTTCTCCTTCACCAATGCTGCCAGTATAATCTCTTTTATAAAAATATATATAGTATGCGTTTGTGCAGAAAACCTATAAATGATACAAACAAAAATAATTTTCTTAGTGACTATTGCCCAGGGGAATTGACTGCCCCAGTTACAGTGTTTGGGGATTGCATAAAATAAGGGACTTGAGCAGTGAAGAGTGAAGGGTAATTTTGAAACTTTGATTGCTCGTAAGGAATGGGAAATTAGAACTGCTGTCCTCCTTATTACTTATTTGCAGGGGACACAACACTCAGTGGTGCTGAGGGGTAACTTATGGCTCTACACTCAGTAAGTACTCCTATTAGTGCCTGGGGAACCATATAGATGTCAGGGTACAGGAATAAGATACAGGAACAGGAAAAATCCTTGAAGAAACAAAACAACACAAACACAATTTTGTCCAGCTCCCTACCCACTGTACTATCACTCCAGCCCAGTACTGCTATATTCTTAATGCATTAAATTCTGGAGCTGGACAAAATCAGTTTTGTTTTGTTTTGTATGTTCAATGCTTATTCCTGCTCTTCACTCAGAGATCACTCCTGTTCAGGTTTAGAGGACCAGATAGGGTGCTAGGGATTGAATCTGGATTGACTACATTGAAGGACATGTACTCCACTTACTGTCGAGTAACATCTACTACATCTACTCTGGCACATCTGGTACATAGAGAGCTGGGTTCAAGAATCTGAGTAATACATACGCATGATTTCAGACTCGGGTCTGAAGCTGTGTTGCTGTGAGAATTAATAAATTAAGACAGACATAAGGGAGATAAGCATGGAGTCAGAGGGCTTCCAGCCTCATGTTCTGAGAGATCCTGCCAAACAGACCTCCCCTGAAATCTTTATCAACCAACTCAATCCACAACCCTAAGGGGGAGGGCCAAGTGACAGACAAAAGTACCTTCTCAAGTTAATCAAGGTGGTCCTTTTACATGTCAAAAGGGATGGGTGAAAGGAAAGAGGAAGTTGGGGAGTTTTTGGGTAAAGCAGGATGTAATCCAATATATCTCTATAGTTCTTTCATGAACATTCCTTCGAAAGGCAACAGTTTTGTGGTGTTTTTTTTTTTTTGGGGGGGGGGAGGGTGCATGCAAGGCAAATGCACTACCAGCTGTGCTGTTTCTCTGGCCCCTGAGTTCATATTTCTAAATAATAAATATCTTGTCATGGCTCATCAATTTTAAACATTAAAGTAGATAAAGATTCTAGCTTTTCTACTTTCTACCTGTAATCTCTATTACATTCATCTGTGTAATAATTCATAATATGTGATTAAATTACTAATTTAACAACATTATCATTCATATACATTAAACAAAGGCTCAAGGTATATCATGAGCATGTAGTTTTATTATATATAATAAGAATATAGGAATATATTAGTCTTGTTTCTATTTACTGAACTGATTCCTGAAGCTGTTGGGACACTTTCCATTGGGAGTACTTTCTCTTACTTTGTTAGACTGGCTATCAGGTTTGGTTGAATATTGGGACTGGTTTCCATGACTAGCCCCTCTACTGGCACAGTTTATTATATAGATTGATTCTCCCTGCTCCTGCTCAGATTCAGAGAGCAGCAAAATTTGGGACCCCATTACAGCTGACGACTCATACAAAGAACTAGAGATGACGAAAAGAGAGAAAAAGACAAATGAAGACATGGAATTATCTTCAGCAATGGAATTATCTAGAACGAGTTTTCTGGTCTCCTTGGGTGCTGTGTGCTCTTACGTCTTATAGCACAAATGGAACCTGTCAGGAGAGCTTGCGCATCACAGTGGGAATTTTCTGTTTTCTTTATAAATAGTTCATGTGCATTGAAACAGTCTAAAATGAATTTTATTCTGAAACATATTATTATCACAAAACTTAAACTCGCCCCACATTTAACACTCTTTTTTTTTTTGTTGTTTTTTTTTGGGCCACACCCAGCAGTGCTCAGGGGTTACTCCTGGCTGTCTGCTCAGAAATAGCTCATGGCAGGCACAGGGGACCATATGGGACACCGGAATTCGAACCAACCACTTTTGGTCCTGGATCAGCTGCTTGCAAGGCAAATGCCGCTGTGCTATCTCTCCGGGCCCCATTTAACACTCTTTAGGCTGTCTTCTCCTTTTCCTTTTGTGTCACAAACTGTACCTGCAGTTACAGTCCAGCTTTTATATAGGTTCCCAGGAATACCAAGCACACAGGAAACCTCAGGCCTCACAATCACACAAAGGTATGCATACTCTTATACACATCTACAGAAGTAATAAGCACCGAGTCAACTAACTGTATGCATGCTTGCACAAACATGTACATTTCCAAGATGGCACACACAGGGGCTGGGCGGTGGCGCTGGAGGTAAGGTGCCTGCCTTACCTGCGCTAGCCTAGGAGACGGACCGCGGTTCGATCCCCCGGCGTCCCATATGGTCCCCCAAGCCAGGAGTGACTTCTGAGCGCATAGCCAGGAGTAACCCCTGAGCGTTACCGGGTGTGGCCCAAAAACCAAAAAAAAAAAAAAAAAAAAAAAAGATGGCACACACACATATACCACAAAGCCACACTTATACACATGCAGGCGTAAATATAGATAGATAGAAGTATATATGTACTGGTCTCTGGATATTCATTTTAATCTCTGATTCATTGAGCCCTTGAGCACACACATCAGAAAAAGTTTTAAATTTTGACATGGGGATGTAATCAAAAAGTTGTTAGATTTCTTACAGTCAATGAGACTCTTATTTTCCCGAATTAATTCTGGTATTTAGTTCCATTATTGCATCAACTGATATTTTCTTGAAACTTGTACTTTCATAGATGAAAATTCTAAGGAAAAATATTAAAAAGGGAAAAAATATGGGAGTGCTTTTATGTCTTGTGCGAAAGTATAAGAAATGTTTGGAGTTAATATATATGAGGATAAACTTTATAATTTATTAAACCAAATGGGGGTTGTAGAGAGGATCAATAGATCAAAGCATTATCAGTGGGTGCTTAAATTGCTCTTAGGAGAAATTGCTGAGAAGCTGGTATTGTAAGTGGTGGGTATACAAGCAAGTTGTATAACTAAATCTGAGGGTGAATATTTGAGGGTAGCAACTTGAAACACGAGTCCTGTTTTTGGTTTCTCTTTCTCTAACCTCACATTTGCAAGAACATCTTTGATTATAAACTGGCTTATCCTATGGAATTCCCTGCAAGAGCATATCACTGGCATAAACATCCCAGCCAGCCAGGCAACTCAGTCCTCACTGCGAATAAACTGGTCTCTGATCTGCAAACTACTTGCTTGAAGGGTGAGTTTCTTTGAGCCTGACCACCAGAAGTCTAGTGTACACACTAACAATCAAACTAATTAATCTGAAAATATAAGCTGAGACAACTAATTGATTCTTCCTCCTACAAGCCTATTCCTGCCATTTGCAGAATCAAGTACTGCAAGGTTTTATGCCTGCCTTTTACCCCCATTTTCTTCCACTCTCAGTTTAACGTGGGGGCCATCTATGAGGACACCCTTGTTACCATGTCAAAGAGTGACAATTCCCCCTGGATATGTATATGGATATGTATATAGAAATGCCTGTCTTTGGGAAGATACGTTCAAAGAACAAATTCAAACAGGACCTGTCATTTACTATAGGGCATTTGTGATAGATGATCTGGGAGTAAGGGGCTGTTGGCCTCTGGTGGACATATCCAATCTCTTTGGCTTTGTGGACTCTCCATTGTGCTGAGTGGGATTTTCTCAGAGAAAGGCCAGTAGAGCACCTGGGGTGATATTACATATATGACCATCCTTTACCTACTAGGACAAGCACAAGTGACCAGATTTGCCACTGGGGTGACCTCTCTATCTCAATTTTTGAAAATTACAGTCTTCTTAATAGAATTTACTTTCCAAAATTGTGATCCCAAAGAGATGTGATTCAGGCCAGTGAACCCTTAACAATGCCATATCTCATTTGAGATTGCTCTCCAGAGAGACCTGGAAGAAACTTTGGGGTCCTCTGTTACTCTTTATCAAACAGGTAATTAGACAGAATTCTGTCTTATGTAAAAATGTAATGTAAGGTTATAGCTTCATCTGTCATACTTAAAGGGTCAAGGACAGAGAAGACTTTGCTAAGTACCAATAGAAGTCTTTAATTGAAATGAACCTGAACCATTTGGCTGAGGGAAATGAGCACAATGTCAGCAAATGACATTCACACAGTTTTAAAATAATCTTCCCAAACTCTGTACTTGGATGATGGAAAGAACACTTTCAAAGGAACAACGTGGAACTTGCTTGCTTATAAATATGCTTTGGGGCAGAATGGTTGCAAAAGCAATTGCATTTTGTTCCAAGAGATTTTACTGCTCTATCCAGTCTAGTTTATAGACCAAAACCTCAACACTACTTTGAGAATAGAACAGAAAATGATTTTAATCTACTGAGCCAGCTGGTCTATCTTCAAGATTATATGAGGAGAGGAGGAGGAGAAAAATATAAAATACGACGTGACATACAGAGCAATTTCATGTTGTAAATAACTGTTAGGAGATGTCTTAAAGGTAAGTGAGTGATAAATGAACATTTACAAAGTTCTGTAAAGGATGAACAAACAGCCCTTCCTAATGATTTTAAATGGCTAAAAAACTGTGGCCAGGAGAAGTGGTCTGCCCTGCAGTTTATTTAGCAATGTTTTACGGCCCTAATTCATTCAGCAAATATGGTGTTGCTGCAAGGCATTACTTAACAGAAGGCTATTTCTTTTTGAAATAAATAAGTTTTCTATTATTGTTAATTTTGGGACCACACTAGTGGTGCTCAGGGTTTACGCTTGACTCTATGATCAGAGATAATTTCTGGCACTGCACTTGGGGACCATATGGGGTGCCAGGGATCTAACCTGGGTAGACCACATGAAAGACTAGCTCACTATCCACTGTTCTAATGCTTCACCTCAATAAAAATTTATTTCTATGACTCCTTCACTGGCCTCTTTTCTTCTCTTTATCTTTAGCTCCATCACCAGGTAGGTAGTATAACAAAATTATTGTAGACTGTGAAATCTTTTTTTTAGTATTTCTTTCTTTATTTAAACATCTTGATTACAAATATCATTGTGATTAGGTTTCAGTCATGTAAAGAACACCCCCCTTCACCAGTGCAACATTCCTACCACCAATGTCCCAAGTCTCCCTCCATCCCATCCCACCCCCACCTGTACTCTAGACAGGCTTTCCAGTTCCCTCATTTATTCACATGATTATGGTAGTTCTCAGTGTAGTTATTTCTATAACTGCACTCACCACTCTGTGGTGAGCTTCATGGAAGTGAGCTGAGAGTTCCAACCCTCCTCTCATTGTCTCAGGATTGTTGCAAAGATGACTTTTATTTTTTTTAAAACCCATAGATGAGTGAGACTACTCTGCATATCTCTCTCTCTCTCTCTCTCTCTCTCTGACTTATTTCACTCAGCATAATAGACTCTATGTACATCAATGTATAGGAAAATTTTATGACTTCATCTCTTCTGATGGCTGCATAATATTTCATTGTGTATATGTACCACAGTTTCTTTAGCCATTTGTCTGGTGAAGGGCATCTTGGTTGTTTCTAGAGCCTGGCTATTGTGAATAGTGCTGCAATAAACATAGGTGTGAGGAAGGGGTTTTGTATTGTATTCTTGTGTTCATAGGGTATATTCCTAGGAGTGGTATAGCTGGATCATATGGGAGCTTAATTTCTAGTTTTTGGAGGAATCTCCATATCGCTTTCCATAGAGGTTGGACTAGACAGCATTCCCACCAGCAGTGGATAAGAGTTCCTTTCTCTCCACATCCCCGCCAGCACCAATTGTTCTCATTCTTTGTGATGTGTGCCAATAAAGACAGACCCTCAGATCAGTGAAATAGACTTGAGTTCTCAGACAATGTTCCCCAGACATACAATCACCTAATTTTTGACAAGGGAGCAAGAAATCCTAAGTGGAGCAGGGAAAACCTCTTCAACAAGTGGTGCTGGCAGAACTGGTTAGCCTCTTGCAAAAAAGCGAACATAGACCCCTAGTTAACATCATGTACGAAGGTAAAATTCAAATGAATTAAAGACCTTGATATCAGACCTGATACCATAAGGTATATAGAACAACACATCGGTAAAACACTCCATGACATTGAGACTAAAGGCATCTTCAAAGAGGAAACTGCACTTTCTAAACAAGTGGAAGCAGAGATCAACAGATGGGAATACATTAAGCTGAGAAGCTTCTTCACTTCAAAAGAAATAGTGCCCAGGATACAAGAGCCACCCACCGTGTGGGAGAAACTATTCACTCAATACCCATGAGATAAAGGGCTAATATCCAAAATATACAGGGCACTGACAGAACTTCATAAGAAAAAGACATCTAATCCCATCAAAAAATGGGAGAAGAAATGAACAGACACTTTGATAAAAAAAGAAATACAAATGGCCAAAAGGCACATGAAAAAAATGCTCCTCATCACTGATCATCAGGGAGATGCAAATAAAAACAACGATGAGATACCATCTCACACCACAGAGATAGACTGTGAAATATTAAGGGTAGTTTTATGTCTATGAGTCTAACTTTTTCATCTTTGAAACAACGATAGTAATAGTGTTAGCCTGCACTGGAGAATTGGCAGACACTAATCTCTTACTAAATGTAAAATATAATAAAGTTATAAAAAGGATGATAGTTTGCTTAACTGGAAGTTAATGAGAGATCCTCTTGAGAAAAAATTGAAGTATCCAGAACTGAATGTAACATAATGTTTATAATCACCAATGTTTTATATTTTTTGTTAATGAAGAAACCACTTCTATTTAATGTACATATACCTTTTAAAACATAAGTCATTTTATAATATAAGCAAAACTTTTTGAATATGGATAGGGAGGGAAAAATTACACTTAGACTTATTGATTAGGATCTTCACGAATTTGCATGTCATCCTCGTGCAAGGGCCATGCTAATCTTCTTTGTATTGTTCCAATTTTAGTATATGTGCTGCCAAAGTGAGCCATTGATTGAGATCTTGAAAAACAAATTGATAAAAGACAGATTGACAGGATGAAAAATTGTATTTTATATGGATATGAGTTACAACACAAAAATGAAAGTTCCAAAGAGGCATTTTTAATTGGTAGCTGCATAAATGCCATTTTTAAAAAGAGCTTTAAGAGCCAGAGAGCTAGTACAGGAGGAAAGGCACTTGCCTTGCATGTGATGGAGCACTGCTGGGGTTACTCAAACTCAGAACCAAGAATAACTCTGAGCAGTATTAAATGTGTCCCAACCCAAATATACCTACAAACGTACACATTTATCCATGTGCTCAAACACACAATTGCAAGTATGGGAACATAACAAACAAAACAAGAACTTGAGTTTATAGTTGGTAACTAATGGGAAACATGGAGGATAAGGTTGTTTAATGAACCTTCTAAGAGGCACCAGAGGTTCTTGGTGCCATCTTGGAAAACTAGAGTTGTCTTCTGTGATGGAGGATGGTTCTGTGCTTCTGATATGGGAGTGGAGGGAAGATGAGACTCCTCCTGAGGAAGAGCATACCCTTTCAGGCAAATAGAAGCAAGGTAAAGATCTGTTTTATTCTTAGTTTCCCTACTGCTTTCAGCTTAAAATATTCCTTATGTAAAAGTAGCTTATTTGGGGAGGCATATCTTTATCATCTTCATTTCATTTAATAGCCAGGTTCCTTAAATGTAGGATTCTTAGTAATATGCATTTGATATTTGAGTAAACTGAGCTTTCAGAAGCTAAGAGGTACTTGCTATGTTTATGTAGCTGATAGATGGCAGATTTCATTGTCAAGTCCATATCTCAGAAATATAGATTCTCCACTCTTCCTGAAACTCAGAACTGGCAGAGCTTTTGAAACAGCAGAGGTTGCAAGCTAAGTCCAGCCATGTTAGATGAAGGAGAAAATAATTTGTTCAAGACCTAAGCCCTGAACTCTGGTCTTAAATAATTTTAAAATAATTTAAAATAATTTAAATTAAATTAAAATTATTTAAAATAATTCACCATGGGTCCTGAGAAACAGTACAGGATGAAGACAAAATCTTTTATATGCTTGACCCCATGATGATGTCTGGCACCCCATGATCTATTTATCTACTCTAACCAAGAATTGCTAAAGGGGCCCACAGGCCTCCTAAATATAGTTTAGGACATGTTCTCAGTTGATAAAATAAATAAAATAAAATTACTTTTTTTTTAAGAAAAGAAGTTATTTTATGTGCTATTGTTATTGTAATAATGGAAGATGCTCTGGAATCAACTTCTTATTGAATGAAAATATATTCCCTCTTATTCTTCTTAGGGGATGGAATGAAGGAGCCATTGAGACCATAAAGTACTTGTAGATTTCTATCTGATAAAATAAGCTTAGATAGAGCACACCTACCTAGACAGCATAAAGACCACACTCATTTAAGATTGTATCATATATGAAAGTGAATTCAGACTATTGAATATAGATACTGAAATACTGAGGTACCTCAACATACAGTTTTATTATTTTCACACAAAAGCTTCATGGTTGAAGCTCCTTGAAAAGTCAGGGGCCATGCTTATAAATGCAGTCTGCCCAGATATGGGATCCCTCCATCCATCCTGCTACTGAAAGAGAATGGAGTTAAGGGTGCAGCCAACATGTTTAGAAGAATACCTAAGGTAGAGTGAGAAACTTGGCCTTGAAGAGGTCAAAATATGGCACTTTGGTGTAAGTATTATATTGAGTTATAGTCAACTGAGACTCAACACATGCAGAGATATGCCCCATCTGACTAAAAGCAGAAACTTTTTAGAATTAAGACCTTCTCTGGAAGGTCTAAGAAGATTATTTTAAAAAAATTGGCACCAAAATAGATCTGCTAGAGCAAATACTTTTATCAGTTTCCCCACATAGTTGCTTTTCTACAGTTTGCTGCTCTTGGAAACCTAAAACACATTCCTTGGTTGGCAATTTTCTAGAAATTTATTGTTCTTTCCTTATTCAGTTGCTCTATCAGCTCCAAGTTCTAACCATCCTTTTGAGTTATTCATCACCAAATTTCTTCTAAGTATTTGCTGCCCATGTTAATAAAATTCTAAGTAGTAACTGTTCATATTAATAAGATCTGGTTTCTCTTGTTAACCTGCTTAATTTGTCAGTTATGAGCTAGTAAATTTAGCATGGCAGAGGGAAAAGTTTACTTTTCCATTCTTGCAGTATTATCAAAGAATCTTGCTTAAACTGAACTCAAAGCTACATGGGCTCCTAGATTTTACAGATATTCAAGCAAGAACATTTCCATGTGGCCTAAAACTATTTTAGGTGGGGTTTATCTGTCACTCACATATTTCATCTTGCAAAATCCATTTTAATCTCCAAACCCACTTCAATGCATGTGCCTGTGAAGGCTTCCTTAATCTCTGAAGCTTACTTTATTTCCTCCAGGTACAGTGACATCTGTCTTCCTCCCTCCCTCCATCTGCTCCCATGTAGTGCTCAACTTAAACTTCTTTGACTGTCCTTATGCCTTGGGTCATTATGGATAGACTACCCAGGGTGCAATCTGGCTCTAGTAAATACTAACTGTGTCATAGTTTCTCCCAAGAGATCATAAAGCTTTTGCCCAAAGCTTTTGATTTAAACCATTATGCTGCTGTAGAACCTATCTGGCTGTCCATTCTTCTATCAACAGAGCCAGTGTAAGAATGTTCTCATTCATTGATTCTCTTTTCTCCCTCTCTGTTAGGGAATGATGCTATTCCATTGGCCCCAGATGTTGACTTCCAGCTTTTTATTACCTAGCCCTGAAAAACATTAAAATCACAGATGTTCTGAAATTTCTTCATTCTATTTTCTGCCTGATCAGGATTATGAACCAAACATACAATCTCAGTAACTGATTCCTCATCCTTTATGAATTCTGGAAGTTACCTAATATTAGAGGAAATTTTCTCCAGTGGTTTATTCTGAATTAAAATGATCTATTCTTCAGAAATGTGAGGTAACATCTCTAGCTACTAAATTTTAGTTTAAATCTGTACCATCTTGCATTTGTTTTTTGAGAGGTCATTTACTGAAGGGGTTAAGTGTTCACCAATAAAATGTTTGATTTAAATGAACAGACACTAAAGATTTTGGGGAATAATATTAAAGCCAGATGTTCTACTAAGACATTATCCTTGAGCTTCTGGAAAAACAAAAATAATATAATTTAATAGAGTTAAGATGCCTATAAATAAGGAATAGAGAAGATTAAAGGTTTTTAAACAATGGTCTGGGTTAGGGTCCCTTTTTCATCCCATATATCCCTGTGGAAAAATTATATAATTTTCAGTGTCTCTTCTGTAAAATAGGATTAAAAATAAACTATTTTATCTCATACTGAGCTGTGATGATCAAACTAAATATAGAATTTCTTTGTTTTATATATATATATATATATATATATATATATATGTGTGTGTGTGTGTGTGTATTCATATTATTACTATTATCAGGTGACCTAGTGGGTAAAATTTTAATTTCTTTGTAAGACTTATACAACATTTGACAATGAATGAAATCTATCATCCTTTAGAAACTCAAAGTTTATTTCTTTCTGCAATGGCCCTTTTTTGTTTTGTTTTGTTGTTTTATCTCTTGAGCCACACCTAGTATAACCCCAAGGGATCACTTCTGATGGAGTTCTGAGAGCATATGTGATGCTGAGGATTTAACCTGGATTGGTTGTGTGTACTAGGTTTTCTGTGTGTCTTACTCATTATCTCTCTGGCCCTGAAATAATCACTTTTCATAAAATAGAGAAAGCAGCATAGGGACTAGAAAGAAGCTCAGTGGGCTAAGCACACACCAAGCGCATAAAAATCTGGGTACTTCATGTTTCCCTAAATTAGTGCGTCTCAATTATTTTCTGTCATGCCCCCCTAGGAAGAAGAAAACATTTTTTGCCCCCTCCCCGCGACTGTAAATAGTATCTTTATTAAAAAAAACTTTAACCTGCAAAACAAAAATATATAAAATAAGTTGAGCTGATTTTGTAATCAAAGATGATGTGATGTCTGGATGAATGGCTGCAATGAACACGTTTTGCAATGCATAGCTTTTCGAAGCGGGGTTTGAAGCAGGACACTGCAACTCTCAGCTCCTGAGACATACAGACATAAACACGGGGCTTAGCTTGTTATGACAGTGTTTGCCGAGGTCAAACGCGCCCCCCTTTACGGAGCCTTGCGCCCCCCGGGGGGCGCGCCCCACTATTTGAGAACCACTGCCCTAAACATTGAGTTAGGAGTGTACCCACATATCAGACCTGTTTAGGCATGGCCACTACAAAAGAAACCAATGTATACATTCTGAACTCTTTTTTTTCTGCTACTTTCATCTTTAGAACTAATAGCTGGAACATATTAGACAACAATACTGTAATGAAATTTTATATCAATTTATATATAATATATAATTATAGTTAAAATAAAAATTTATAATTATAATTCCAATGAAATATAAATTTAATAGAGCAGAAGAACTATGAAAGTGTTGAATTAGAAGACTCCAAATTGGCATGATATATTTAAAATTCTTTAGGTTGTTCAATAGAATCAAGAGATTCAATCTACAACAAGCTATATACACAGAAGGGACTTGTTACGCTAGCAATCCATGGGGCAAAGTGGGGAGGTAGGGAATGCAAGCTGGGAACAAGTGTGGAGGAAGGTCAACACTGGTGGTGGGAATGGCCCTAATTTACTGTCACTATGTACCTTAAATATATCTGTGAAACATTTGTAATTTACATTGGTCTCAATAAAAGTTATAAAATCATATATGTGATTATGTAGTTGTGAGAGGAATGGAGGAATCTGCAAAATAGTGAGCTCTAACTATATCAAAAACACAATCTCAATAGACCAACTAGCCTTTTTATATACCTGTAAACAAACGGAATGTTTTTAAGAATATATAAAAAAAGAATTCATTAGGTTGTTGCATATTAGTCTTGAATGTATTCATCTTAACAAGGATTGGGTTTCCCCAATCCTTAATTTAAATCCTTAAATTAAATGTTTAATTTAACATTAAATTTTAATCAGATGTCTTCACTCTAGGATAGGAACATACATTTTTAGGTACTATGAAATTTTCTCTCTAAAGTTCTCTTGGCAAGATGAATTTAACTGATATCAGTCTATAGATATAGTCAACTGTGTTGACATGGCTTTGGTGTTAGAAAATAATGTGGGTAAATTAGATGATACCCTAACACTAATAAAAATAGTGACAGAGAATGCTTTCCTGATAGTTCTTGATTTTACTTCTTACCACTTATAACTCCCAAACTTGACTCTTTGAGTAGCTGAAGCCTTCACAGAGAATGGAGACAAATTTTCTGAAAAGCTGGACCACTGAGACTTTAAGCAAACAGAAGTGCTCGAGGAACAGAAAATTAAAGAACCTTCTGCTGGTTGTGGGGTTCAAGAATATAAGACCACTGTTTGGTCTTAGCTATGGAGCATGTTCATATGATTGCAGTGAAATATTGCCCTAGATAGGTAGGATAAGGGTTTAGAGAAAAATGAATGTGATTTAAAGGAAAAGAGAATTTTAACAGGAATAACTCTGGCACACTCAAGTTTGTGACTGTAGAGAAATAGCTGCTGCTCAAATAACGCACACTGTATCTGTATTCTCCTGGCTTAGCTTATTTTATGGAAGGTGTGTCATTGAATTGTATGCCCATGCTGCATTTGTTTTGTCCTAAAACCAAGAAGCTTATTAGACTTGGCAGAGCCACTAAAGTCTTGCAGGATAGAAATGTTTTTAAGACAATTGATGACACCACAGGCAAAGCTGGATCAAATTTATAAAAACCATTGGCACTCTTTGGAGAGTAGAAAAATATAAGCAGAAAAGAATCCAATAAGGGAAGAAGCAATTTACTAAGAGAAAAAACTGGATGGAGTAGAGAAACTTGACTTTGTACCCATATATTCACTTAATCATCTGATCTGGGTTTAAACACAAAGCCCTACTTCCAATTCAGTCCTTGAATTCTCATTTTCTAGAGCTAATAGACAAATAGCATTCCTTTCATTTAAAATCTAGGCACATCAAACATTTCCTCTTGTCAAAGAGGTCCTTGGATACACTGGTGATGGATGTGGTATTGGAATTATGCACATAAAAAACATCATTAACAGTATTGTAAATCACAGAATCACAATTTAAAAAAATTTCCTTTGCCACATCCTAATTAACCCACATCACTTATTTTATTCTTTTTAGAAAATAGTTAACTTTCAGCCAATCCTGGACCAAAGGTGGTTGGTTTGAATCCTGGTGTCCCATATGGTCCCCCGTGCCTGCCAGGAGCTATTTCTGAGCAGACAGCCAGGAGTAACCCCTGAGCAATGCCGGGTGTGGCCCAAAAACCAAAAAAAAAAAAAAAAAAAAGAAAATAGTTAACTTTCAAAGTTTCAATCATATATATATATATATATATATAAACCAGAAAACATACATGTCTTTATGATTAATAACAGACAATTCTATTTCTTTTCTTGTCTATTTCTCTTCTTTTTGAGTCTATTTCAAGTCCATTTCTTTTCTAGGCATATAACTAGATGGGAAGAGGCTAAGAGAAGCTTGATTAGTTGCCCAAGGTCACACAACTTAAGCTGAAGAAGGGAACTAAAATTTACTGTACATCAAAGTTCAGTTTGATGATCATTTACAGTTACATGATCATTGCAGTTACATGATCATTGCTTGAGTTTAAATTTCATGCCTACACAGACACAGAGACAGTACAGGATTTAAGGATTTAGGCCTTTGTCTATTATATGCAGACCCTGATTCTATCTCCTGCACTTCTGGGAGCAACTTCTGTCCCCAGAACCCTTAAAACAGAATTGGGGGGGGGGGGAGGATGGAGTAATGTGCAGCTGTAGGACATTTTCCTTTCATGCAGCTGATCCAGGACAGACCTCTGTTTAATCCCCGGTGTCCTATATGGTCCCCTGAACCAGGAGCAATTTCTGAGTGCATAGCCAGGAGGAACCCCTGAGCATCACTGGGTGTGGCCCAAAAACAAAACAAAAAAGAAACAAAACAAAACAAAACAAAACAAAACAGAATTGGAAATAGCCCATAGCACCTTTGGGTGTGGCCCCAAATCTCTCTCATCTAAAGAAAAATAATAAGATCAGCAAATGTTTGCCCATTTGAATTTCATAAAGGACTTCACTAGAAGGTATAGTGAAGGTTGATAATCCTCCACCTCCCATGCCTGGGAAGCCCCCTGAGTTATATGGGTCATACTTTTAAATGCTGGTGAGTAGAATGTGGGTGGAAGTAACATTTGTTACTCTCAGGCCAGTCTGACTCCTAAAAGTCTTCCTTAAAATCCTCCATGAACCCTATGTTCCTTCACCTACTTGTCATATGCTAGTGAAATATTCCAAGAATTTAAGGGATGAAGAAATCACAGACTGGCAGAAGCTGGAAAATTGAATGACAATATGAAATAATTCAGTCAGGCCCTTAGTCAAACTCCCTTTCGACTAAGAAAAAGGAAAACAATAACAGTAAAATGAATCCAATTGGGGATGGAGAGATTGCACAGCAGGTAAGGAGCTCGCCTTGTACATGGCCACCCCCAGTGCAATCCCTGGCATCCCATATGGTCCCCCAAGCACAACCATGAGTTGATTCTTGAGTGAAGAATGAGAAGTAACCCCTGAACACTTCTAGATGTGACCCTAAAATCAAAACCAATAAAAAAAAAAAAAACAAATGTTGCTCCTATGTGAGTGGAGAAGAGGGTAGGATACAAAAACAATGGCAATGATCTCTCTGGGAGACAAAGGGTTGATGCACTCTCTTTTATAATAGCCCTACAAGGGAACATGGCAGATTTCCTTACATGGGATGCTCAAAACAGAAATGAAGTATACAAACATTTCATACACACTAGTGTGAGAAAACATGAAGAGATATCAAATGTGAGCCAATAGGGAGCCTTGGGAAGTGAGTCCAAGCATGAAAATGGCACCCTTGGGCCACAAAACTTCACAGAATTATGTAGGCCAATACATATGTCAACATCCACAGCCACAGTTCTGCAGCATAGGAAGGAAACCTTCCATTTTATGATGATACCTACTATGCCTAGATCTTACCACTTTATTTACTCCTTTGACACCTAGGAGTTTTGATCTCAGGGTTCAAATTATTAACTTGATATTTGGTTATTAACAGAATCAACTACAACATAATTTGTGGGGGGTCTTTGCAAGATAAAACATGTGTACCTCAACTGAATAGTCATTAAAGGTATTAATCTATGTTTTGCTCTCCATTGTTTTCTCACTTGATTTTTCATAAATTCCAATTCATTTATTTGTGTCTAATATAATTTTTCTATTTAATGTTGGTTGGGTATATGGATGCTCCTAGGCAGGTAAAGATCCTCAGAGTTGCTTGTAGTCTCACAGCAGAACTTATATTGTCAGTGACAGATGTGTAAGCACCTGGCTTACACAATTTCTTTGACTGTACCTGGCTCCTAGAATTGGCGCCTGCTAAATTTGAGACAATACAGTTCCTGTCACACTGACCAGACCTCTCCCAGAGATATGAGGGTTACATGCACTGATGTCTAGACCCTGGTCTGAGTCAGAATCCCCTCTTCCCATTCTTCCCAACCTCTCCGTGATATAACCTATCTGCCTCGAAGAACACCACTGGTGTTGAGTGAGTAACCAAGAATCCAGAGGGTGAGGAAGTGGGGCCAGGCCTGAACAGAGAATCCAAATGCCCTGTCCATCCTCCACTTTGCCATCAGAGTTCATCCACAAAATTAAAATTAAAACAAAAAAATTAGTGAGGTCTTGGGTACCCTCTGTACTTCCAATCTAAAGAATAAATAAATTTAAATAAATGAGGGCCAAAGAGATGGCTCATTGGGCAGAAATCATACTTTGATATTGGGGTTTGATTCCTGAGCATCACCAGGAATGATTCTGGAATAGAGAGATGGGATTGAGAACATTTTGGCATGACCAAAAACCCAACATTCCCCCTCCCACCCTAGTAAGAAGAGAAAGAGAAATAAAAAAGTTGAATTATGCTTGATCCTAGTTGGATCCTGCTATTCAATTTTTACTAGTGATGTGACCTCAAATAATTTGTTTAACACTCTCTAGCCAAATCCTCATCTATAAAATGGAAAGGATAATCAAATACATTTCTACAGCAAGGAGCCTAACTTGGCATGGGCTGACAATTTCTTCTATTTAGGAGTGTCATTGATAGTAACTGATAGTCATTAGTTTTAGCATACATGAACAGAAATATGTGTGCAAATGGAGAAATGATGCTGGGGGAAAAGAGTGTTTTCTTTTCTTTTTTGGTTTTGGGGCCATACCCAGTGACACTCAGGGGTTATTCCTGGCTTGAGGATGAAACCGAGGTCCATCCTAGGTCAGCCATGTGCAAGGCAATTGCCCTACTGCTTGCACCATCACTCTGGCCCCAAGAGAGTTTTCTGATGAAGGAAGCATTGTCCCTAAATTTAGGTTATTTTCACTATTTTAATGCCACCAAATGTTTTCCCTTTCACTTAATTAAATGTTTTGGTGCTGCATTTAAAATGGTGTAATGAATTAGCTTCTTACTTTTCTTCAAGAAAATCAATTCAAGAAAGTACAGCAGGTGAGGAGCTTACTTTGCATATGACCAACCTGGGTTCAACTCCTAGCACCACATTGGGTCCTCTGAACAATGCCAGTGGTGATCCCTGAGCACAGAGCCAAGCTAAGCCCTAATCACAGTTGGGCGTGGCCCCAACCTTCACCCCAATAGAAGAAAACCTGTTTTAAGATGTGAAGCACAGTTTATTTCTGGTTTCCAGAGCTAAAGAAGTAATCATGTTTTATGAACTTCTAATATACCCAGTCAACAAAAGTCTGTGTTTCTTTTATCTTCACTACTAATTGGTCTGTATTTTGAATGTCTGCAGAACTGTGATGGCAGCATTTACTTAGTACATTTCCTAATATAATATCTTGAGACTTTGGTTAAATTCTTCCAATACTAGCTATTTCATGAAAGGCCCTAATTCAAAGAGGGGAAAGAGCAATGTAGACTTTGTTCCTTGATGTAAAAAACCCAATAACTAGGAACATTTGAAATGAAATTGAATTTCTACACATATTAATTGTGACCTTCTAGAAAGGCATTCTTAAGTCTGGAGTTTCCCAGGATGCTTTGCCAGGAATTAGTGTTAAGTTGCCCCAAAATAATTATGGCTTGTTCTCCTTCTTTACTTAGATAGTAATTCAATGCACACACAAATACCTCTCACTGTTTATGGACACCCAAATTTAGAGGAGAGGGGAGAGTCCTAATAAGTAATGGAAAGGATTCATTTTACAAATTGTTCTACATAATTATCCCCAGCTGGAAATATAGCCCTATTTATGGTCGATTTCAACCTCCTTTTCTGTTATACCCACTCTAAAAATACATTTTAGATTTTTCTTTTAGATTTATTTTACTTTATTTTGGAATAGCTTTTTGTAATTTAACATGCTCTGAAGCCCAGAATGAACTGCAACCATGGTGGTGGACAATGCTGGTAGAGCAAACACTTTGCATGTCTGAGGTGCTGGAATCAACTGCCAATTTCACAAACAGACAAAAAATATGAAGTGTACCCGACCTAAATCATCTCCATTTTTCCCTTCCATTTTTGTTCCTGTCATTCCATGTATGTATAATTTTAGCAATATCTCTTTAGCATCAATCTTTGCTAGCAATTCAACACACAGTCCTTTTCTGGGAGCCTGGATCAAACTTCCACCAATCTGGTCCAGAATCACTCCATACTGCAAAGATTTTTTTTTTGTTTTGTTTTCACTGTGTTTACAAAGTTTCACACTTTTAGGAGTCCTTTTTGTGTGTGTTTCAAGATATTTAAACTACCTTGTTAAATAAGTACTTTTTGTTGTTGATAAGGACATGCCCTAAATATCTATGTATGAAAAAGAGAGAGGAAGAGAGAGAGAGAGAGACAGAGAGAGAGAGAGAGAGAGAGAGAGAGAGAGAGAGAGAGAGAGAGAGAGAGAGAGAGAGAGAGAGAGAGAGAGAGAGAGAGAGAGAGAGAGAGAAAAGCCTGGGAAAAGAGGATAGAAAAAGTGTTGGCCTTTCTGGACTGAGTTACTTAATCACTGTACATTCAACCATATTCTCCTCCAGATACCACAGGAGAAATTCTGAACTGTTTCAAGAAACAGATTATTCCACCGAAGAGAAATCTTCCTAAGAAAATACCTTGTAAGGAAAAAAAAAACCCGAATGTTTGGGGCTGCCATATGCCCATTTCCAAGGATTTATCCTCTTTAAAATACATGAGTTTCTTTGTGGCTTGAGTTAATTTTGTTTAAATAAAGTCCCAGAAATTTCAGAATTCAACATTATTTTCTAGCCAATTTCAGATTCTGTTAGAAATTAAATCAGTAGTAATTAAAGACATCATCATGAAATTTTCCTATTTCTTCAAGAGAAAGATTTATTAAGTATCTGTGAAGCAGAATCCTCTTCTAATGGAATCAGCCTCATGCAGTCTGCGCCCCCCCCCCTTTTTTTTAAATTATTTTTGTGTTAGGTTTTTTTGTTTGTTTGTTTTTGTATTTAGAATTTAGTGAAGGCTGCTGTATTGGGTACTGCCCCTTGTGCAGACTATGTTTGATTCTGGCTCTGCCATGTATTAGACATATGCATTTGGGTAAGATTTTTAACCTCACTAAGCCCTATATAATATCATGAAAAAAAGGAAGAAAGAAAGAAGTAAGAAAGGATGAAAGAAAGAAAGAAAGAAAGAAAGAAAGGAAGGAAGGAAGGAAGGAAGGAAGGAAGGAAGGAAGGAAGGAAGGAAGGAAGGAAGGAAGGAAGGAAGGAAGGAAAGAAGGAAGGAAGGAAGGAAGGAAGGAAGGAAGGAAGGAAGAGAAAGAGAAATCTTTGAGTGTTTGTATATGCAAAGAACCCTTTGAAATAACTCTTTTTTAAAGAATGAATGTAAAATGCTGACGACAGAGAGACAGTATCACGTAGGGCATTTGCCTTGCATGCATCAGAACTGAGTTCGATTTCTGGCATCCCAGATGGTCCCCTGAGACCAGTCAGGAAAGATTCCTGAGCGCAGAGCCGTGAGTCACCTCTGAGCATTGTCTGGTGTGATCCAAACCCACCATCCTCTCCAAAAACATATAAAGTGCTTAGCAACTAAGCGTTTAATAATAACTATTATTATAATACACTATTCTGAGATGTAGCTGTAACATAGTTTAAATTTATCAACCCCCTAAAAAGTTGCTAATATAATCCTTATTAGATAGTATAGTCCTATAGTATGTTCAGTCATTTGCATATGCTTGCTAAGCTGCAGAGAGACAGAACAGAAAGAATTAAAAGTTAGGTCCTTTTGATTCTAAATTTATTCTCTTTTCACTGTGCTGCAATAATACCTTTTTTTTTCCAATAAGATATTTTAAAAGGAGCTCATTATATAGAAACATTGTCATCTATCCTGTGACTGCAAGATTTCTTATTGTCTATCACTTTTCTTTGTAGGTTTGAAATTAGTTCCAGCAGCTTTGTTAAGAAGGTATAATTTACTGATCAGATCACCTGGAACTTGGAGATCCTTCCTTTGTATACCCACAAAGTCCCAGGAGTAAAGAGAAAACTGAAGGAAGTTAACTTCTCTAACATATGAAGATAGAAGTTCAGGTAAGTTCTGAAGTAAGTCAGAACTTTTTGAGTTGCCCCCAAGGATAATTGCAGAGAAACAATTCTCATGATGTTCACTCAACTGAGAAAATCAATGGGAGAAAGATTCAATAAACTCAAAGAAAAACTGAAAGAAAAAAAATAAAGATTTTTTTCAAACAGTAATGAAGGAGTTAAAAATTTAATAGCAGAATGGAAGAAGCCAAAAATGAAACCAGTGACTTCAAAGATAAAACACACACCATTAATAATGAAGAAAAGGGGTAGTAGAAAAGATATTTTTATTTATTTATTTTCTTCACATAGAGTGCCAGAGATCAAACCCTGGTAACTTTTTACAAAGACAAGTTACCCTACACACTGTATTATTGCTTTGGCCTCTAGATATTTTTTAATTAAGAAAACTTAAGATGAAGGGGCAGGAAGGAAAATGGGGACACTGGTGGAGAGAAGCAGGCACTGATGAAGGAATTGTCCATCTGAAATTCAATTATGCATGACTGTTCAATTCATAGTAATTCAATTAAAATACAAAAATAATTTAATATTTTTAATTAAATAGTTTAATATTTTGATGGACAATAGCAAAATGAATACCCCGAACTACAGAATTCTTTCAGAAGAAGAAGCAAGATAAAAATATTGCCAAGAGCATCCTCAATGTGTGCACTTATCCCAGAGGCCCAATGATTACCAAACAAAATAAACTCAAACAGAACAGTACCAATCAAAATGACAAGAATGGAAGAGAGAATAAGTAAATGAGAGAGATACTAGAGATAAAGAGATAAGCAAAGACTGAAATGCAAAAAAAATAGTATAATATTTACATTAGACTTCCCAAATGAAACTCTGTGAGCAAAAGGGAAATCAAAGAATATGCCAGAACCAAAATACAGCTGGTAGAATGCTTGCCTTGCATGTGGCCAACCCAGGTTCAACATCTGGCACTTCATATGATCACCTGAGCCAGACCAGGAGTGATCCCTAAGCATTGCTGGGTGTTCACCCTTTCCCCCCAAAAAGAAGTTGAGCTGGAGAGATAGGACAATGGGTAAGATGTTTGTCTTGCACACAGCTGACCTAGCTTTGCTCTTCAGCACTGCATATGGTCCTCCAAGAACTCCCAGAAGTGACTCCTGAGTAAAAAACAGAAGTAAGTCCTGAGAACAGGTAGGAGTGGCTCCTAAACCAAGCAAGCAAACAAACTAACAAAAATACAACAGATACTGGAGTAGGGTCTTGAGTACTGGGGTGGTAATAAAGTGAGGTAAGTATATACATCAAGCCAGAAATATTAACACTATTGTTAATCATTCAATGTGATGTGATATACTCATTAAACATTTAATCATTATTTATTTTATTTTAATTTTCTCTGTATAGTTTTTTATTATTAATATCTTTATTTAAGCACCTGGATTACAAATATGATTGTAGTTGGGTTTCATTCATGTAAAGAACACCCCCCTTCACCAGTGCAACATTCCCATCACCAATAGCCCAAACCTCCCTCTTCCCCACCCCACCCCCGCCTATATTCTAGACAGGCTTTCTACTTCCCTCATTCATTCACATTGTTAAGATAGTCCTCAATGTAGTTATTTCTCTAACTGTACTCATCACTTTTTGTGGTAAGCTTCAAGCCGTGAGCAGGACCTTGCAGCCCTTTTCTCTTTTGTCTCTGAGAATTATTGCAAAACTGTCTTTTATTTTTCTTAAAATCTATAGATGATACTATTCTGCATCTATCTCTCTCCCTCTGAGTTATTTCACTCAGCATAATAGATTCCATGCACATTCATGTATAGGAAAATTTCATGACTTCATTTCTCCTGACGGTTGCATAATATTCCATTGTGTATATGTACCACAGTTTCTTTAGCCACTCATCTGTTGAAGGGCCTGTTGGTTGTTTCCAAAGTCTGGCTATTGTAAATAGTTCTGCAATGAATATAGGTATGAGGAAGGGATTTTTGTATTGTATTTTTGTATTCCTAGGGTATATCCCTAGGAGTGGTATAGCTGGATCTTATGGAAGCTCAATTTCCAGTTTTTAGAGGAATCTCCATATTACTTTTCATAAAGGTTGGACTAGATGGCATTCCCACCAGCAGTGAATAAGAGTTCCTTTCTCTCCACATCCCTGCCAGCACTTCTTGTTCTCATTCTTTGTGAATGTTCTCGTTCTTTGTGTGCCAATCTCTGTGGCATGAAATGGTACCTCATAGTTGTTTTGACTTGCATCTCCCTGATGATTAGTGATATAGGGGAATTTTTTTCATGTGCCTTTTGGCATTTGTATTTCTTCTTTGACAAAGTGTCTGTTCATTTCTTCTCCCATTTTTTGATGGGATTAGATGTTTTTCACTTGTAAAGTTTCATCAGTGCTTTGTATATTTTGGATATTAACCCCTTAGCTGATTGGGTGAAAAGTTTCTTCCACTCAGTGGGTGGCTCTTGTATTTTAGACACTATTTCCATTGAGGTGCAGAAGCTTCTCAACTTAATATATTCCCATCTGTATATCTCTGTGTCCACTTGTTTGGAGAGCATTATTTTTTTTTTATTTGGGGAGAAGTAAGAAGATGGATTCTTATTCCAGTGCTTGAGGTGGCATATGAGAACATCTTGCAGATGGATTTAGTTGTAGTTGTCATCCCCTTCTCCTAACCTGGGAGAGCTTATAGACCCAAAGGCACCACCCCATCTTTCAAGAGTTGATATGGGTATGTTCATTGGAAGACTGTACCTTAACACTGACTTCTGGGGGGCCAGAGTGATAGAATAGCAGGTAGGGCATTTTTCTGACATTTGGCCCACTGGGAGGTCAATCGCTAACATTCCAAATGGTCCTTTGAGCCTGCCAGGAATAATTTCTGGGTATTTGGTGAAGAGTTTCTTCTATTTTGTGGGTAGTCTTTATATCTTTGCTACTATTTCCTTTGAGGGACATAAGCTTCTCAGTTTAATGTAGTCCCTTTTGTTCATCTTTGCTTCCGCTTGCTTGGCCAATGGTGTTTCATCATTAAAGATGCCTTTAGCTTCAGTGTCATGGAGCTTTTGCCTACATTTTCCTCTATGTAACTTATACTTTTAGCCCTACTATAAAGGTCTTTAATCCATTTTAATTTGATATTTGTACATGGTATTAAGGATAGGTCTGAGTTGATTATCTTGCACATAGTTAACCAGTTTTCCCAACACTATTTGTTGAAGAGGTTTTCCTTGCTCCACCTCATATTTCTTGTTCCTCTATCAAATATTAATTGATCATAAACTTGTGGGTCCATCTCTGAATATTCAAGTCTATCCCATTGATCTCAGGGTCTTTCTTTATTCCATTAAACAGCATGCTGTTTTAATAACTACTGCTTTATAGTATAGGGTAAAGTTTGGAAAGTGATGCTTCCTATCTTTTTGTTTTGTTTTGTTTATTTTTGAGGGACCACACCCATTGGCACTCAGGGGTTACTTATGGCTCTGAGCTCAGAAATCACTCCTGGTAGGCTCAGGGCACTATATGGGATTCTGGGAATAGAATCTAAGTACATCCCAGGTCAGCCACTTGCAAAGTAAAAGTCCTACTGCTGTGCTATCTCTCCGGTCCTGCTTCTCATCTTCTTTTTTGCCAAGAATAGCCTTCACTCTTCATAGATGTTTATTGCTCCAAATAATTGCAGGAGCATCTGATTCATTTATTTGAAAAATGTCATGGGTTTGCATTAAATCTGTACAGTACATTGGGAAGTATTGCTATTTTAATGATGTTAATATCTCAATCCATAATAAAAATATATGTTATGTCCACTTTTATTTCTTAAAGCAGTGTTTTGTAGTTTTCCTCATATAGGTCTTTCACCTCTTTAGTTAAATTGATTCCAAGGTACTTGAATTTCTGAGGCACAATTGTGAATGGGATTATTTTTTTAAATATCTTTTTCTTTTATATAATTATTTGTGATAGAAAGGCCATGATTTTTTTGTATGTTGATTTTGTAGCCTCTCACTTTATTATAGAAATAAATTGTTTCAAGAAGTTTTTTTGGTAGGGTCTTTAGGATTTTCTAGATATAGTATCATGTCATTTGCAAAGAGTGAGATCTTCACTTCTTTTTCTATGTGAATGCCCTAGATATCTTTTTCTTGCCTAATTGTATGGAAAATACTTCCATTACTTTATTGAATAGAATTGATGAAAGGGGACAACTTTATCTTGTGCCAGATCTAGAGAAAAGGCTTTTAGTTTGTTACCATTGAGTATAATGCTTGCAATGGGTTTGTGATAAATATCTTTGACAATATTGAGGAAAGTTTCTTCAATTCCCATCTTGTTGCGAGTTTTTATCATGAACAGGTACTGACCTTGTCAAAGCTTTCTCAACATCTATTGATATGATCATATGCTTTTTTGATTTTTACTTTTGTTAATATGGTGTATCATATTGATTATGATTGTATTACTTCCTTATATTAAATCATTTTTGCATTCCTGGAATGAGTCCTACTTGGTCACGGTATATAACCTTGATGGGTTGTTGGATTCTACTTGCTAGTATTTTTTGTTGTTTGTTTGTTTGTTTGGGCCACACAGGTGATGTTTAGGGGTTACTCCTGACTATAGCACTCAAAAATTGCCCCTGGCTTGGGAGACCATATGGGATGCTGGGGTATTAAACCGTGGTCTGTCCTAGGTTAGCACATGCAAAGCAAATGCCCTACCACCTGCGCCACTGCTCCAGCCCCTTGCTAATATTTTTTTGAGGAACTTTGCATCTATGTTCATCAAAGGTATTAGCCTATAATTCTCTCTTTTTCTGTGGTGTCTCTTTGTGCTTTAGATATTAGAGTGATGCTAGCTTCATAGAAAGTATTTGGAATGTTTCTATTTCTTCAATTTCCTGGAAGAGCTTGAAAAGGAATGGTAGTAGGTTTTCTTTAAAGATTTTAATTAGCTCACTAATGAATCCATATGGTCTTTTGTTTTGGGGAAGCCTTTTGATTACCATTTTAATTTCCTCAATTATGATAGCTCTTTTTAGGTATTCCAGATCAACTTGATTCAACCTTGGGAGGTTATAGGAATCCAAAACTTTATCCATTTCTTCCAACTTCTCTTGTTTTGTGGCATAAAAATTCTCAAAGTAATCTCTTATTACCCTTTGAATTATGTAGTATCTGTAGTGACACCCTCCTTTTCATTTTTGATTGTTTATGAAATTTCTCTCTCCCCTTCTTTGTGAGTCTTACTAATGGTTTATTTTTTTCAAATGCTTAATGCTTTTTTTTTTTTTTTCAAAGAACCAACTCTTGCTTTCATTGGGGTTTTTTTTTGGGGGGGGTGTCCAGATCATTAATTTCTGCTCTAAATTTTATTATTTCTTCTTGCCTACCTACTTTCAGTGCATTTCCTTGACTTTTTTTTAATTAAAAAAGTTCCTTAGCTGTGCCATTAAGTTATTTATGTAAGGTTTTTTTCCCATGATGAATGCTTGAAAAGCTACAAATTTTCCTCTTGATACCACTTTTGCTCTGTCCCACAAATTCTGATAATTTGTGTCTATATTCTCAACTGTACCCAGGAATCTTTTAATTTTATCTCTAACCCACTGGTTGTTCAGTAGTGAGTTGTTTAATTTCCAGATATTAATGTTGTTTCTCTGTTTCATTTATAATTCACTTCTATTTTGAGTGCATCATGGTCAAAGAAGATAGTTGATGTGATTTCTATCCTCTTTATTTTATGACAGTATATTTTATGGCCCAGCATGTGGCCTATTTTGGAGAATGTCCCATGTGCATTGGAGAAGGAAGTGTACTCAGCTTTGGGGGGAATGGAAAGTCCTATATATATATCTACTAAGCCACTTCCATTTCTTTCTTCAAAGCCAGTGTATCCTTGTTAAGTTTTAGCCTGGTTAATCTATTAAGAGATGAGAGGGCAGTGTTTAAATCTCCCACTAATATTGTGTTGCTATTGGAATCTTTCTTCAAATCTATTAGCAGTACTTTTTAAATATTTTGTTGGCCCTATCTCTTATAACTCTATCTCTTATAACCCTTTTAAGTTTGAAGTTTGTGTTTTTTGATATTAGTATGTCAACTTCAGCCTTTTTAAATGAGTTGTTTGTAGGGTTGTTTTCCAACCTTTGACTTTGATTCTGTGTTTACTCTGACTATTCATATGTGTTTCTTGCAGGCAGCAAAATGTGGGATTCAACTTTTTGATCCATTTTCTACTCTGTGTCTCTTAGCATTTAGCCCAATTATGTTGAGAGAGATGATTGTTATGGAATTTCATGCCTTTTTTTTTCTAAAAGTTTGGCGTGTCTGTGAGGTCTGTTTTCCCTTAAAGTAGATCCTTTAGTTCTTTTTGGTTTTGAGTTCCTGTTGGTTTTAAGTCTATAAAGTTCCTGAGCTCTTGTTTATCCATGTAGCAATGTATCCTTCCTTCAAACCTGAATGAAAGTCTGGCTGGATGAAGTATTCATGGAGATGCATTAATTTCATTGGGATGGTTTTTTGTTTGTTTGTTTGTTTTTGTTTATTACTAAATCCCTTCACTGTCTTCTGTCTTGGAGGGTGACTTATGATAAATCTGTTGGAGAATCTTAAGGATGCTTCTTTGTATGCAATTCTCTCTTTTGATCTTGATTCTTTCAGTAGTATATTTCTAAGTGTGGTTTTTATCATTGTGACTAGGATGTGACTTGGGGTACTTTTATTTGGGTCTCTTTTAGCCTGTACTTTTTGGTTGTCTAGAATGTGGATGCTGTACTCTTCATGTCTGGCAACTTCTCAGTAATCATATCTGACTGTTAATTCTTCATTGGGGTTTTCTTCCTGACTCTGGGACCCCAAATATTCTTATGTTCTTCCTGTTGAATTTATCACAGAAGTCTATTGTCAACTGTTAGCTTATTTTGAGAATTTTTTCCATCTTCTGTTCAGTTATTTTAAGGCTCTTTCCTAGCTTCTTCTGTTGTATGGAGTTATTATGTAGCTTATCTTCAAACTTACTAACACTGTCCTCAGCAGCTTGTGAGGCCTTCCAGTGAGTTTTTCACTTTGCCTACCAAGTTTTTCATTTCTGTCATATCTGTTTAAAGTTTTCTCATTTCTACTTTCTTGTCCCATTGAATTGTATTGGCTGTCTGCTCCATGGTTTCTTTGAGTTCTATGAACATCCTCCACATTTCCTCTCTAAAGTCCTTATCAGAGAGATTATATAGGTGACTGATGTTTTTTGGGACGCCATCACTACTATCTCATTCACTAGTAGGTGTGGTGGCATTCTGTATCACATTACCATTGTGACCTTTGCAGTCTGGTAGTAGTTGATTGTTTTTTTTAATGTGTTTGGTGGGGCTTTTTGGCTAGAAAAAAAATGTGAGGCCTCAGAGCGAGGCAGAGTTAGTCATCTTAGGGACTAACTTGAGCCCTAAGAAACCCTTTTGATTCCAAAAGCTGTCCACAGTCATCACAGCTGTTGGTCTCGGCTCTTGCCTATCTGCATGCAGAAACCTTAGTTGAAAATGCAGGCTGGTGACTTCAATGAAGGAAATGCACAGAAACCAGAATATTTTTTAATAATGTTTTATTTAAACATTATTGTGATTGGGTTTCAGTCATATAAGGGGACACCCCCCCCCATCACCAATGCAACATTCCCACCACCAATGTCCCAAATATCCCTCCTCCCCACCTCACTCCCATCTGTTCTCTAGACAGACTTTCTATTTCCCTCATACATTCTCATTGTTAGGATATTTCACAATGTAGTTATTTCTCTAACTACACTCATCGCTCTTTGTGGTGAGGTTCATGAAGTAGGCTGTAACTTCCAGCCCTCCTCTCCTTTGTCTCTGAGAATTATTGCAAGAATGTCTTTCATTTTTCTTAAAACCCATAGATGAGTGAGACCATTCTGCATCTCTCTCTCTCTCTCTCTCTGACTTATTTCACTCAGCATAATAGATTCCACGTACATCCATGTATAGGAAAATTTCATGACTTCTTCTCTTCTGATTGCTGCATAATACTCCATTGTGTATATGTACCACAGTTTCTTTACCCATTCATCTGTTGAAGAAACCAGAATCTTTAACTACGGGAACCTCACACCAACAACAGCTAATGTGCAAAAAAGTTTCACCAGGACCATGGAGAATGACTCAGGAGTTGAGTAGCCTGGTAAATCTGGAGCCCAGAGTCGGTCTAATGCCAGAAAACTTCAGGGGTGAGGCCTCCTTGAGGCTATATTTTTCTGTTTTCCCCATATTTGCTGGGCCTATGCAAACAATGGCGACTGCCACTCTCACATCATTACTACTGTATTTTTTAGCACTCATTCTTTAACAAAAAAAGAAAACAAAACAACTTACTAAACTTTAAAAAAAATCAAAATAACTGTAGTAGAATGCCTGTCTCGAATATAGGCAGGGGAAGGGAAGTGGGGGCATTGGTGGTGGGAATGTTGCACTGGTGAAGGGGGGGTGTTCTGTTATGACTGAAATCCAACTGCAATCATGTTTGTAATCATGGTGCTTAAATAAAGATTTTTATTTAAAAAAAAGAAAGAAAGAAATTATATATGGTAAAATAAAAAGAAAAAGAGAAAATGCAGGCTGGGACCCAAGTCTCTACCTGAGTTGCCAGGGAAGAGGAACTGAGCTGGGCAAAATAAATAAAAAAAAATGTCCAACAGTAGAACAATTCAGGCTTTACTGTTAAAGTTGGTCTACTTGTTGTCTATAGCAGTTCTGTCTCTGTCTAATCAAAGGGCCCCCACCTAGCTTAGTTGCACTTCCTCAATGGCTCATTTGCACTCTAAGATCCTCACCCTGTGAGGATGGCCATGGGGTCGGGCCCTGCACTGCTCTCCAAAGCTCCAGCTACACTCCCTCTGTACCTCTACTGTACTTTCTTTTTTTTTACTTTAGTGTCATAACTTTATTAAATTAAGGCTAAGACAAATCATGTCCATTGCCTGTCTCCCACTGATGTCACCAAAAAGAATTAGATTAGTCTGGCCAAAGTGAATGTTTCAGGGGATAAGCTCTTGATATATGTAGGGGTGCAGAGTGATAGCACAGCAGGTAGGGCAAGGCATGCCTTGCAAGAGGCTGAATTGGATTCATTTGATCTGGGCATTCCATATGGTCCCCTGAGCACCACTAGGAATGACCTCTGAACATAGAGCCAGAAGTTAGCTCCTGAGTGCCGCAGATACTTTGGTTTTGTAGCCCAAAACAAAATTACAAACAAAAGCAAAGACAAAAACAAAAAGAAATATTTAGAATGCTAATCTATGACCATTCAATAGAACTTTATAAAAAACATGTCAAGGGACAGGAAAAAAAATTCTAGGGGTTGGAGTACATGCAGAAGCAAAAGATTTATTCCCTGCATTTCATGATTCCCCAAGCAATTCTTTAGGCACCACCTCTAAGCTCAGTGTTGGGTATGCCAACCCCATCCCTAAATAAACAAAGACAAAGCAACGGGCCAGGGAGATGGTTCAATGAGCTGGACTCAATCAGTTGCACATTCTAATGTCCATGACCTGCAAGACCTGTGAGCTTGACTAGGCTATGGACCTCATGAACCCCCACAGCTCTTCAAAGCTCCATTCTGCCAGGACAAAGTTAGAACAATGTTAGGGCACCACTTACTTGTCACTGCTCCTTTCTCCCTAGTGGCAATCTCCCTAGTAGCTTGATTTTTTGATCTGGTGATAGAAGATTATAAAATGGAAATTTCCTATAATGCAAACCCAGTGCAGCCATTCTGGTAGGCAATTTTGTAGGATTTAGTCAAATTAAGTATATGCATATTCAATTTTCCAACTATATATAGCTCCTGAATATATAGATTGCCCAGGGATATTCTAACACAGCTCTAGGAAGAAACATACAATTATGTTCATTGCAATATGATATGTCAGTGTCTGATCATCACCAATAAAGCAATGGGGTGAAATATTATGGGGACACATGAATAGGCATTACTCGATGGGAGCAATAGATTAGGCATATAGCAAAATAGAATCTATCAACACAGCTAATAGAAAAAAAAAGTAGCAAACAAAAAGAGATGTTTAATATCATCCCTTACATAAATTAAAAATCTATCTACACAAGGTTGGAGAGACAGTATAGCAAGTAGGACATTTGCTTTCCATGTGGCCAAACTGGATTTGTTCTCTTACTTTCCATATGGTCATTAAAGTATATCAGGATTGATTCTAGAGTGCAGAGTCAAGAGTAAGTCTTTAATACAGCTGGTGTGGCCCCCAAACAAAACAAACAAAAACCCCATGTGCATAAAATTTTACTTTTTGGGTAAAAAACACATGAAATGAAAAGATCCACACTAAACACATGAAAATAACTGCTGTGGTGAAAGGAGCATAATGGTAGTTGTGGAGATAGACTGAAATGAACTGAAATACTAACTAGGTAATAATGCAATTTATACATACATTAACTTATAAAGACGATGACTTACATAGACTATTGATGTCACTGGCAAAGGAAACAAGTACAAAAATGATTTCCAGAACATGGATTCTATTTGTGGGCCATGTTCCTGCCAGATTCATATGTTGGTTGAGTTCATTCCTGATGCCAGATGTAGGTCCCATAGCTTGCAGGGGTAATCTGGAGGGTTATAAACAGCTTTCTTCTTCTATGATGATTACCCTTGTCCAATTTAGCCTATGGGAAACAAGGTTTCTGAGTTCCTAGTATCCAATCCTGTCTAGTTTACCAAGGAACTTGGCAAAACAGGTAGCATCGTTGTGGTTGGCTCCATTGGTTTTGCTCCAGAATTCCCTGTCAATTCAATGTGTTCCTCTTCTGTCTTGCTGGGAATGCTAAAGTCTAGACTGCTCACTCAGCCACATATGGCAACTGGACAGAGCCTGTTCTCATTCAATCACTCAGGAATGTTGACACGATGCCAACTTTCAGCTTGGAGTTTTCTGCTACATAAGTGCAGCTGTGGTCTGGGGCCATATCTGTAGTTTCCTGGTGGTTGTGGTCCTTGTCTACCCCCGTACAGTGGTTTCCCATCACTGACATTGACTCCCTACCAGGGCTCTGGATTGCCTATTTCCAGACCTCCCATTCTCTAGGAAACAAAGAAGCTACAGCACCATGGTGTGAGGTGGTAGCTATTGCTGTAATTCAACAGGCAATAATCATTGTTCCCATGTGGGGGCTGATAGAGGTCAGACTCTCGAAGGTTGAACTATCAACCTCGTTGTAAGCTCAGAAACTTAGAGGATCATTTCCAAAAGAGTGAGGAAGCCATGGGGACCAGTTAGAAAGACACACCGTTGCCATTTTATATATAAAACCTCTGAGGAGTTTGTGATGGGTGAAAGACCAGTTAACAGGTCACAGGGAAAAGAACAGTCTCAGGATATACCAGATTTAAAACTACATGCAAAATCAGAGAGATAGTACTTGGCCAAGGAACTTTCCTTGCATGCAGTAGACCTGAGTTTGATCCCAGACTCTATATATGACCCCTTAAGCACTGCCAGGAGTGATCCTTGAGCACAAGAGCCAAGAGTATAAACTCTGAGCACTACTGGTATACACCCCTCCCCAAATCCCATCCAATAAAACCTTTAAATTAGTAGCATAGTTCTTGGTAATTTTGCATAATTTATGTCTGTTTTCTAATAAAAATATTGGCTTACTTTTGAAAATCCTAAAAATGAAGAAAAGTACAAATATTCATACTAATCAGAAGTAACTTGTAAATTTTGTATTTTTGAATAACTTGTAAAAATTGGCATTCCCCCACCCCACAGAAAGAGACCTAGTAGAATCAGAAGGGACATCAAGTTTTTCCTTGTTTAGAACCACCCTATTTAATGGTTCCATGGGTTCCATTGCATGAATTTGCCATAACCATTTCACCAAACTCCTACTCCTATAGGTCACTCCAAATTTAGCAGTACCTTTAATCTCCAGTAACAGACATCCTATTCATTCGTTTTAATGCTTTAATCCAACTATTTACTTAGACTCAATTTTTTGGGATGGACTTTCCAAGACAAAGATGTTTACAAGAGCTTTTCTATGTGTTGCTAATTTTTGTTTTCTAGAAAGGTTGCATTTGTTTATACTCCTACCCCAAATACACACATATTCTAGGATCCCTAACCTTCTAGCCACAGAAATTCTCTGTCCCCTTAATTAACCTCATTCTGGCATATGGCTCTTGTCTCAGCTCCAGGAGCCCAAGCCCGTTCTTTCAAGTTAATCAGTCAGGAATCTAACTTCCAGCTTCCTTCATAAACCAGTGACTGTTTTTGCCTGGTCTTCTATGTTGAATCAATTATGTTAACTTACTGGATTACTGTTTTGCTGGCAAAGATAAATTGGGTTTATTTTAAAACTGAGTGAAATTAATGGCCTAGTGAAAGATCATCAGTGGGCAGGGCCAACCTAAACTGGAAAATCATTTCAGGACTAGATTCTACTGCACTTAGTAGAATCTGTCATCCCTTTGACTTAGAATTCAAGCTGGACAAAGTTATTTATGATCTTAAAAAGTCTCATTCAGGGAATAGCAATAGTTCCATAAGCTAAGCAGAAGCTTTTTATGTGGGAGGCCCATTTTTAACCCCTACCACTAACATGGTCCCCCAAACATACTGCTAGCAACCACATGTACAGAGCCAGGATTATCCCCCTCACACTATATATAGTTCTGCCTCAAAACAAGAACAAGTAAGAACAAACCAACTCTCATTTAATTATACTATATTAGGTATTTAAAAACATTATTAACAGTAAAACCTCTCAGTTCTAGCAACATTAACCTGTAGGTTTTGTTTATTTTTGTTTGTTTGTTTGTGGATCACAACCAGCATTGATCAGGGCTTACTCCTGGCTCTCAAGGATCACTCCTGCAAACTTGGAGAATGCTGAAGGTAGGACTCCCAGGTCAACCATATGGAGGACAAGTGCCTTACCGACTAGCCCCAGGTTTTAATCTTTAGATTTATTATTTCTTGACCTAGTAAGAGTATTATAGAAATGATTATACTTAATTTCTTGGACTTATTTAACCTTTTCTGCTAGGAAGTATAGATTTATTGAATGTTTCCATAGCAATTAGAGTGTGGGTTCCTAAAATTCAGAACTACCTTATTTTGTCTTTGCATTCCCAATACCTTTGGGCCTTTTCTAGATGTTCTTTCCAGAAATTTATGTCGAATTACTTTATTAAATTTCGGGGGGTAGAGTTGGGCTACATCCTGTGGTGCTCAAAGGCTATGCCAGAGATCACTCACTCTTGGTGATGCTTGGAAAACCATATGTGGTGCTGAAGTCCTGCCAAAGTTTCACACACAGAGCACGAACACCTGCCTGCTGAGCTCTCTCTCTAGCCCTATGCACAGTTTCTGGGAATTGTATTTCCATGAAGTAAGTTCTGCCACAGTGTCCTACAAAGTCCCTTTTCCCCCACTTACATAGCCCACATTTTCCAATTTTCTAACAGTATTACATGCTGAGACTGACTTTTTTTGGTTTTTGGGCCACACATGGTGATGCTCAGGGGTTACTCCTGGCTACATGCTCAGAAATCACTCCTGGCTTAGGGGACCATATAGAATGCCAGGGTGGCAAGCCGTGGTCCGTCCTAGGCTAGCGCAGGCAAGGCAGATGCCTTACGACATGTGCCACTGCTCTGGCCCCAAGACTGACTTTTCTTCTTCACACACAACTGGCAAAGATTAGGTGTTGAAATAATATCAGAGAAATACCATAGGTGTTAAGGTGTTTGCCTCACATATGGTTGATTCCTGTTCTATCCATGTAGAAGTTTTCCTGAGCTCAGAACCCTGAGTTACTTCTGAGCACTGTTGGGTGTGATCCCCCAAACCATCATTTCCCGAAATAAAAAAGGAAATAAAAAGAAAACAGAACATGGGAATCATTGTAATTGTTCTTATGGCCCCCATATGCGCCAATAACACCATGTGGCATTGCTTCTTATTTGCATAGGCACATTAAAATGGGAAAATACTATACATACAAATAAGATCCTATCTAATAGAGATTGGAACACACAAATCTTGTAGTGCAAAGGGACCTTACACCCTGAACATTGACATAACGACCTGGCACAGACCTCAGAAGAAAGGGCATAATCCATTCTCCCCTGAACCAGGGAAGCCATCCACGAAACATCCAGGCTGGTCTATAACATCACCTGGAAGCAATCCTCTACCACGGAAGACCTACACTGCTCAGACTTCGACCTGCTCAAAAGAGACTTCCCTTAACACTGAGAAGACTTAACAACAACAACGACCTGCTTACAGGACAGGGCTCCCTGCATTGCCCTTTGATTGTGAGGTGAAAGGAGAGGATGCTCCACATCCTGACTTCAATGTAAGATATGCAGATTCCAGGATCTTTAATACAGAAACATGATACCAACAACAGAGACTGTGTGAAAAATAAAAGTGTGTTGGCACTACAGACAATGTATTGGATTGGATGATCTAGTTTGCCTGGAGCCTAGACTTGGTCTTGTGCCAGGAAACTTCAGGGGTCTGGTCTCTTTGTACTTAGGCCAAGGTTATTTCTTTCCATGTCCCTCATATTTTGGTGGGCCTATGCAAACAACAATTGCCTCTCTAACACCATTTTTACTGTGCTCCTTTGACTCTAATCCTTAAAAAGAACTCATTTAAAATTTGAGGTTAACTTAAGCTAATATGCATGTATATGGAAATGTAAGAAAATACTATGCCTGTAATGTTTAAGGAGTTACGTAAGTTTTATGGCTTTAGATTGCCTTGTGTACTGTTAAGAAATATTATAATGTGTTACAATCTGGGGACTTGAGGGACAAAGTAATTGTACATGGATTCTGTCTTATTTATCTTAATGTTCTTTGGCTGAAATTTCAAAGTTAAGATATCAGCAAGGGGACTTCTGAGAATTATGTTATGGGTGATTATCCTTCCACTGTAACTTTACCTTGTCCTCTTTCTTTGCACCCTTGTTCTCATAATTAAAAATAAAAATTAAAAAAAAGAAATAAAAATAAAAGAAAACAGAAAAGAAAAATAAAAAATATAAAAGCATACATATGTAAAGTTTTTAAGCAAGTGCTATTCTAGAGCTTTGGATTTTAAGATCTCCTCTATTTTCTCTACCTCCTCCTCCTCCAATTAAGTTATGGGTGGAGGAGAGGAAGAAACAGAGGAAACACAATGGCAGCCAGGAAAATAAACCAAATAGAAGAGAGAATTTCAGACATATGAGAACCCTGAGGTTGATCTCTGGTCACCCTGTGGCCCTCTAAGCACCCTTCAAGATTTGGCCCCTATGGAAAAAAATGGGAGAGGGGAGAAAGAAATAGCTCAAAGAGTGAGTGCATACTTTCTCATACATAGGAGGATCTGCTTTTGTTTTTATTTTGTTTTGTTTTGTATTGTTTTGCTTTCTGGACCACACCCAGTGACGGTCAGGGGTTACTCCTGGCTATGTGCTCAGAAATCACTCCTGGCTTGGAGGACCATATGGGACGCTGGGGGATTGAACCACTGTCCGTCCTAGGTCAGTGCGTGCAAGGCAAATGCCCTACCACTTGCTCCACCGCTCCATCCCCAGGAGAATCTGGTTTGATCCCTGACACCAGATGGTCCTGGAGCATACAAGGGTCCACTCCTAAGCACAGATGCAGGAGCAGACCTTGAACTTCAATGGGCATGGTGCCCAAACAAACAAAAACAATGGAAAATCATCCTGTTGTTAAAAAATATCTGAAGAGCTTTCATTTATTCATTTCTTTCTTCCAACTAACTGCCAACCAGCCTCTCAGACATCTTTCCCTTTGTCCCCATGCCTTCCTTCTGTCCCTCAGATAACATTTATGTTAACAGAGGACTGTGAAGTCAATCCCAGACTCTTTTTCAAGGTGACCAAGGCCAGCTCAAAGACTTATTTGGGTCAGGAAATACATGGACTCATAAGATGTTCTTTTTATGTTCCTGCTTTTCTGATTTTAACTATACTCCAGAAACATATTTGGATCAAAACTTATGCATCACACATAAAAACCCACAGAGTGTTCTGAACACAGGATAATTTTAGCTCAGATCAATGTTCATACCAACAACAAGGACACTTTCCACTGTAAGTTCCCATTCCTTCTCTGTTGAAGTGGAATTTAAACTTGAGAGATCATAAGTGACTTCTGTGTTAAGTTGCTTTGCTCAGAAAATTGGAAGGCTTGGCTGGGCACAGGAGGTAAGCCCTGTGCTCTAACAGGCAAGACTCAACTATTAAAAGATTTATTTCACAGAGGTTTTTCTGATTGTTGGCTTTGGGACTAATTGTTAAATACAGATCCACCTGGGGATGTTTTCTTTTTTTCTTCATAAATGTATTTTCCTCTCCCCTTCCCTCTGTCAACATTGAGGGCTACACACACACCAGCTTGGTATTGCTTAACTCTGATCGCCACACTTGTATGAATGCTTCTGGGGCTCTTTCCTTTAGTCCTGTGGCTCTCTCACATTCTGTTGGCTGTGTTCAGCAGGGGGTACACACATAGATTTGTTGGGACTCTCATGCCTGCTACCTTGTTCCACATCTTGCTTTAGGGGTTGGGGCACTTTGGAGGTTCCTTCTTTTGCTTGTGGTGCTTGTGTTGCTAAGAATTGAAAGTTTATTGGGAATAAAATTAGAAATATTCTTGAGTTGGATGAGCATGACTGTGTGTGTGTGTGTGTGTGTGTGTGTGTGTGTGTGTGTGTCTAGGTTTCATAGGTTCTCTTCACAATAACGCTAATTTTGTGTTTTGTCCTATGACTAATAATACTGCCTTCATCTCTCACTTACCAGGCTGAGTTAGGGTACCCTGACATCTCCAGGTAGGATTTTGAGAGATGTGTATAACATTTCATTGGTCTGTAATGTATAACTGGGCATATTTTATGTTAGTTAAGCCCTTTAGGAGTTTCAGGCTCTGCTAGTGACTCAGAGACCTTGGGTATTATTAATACTTTCTTGGCCCACAAGGATTATTTATGTTCTCTGGTTGAGATTGTTGACTTTTTTCCTACTTTGGCCTGTGAAGAATTGTAAACAATATTTGGCTGAAAAGTCATTTGTAGAGGGCACTAAATTTGAAGGTAGCAGAATGGCGAAGTTTGTAAGGTGCATTAAGATGAAGAGACTCCTGTCAACTGGCAAAAGGAAACAGAAATACTCTTTTACCTACTGGCAGCTACTTTACACCAGAGAGCCCAGATTAGGCACAAAGCACAAAGCTACTAGGATTATCAAACCCCTGGTCTCGTGCTTGTAACACATGCTCTTCAGACACTGACTGAGCCATCTTCTGTTCTCTAAGAAATACTTTCCTTCCTTAAATGTCTGTTTGTGTGTTTAATATTGGTATGATAGGCGTAGGAAAACAGATCCATCAAAGGTTACCTAAAAGGCAACATGGTTCTTTATAAGTGCTGTCTTTCAATTAGAAAACATACTTTTTTCTTTATATTTTAGTGTCTCTCATAATATGGCCCCCCAAACTTTAATATACTCTAGATTAATTGATAGTGATGTAAAATATTTTTCTTGGTGATACACAGAATTAGCAGTGTATATGGTAATAAATGTTGTGTTTGATTGAATGGCATACTCTCTCACTTGACTATTTTGCATGTGCTCATCTCTGAAAGGGCTCTAGATGCCTTACAAAGTCAAGGCACCACAATAGGAGTCCTCCATAAAAACATGGTTTCTGGGTATGACACAGCTCTCAGTAGTAGGCTCTTATGAGAGCAGGGAGGGAGTCTGAGCATCTTTCATGTTGAGCTTCCAGCGCCATGGACTAGATGTTAGTATCCTAAATGAGCCAGGAGGACACAGAATTTTTCTCTTTAGGCAGAGAAAACGAAATCTAATGAATTATTGACTAGGCAATTAGCTAATAGTTAATAACTAAAAGAGGACTCCAGGGACCCAGAATGCAGCAATAATAGTAATCTCTACCCTGTATGAGCTGGAGATCACAGGGAAAAGGCTGGAATCAATTTTAGGGTGCTGGTGTCTGAAAGGCTCAGGGGACCAGCTCAGCAGGTGATGGGGTTTAGAAGCTACAGCAGAAAAGAAGTGTAAATGCATCCTACAGAAGTTTGGGGAGCAGTGACGCGTGTTGTCAGGAACCAGATACAGACAGGAAGGAGGGAGAGACCCCTCTTGGCCCTTGCAGTCTCTTCCACTGGCCCAGGATGCACAGGACTAGAGGGTAAAGCTCACAGGTGCTCTGCAGAACATGGAAGGGAGAGCTGGACATGGCCTTTGAGAAACCCACTTATGTTTACAGACGAGGAAGCATAAAACGCTAAGATATTAGTCAAGAGTACATGGTTTCCACCCCATACCCACTCCATCACATAGATCTGAAGATACAGAGACAAGATCTGGACCCAGTCCATTGGGTCCATTGGGTCCAATGTGTTCCATTCTCTATGTACTTACTGAACACCCAGTCATCCTGCACAATGATTTCTCCGTGGCTTTGAGTTCTTTGTCATTTACTCACACAGTTTCTTGACTGTATACTCCTTGGAAAGCCCAGGGGGGAATTACAGCAAGCAAAACCAGAAAATAGTCTAGGTGCTTGGCCTTGGGAATTTAAGGGCAAGCCAAATCAATACATACTTGTCTGAAAATGACAACAATTAGCAGCTACTGTCCGAAGGTCTTTGACTCTCTCTGTCTCTGCCTCTCTTTCTCCCTCCCCTGTGTCTAGTCTGCACTAGCCTGCAAATATGTATTTATCTTCTACTTAATGGCGAAAATCTAGACACATGTAAATTCTGTTTATATTTTCCTACCAAGGTTACACAAATTTTTTAACAAAAAAATAAGCCAATATTTTATTATTGTAGCTCTCATGTGACCTGGTTAAGTTTTTTCTTTTTTTCTTAAATATTTTTTAATAATTTTTATTGTGACCAACATGAATTACGAGTCTTTCACAGTAATATTTAAGGTACATAATGACATTGAATCAGGGCTATTCCCACCACCAGTGTTGTCTTCCCTCCACCCCTGTTCTCAGCATGCATCCCATATTTCCCTCCTCTGTTCCCCGGGCTGCTAGTATAAGTGGTCCCCTCTGTGTATAGCTGTTGAAGATTGGGTATCAATTCTGTTGTCGTTGACTTTGGGACAAATTTTATTTTTAATATTTTTTCCTTTGTTCCTTTTTTTTTTTTTTTAAGATCTAAGATGGGGATGGAATCCAGGTCTTCATATATACAAAGCAGGTTTTCTATCATGAAGCTACAAAGCTACATCCTTAGCCATCTTAACCTTCTTGTTTGTTTGTTTGTTTGTTTGGGGGTCATATCCAATGATATTCCAGGACTACTACCAACTCTGCTCAGGGGTCATTCCCAGAAGTGCTCAGGAAAATTCAAAATTCAGTTTTAGGAATAAAACCTGGGCCTCCCACATGGAAAGCATGTGATCCAGTCCTTTGGACTAAGTCTCCACTGGCCACCCTATCCCATTTTGCAGCTATGCAGCATCAATCAAGTTACTAATCCTCTATTATGCCTTAATTGTTCTTGCCTGAAAAATGAAGACAGTAATATTGGCAGATTCCTCACTGGATTTGGGGAAGGCCTGAAGGAATTAACACATAAAGACAGACAGAGATAATCTTGCTTGACATAAGTGTATTAGTTAACATTACTATTCACAGCATAAATTATACTGTGAAAATAATGGCCTGAACTCCCACAATCCTTATTTTCTGTTTCACTGTACTTTAGATGAGTGTTTTTCAATGTCTTCCCAACCATGACCCCCTTCCAATTTTCTTTCTTTCTTGTGGCCCCCTCTTCAAATAATTGGACCTCTAACTAATGACATATTCCCCTAAAGACTATGACATGTTCCCCAGGACCCCAAGTTATATTATTTTCACCTGTGGTCTAATTAAAATGTTCTGGTTGAGAAATGCTGCTCTAGATGACTGTCCTTAAGCATCTTTTACTTATGAGTTCTTTCAACATATGAGGAAATAATCAAGACCCAAAAGCTATTGAATTGGCCAGTTGCATTCTGATTGTATGTGACAGAATATCAATTCCCTTGCTCCCAAATGGGTTATAAAACTGGCAAGAGTAACAATGCAGCCTCGAGTAGGCCCAGGAACTCCAATAAGATCATTAGAGAAGGGCTGGGGATAAAGCTGGGTGAAAGAGCACTTAAGTTGCACATGTAATGTGCCCCCTCAACAAATCATCTGATGGAGATGCTGCTTTAAAGAGGCCAGAGAGAGAAAAAAACTCATCATACCAGCCCCCCCTTTTTAAATTTATATTATAGCTTCAAGACAGGGGCTCTTGCCTGTTTTCTTTTTACTTTTTAAATCAGAACCGTAGAAAATGCATCATCTTGTTCTGTCTCATATTTCTATGTCTTTCTACAAACTGAGAGGAAAAAAGTGAATGCTACTGGGGCAAAGTAGTTTCATGAGCAATGAGTGGAAATAAAAAATGATCAGACTTAAATACCCAACTCAAAGCTAGTGACAATAGAATCAAGAGATCCAAACCACAACAAGCTATACACAAAAGGGGCCTGTTACACTCAGCAGGGGGCTAAAGTTAGAGGTATGGGATGCATGCTGGGAAGAGTGACGGAAACATGCTCGGAACTATGGCGGAGGGACGTCAACACCGGTGGTGGAAATGGCCATAATTCACTGTCACTATGTACCTTAAATATGAAAGTGAAAGATTTGTAATTCACATTGGTCTCAATAAAAAAATTTAAAAAAAAAATTAGAAAAATAGCTAAACAGATTGGAATGCATGCTCTCAAGGCATGAGGCCTGAATTTGGCTTCCAGAACCACATGGTCTTCTGAACACCTACCAGGAGGGATTCCTAAACACTGAGCGGAACCCTTAAATCATTGGGTGTGGCCCAAAACAAAATATAAAAGATCATGGAGCATTTGACCCAGTGGCCTCAGTCCCTCCTACTGAAGTCATGTGTGTTCCCTGTGGTAACTCTGATATTCTCTGGCCACCCAAGATTTTTCTTCTTCGAGTTATTTGGTCATTTCAGAAAATTTCCTCCCTTGAGAGCGCTGAGGCCTCTCAAACTAAGGCCTCTCTCAAGGAATTCCTTGATCTCCTGGGCCCACTGTCCTGGGGATTAGAGCCACCAATAGGTTTTTTTTTTTTGGGGGGGGGGGGACCACCACACCTGGTGATGCATAGGGGTTACTCCTGGCTATGTGCTCAGAAATCGCTCCTGGCTTGGGGGACCATTTGGGGTGCCGGAGGATCGAACCAAAGTTCATTCTAGGTTAGCGCATGCAAAGCAAATGCCCTACTGCTTGCACCACCGCTCCAACCTCAACCACCAAGATATAATTAGGGGTCTGGGATCTACCATCATATTTCATTCTTGCCTGGCCTGTTACTCTTTCCGTTAAGTACCATGTCGCTGGTAAAAATATTTTCCAGAAATCTCATCTGTGAACACTGACTTATTATATGCATTATTAAATATATTACTAAATGACTTAAAATTCTAAAACCCAACAAACATGAGATGTGTTTAAATTGTGGCAATTGTTATTTTAAGCAGTTATCAAGAGAGACATACAGCCTAAGTACTTACTCCCACAGTTCTTTGTCCTAAAAATACATCCAATAAGGTTCATGAATAGAGCTGGGCTGTTTCAAATACTCGAGGTTGGATCGGGTGAATCTCTCCCAGGGGATGAGGGTCTCCTGTTCTTTGCTTTTCTGCAGTCTTCATGGATCAGCCTGACCCCAGAACTGCAGGCAGTTCTCACTCCTCACAGCTGCAGCCCAGCGTAGAGATCAGGGCCTGCTTAGTGGGAAGTTCCCAGGGAAGAGAGATTGCTTTTCCCCAGGGTGAGGCCCAGCCCTGAGAAACTGGCCCGGGACACCGGAGCTCGTCAACACCAGATCCGTCCCTATATTTCCCTGGTGGGGCTCTCAATATTGAAGGGGAAGTAGTGAACCCCCAGAGCAGGGATGACTGGTCTAGCTTCTTGAAAGAAGGAAGTCGGGATCTCTCCAATCTCTCCAGAGCGCTGTGGAAGACTGGAGGAATGAGGCCCTGGGTGGCCTTGGACATCTATCTGTGTCTTGAGTTCTGAGATATTCCTTAGGGCCCAGGCTTCCTTGGGGTACGGCCAATGCTGAGGGGACAATGAGGGCAGAGCTCCTGCTGAGCTGAGAAGCTGTTGGGACCATCCAACCCCTGTTTCTGGGCCCCCAAACCATGTGTTTCTCAATTAATTTGCTCAGTGACTCCAGGCACTTATTTCCTGTTAAGGTCACTGACAAAGGCATCTTGTGCCAGAATGTCCCCCAGCGGAGGTGGGGAGGCAGCAGCTAGCCGTTGGGTGGGTCTGAGTGAGAGGCCCTGTTTTCCAGCTGCCTCAGAGCCCTGTTTACATGTTCCTTGTGGGGGACCAGGGAAGGAGAAGCTGGTCTCTCTTGGCTTCTCTGGGAGGTGGTAAAGGTGCCTGAGAGAGTTGTGTTTTCTTTCTGGCAAGACTTGGTTGCCAACCACTAGAGTAATTCATTTTGAATGGACTCCTGAAAGGAAGGTAAATGTTCTTCTTCATTTGCTTTAAAGTTAAAAGCAGGGATCACAAGAGTGTTGGATAATAAAAACAATTGATTTACACACACACACACACACACACACACACACACGCACACAAACACTGTTTCCCATTTATTATTATACGTTAGATGGAGGTAACATGGTTTAGTGGTTTTTGTTTTTGTTTTGTTTTGTTTTTCAACGACACCCCGCTGTGCTCAGAGATTAGATCTGGCTCTGCATTTAGGAATCACTCCTGGTGATGCTCAGGGATGCAGGAGATTGGAGATTGAAGTCTGGTCAGCTGTGTGCAAGGCAAATAAATGCCTTGTCCACTGTGCTATTGCTCTCACGCCACATGTAGTTTTAACCTCCCATGAATATTTTTTTTAACATTTAAAAAACATTTTTTCCTCGACTTTCTGAAATAAGTATGTGGAGTATAAATCAATTGCCTTTCAGAAAATACTCACTGTCCTTAGAGACATCAAGTACAGGACATTTTTCTCTAGCTTCACTTTTTTTTTTCTTCTTATTTTTCTTTCCACATCTCTATTAGGTCTATGCTGATTCCGCAGAGTATTTTCCTTGAGAAACAAACTATACATTTCTTCTTTTTGGCTCCATTTGTTCTGTTTATATTGCAGTCAAAAAACAGGTGAGCTTATAAAACATTTTGATCTAAAAGAAAGGGCCGAGGGTACACAGAGAGTGAAAGAGAGAGCTCTGTGGGTCTGGAACACATGCTTTGCAAGGAAGAGGCCCTGTTGGATCCCTGGCACCCTGTGATCCCCTGAAACTGCCAGGAGCAAAGAGATCGGAGTAGCCAAAAAATTAAAAAAAAAACAAAAACAGAATAAAATAAAAGGGTGAGCAAAAAAGCCAGAGGACACCTTAGACCCAGATTAGAAACATAAGCACAGACACACAGATGAGGACATAAGGATATGCTTTAAAAAATAAAGCAGCAATTTTGGTTAATTTGTTAAATATTTATGGGCCTTATTTATGCCAAGAACTAGGTCAAACACTGGAGGAAAGGAAATAATTTTCAGTATCTTTCTTTGAGAAACACAGAGTTCATGCAGCTTCCCTGTCAGAGAGTCAAGATACTCGGATGTTATACCTAAATGCCACTGAAGATCTACTTCATGGAGACATTCGATAGATCTGAGCCTAAGAGGTCTCCAGGAAGAGTCCTCCTTAGGTTGAGTTCAGAAATATTTTGTTTATAGGTTCTTTTTCACCTCTTTTCCCTGCCCAGCAATTTAATGTGGAATTTTGTAATGGGATTGTATCCCTCAAACACTAATAAATTGAAAGCTATAGGCCTTAAATTTAAAGCCAGCTAACCCATCTTTAATATAACTCAACAGTGTGAATTTAGATACAAATGGCATGCTTGTAAACTCATGGAGTGGGATAGATATTTAATGAGGTGAAATGCTGTTCTGCCCTGAGAAACCCCAGAGAAAACAGTCAATGATTAAGGGGCTGAGGTGCTTTTAGTGAGGAAACTCAGCAATGTTTATACATGATGATATCAAATGCAAGTTTTCTTTTCCTTCTAGTCCAGGTCGTTCCAGTTCTACCCTTATAGCTCTGATTCAAATGTGCAATCCAATCCATAAAATGATATCAACACTGCCCCATATTGAAATCAATTTAGTCAAAGCATGACTTCATTTTTAAATCACCAAAAGATAGCAACACTATATTCCTGAAAGAAAAATGATTAGGATGTCAGAGGGATAGTACAATGGTTAGGGCACTTTCGTTGCATGCAGCTGACCAGGTTTGACCTTTGGCATCCTGTATAGCCCCGCAAGCTCACCAGGAGTGATTCCCGAGTGCAGAGCTTAAAGTAACCCCTGGGAACTGCTGGGTGTGGTCCCCACAAAATAAACAAAATACAACAAAAAATGAGAAGTTAGTAGAAGTAATCAATATTACTGCAAATAAAGTAAATTTTTTTCTAGGGGCCAGGCTTCTTTCCTTCAGAACCATGGCTAAACAGTAAAGACTTTGCTTTACAGGTATGAAAACCTGAGTTCCATTCCACCTAATGTCACCAGCACCACAAAAACTAACAAAAAGGCAGAATCATGATTCTAAGATTAAATTCAAAAAACTTAATGTTCTTTATTCCAATTATCTAAGACATTATCTGTTTAATTTTTCAAATTGTACCAGAATACTATTCCTTCACAGTCTTGTATAACACATTACATTTAGTACACTTTATTGTTACCTTTTAATTTTTGTTTTAATTTTTTTTTTCGGGCCACACTCGTTTGATGCTCAGGGGTTACTCCTGGCTAAGTGCTCAGAAATTGTCCCTGGCTTGGGGGGACCATGTGGAACGCCAGGGGATGGAACCGCAATCCTTCCTTGGCTAGCGCTTGCAAGGCAGACACCTTACCTCTAGCGCCACCTCGCCGGCCTCTTGTTTTTATTTCTTTTTGGATTTTTATTGTTGTTGGTGATGGTGGTGGTGGTGGAGGTTTTGTTTTGTTGGATTTTTTTTATTTTGTTTTGTTTTGTTTTGTTTGGGCATACCTGGTTGTAGTAAGGTCTGGCTCTGTGCTTAGGGATCACCCTACTGGTGCTTGGGGAACCATTTATAGTGCTGGAAATCAAACCTGCATCAGCCATATGGAAGCAAAGTGTCTTACCCTTGAACCTTATGTTTCTGGCCGTCTTCCATCTTCTTTATTTATTATTTTGTTTTGTTTTTGTTTTTGGACCACACCAGGGAAGCTCAGGGTTTACTACTGAGCTTTGCACTCAAGAATCACTCCTGGCAGGCTGAGGGCCTTAAGAAAAGGAGATCAAACCCGGGTCTGCCATATGCAAGGCAAAGCAAGCACCCTACCTACTGGCTTAACACTCTGACCCCATCTTCTACATCCTTTTATCTAAAGTATTTTTTGGGGGTTTTGTCTTCATGATAGATATTTCTGAAAAGTGGTTTCTAGTTTTAAACAACAACCCTTTCGTTTTATTTTCTCCTGGATAGATTTGAGTTGCTACTTTTGACAGAAATGAGTTTTAGGCAGTTTTTTTCTTTTTCTTTTCTTTTCTTTTTTTAATTTTGTGTTCAAGGCATGAACTACGCAAGAGCACAGACCAAAAGCTTTGCTGGAATAAGCAAGGAATTGCATTATCCCTGGCTGCTATGTTATGCATGTTTTTGACAGCAAATGTCTTTGTCATCTCTCTTCATCATACTATTATAAGCTTTGGAACCCCATGGGATTTGTTTTGAAATTCTGTCTCTGCATTTCATGACCATATCATCTTAGACAACTTATTTACTTCCATTCAGCTCCCACAACCACATCTGTGAATGATCTCAGAGATAACTAGTTTTCAAGGTTGTAGAAAAAAAATAAGAAACTGAATTTAATGAATCTAATTACTAACTAACCCTAAAACAGAACTTTTAATATGAAATAACTACCAGATAAGCAAATACAGTCAAACTGAGTGGTCTTTAAGAATTGTTTATGGCAATATTAGCATTTGTTACCTGCATCTAAGGTGTTCTTTGGGATGCATGTTTTCTGAACTTTGAAATGGATGTTAAGAAACAGACATGGGGCCTGAGCATGGAGGTAAGGTGTTTGCCTTTCATGCAGAAGGTCATTGGTTCAAATCCCGGCATCTCATATGGTCCCCTGAGCCTGCCAGGAGTGATTTCTGAGCGTAGAGGCAGGAGTAGCCCCTGAGCGCTGCCGGGTGTGACCCAAAAAAACCAAAATACAAACAAACTAAAACAAAAAAAAACACACAAAAAACATAGACAAATTTTGTTTAATACATTCTCTTTATATGGTTGGCTGGTCACTGTGATTCTGTAAGATCCCCTTATATTCCTTGTTAGACAGATTCCCTGGGACTCTTTGTAACCTACAGTTTTAAGGTTTTATACACATGAACCTACTAAATCCAATGATAGTTTCCAGACAATCAGATAAACTAAACAGCTGTTGTCTTTAGAAAGAAATGAAGGTGAAGGGGAAACATTTCGATTCAGAATCTAAAGTTTATGCAAATTTGCATTGCATGATGCATGATTATTTGGTGAAAATATATAACAAAATAGGATTCATGTGAATATAAAGAACAGAAAGTTGTTTTTAAGAAAAACCATTTGCCAACATGTTATATAAAATTAAAAAAATGCTTATGTTCTCTGACTTCTAGGACATAGCTAAGTAAGTATGCCAAATGTTTATCAATGAATGAACAGACAAGAAAATGGAGATTTATTTGATAATGAAATAGTACAAAGTAGTTAAGGTGTTTTAAAAATACAGAAAGTATGAGAGCATTCATATAAATTTTAAGAGTACATCACCAGTACTATTGATATTAATTGTAGCAGATAGCAATGCAGAACTAAATATATAAACACTATTTGTATATTTGCATACTATTTGCATGTTTAATTCTATTTGTATGCAAGTATACAGATATTTATAAGAAATCTAATTTAATGAATCGAATTACTAACTAACCCTAAAACAGAACTTCTTAAAAAATTTTTAATATTTTTTATTTAAACACCTTGGTTACAAACATGATTGTGGTTGGGTTTCAGTCATATAAGATGACTCCCCCCATCACCAGTGTAACATTCTCATCACCAATGACGCAAATATCCCTCCTCCCCTCCCCGCCCCTACCTGTACTCTAGACAGGCTTTCTATTTCCCTCATATATTCTCAATGTTAGGATAGTTCTCAATGTAGTTATTTCTCTAACTAAACTCATCACTCTTTGTGGTGAGGTTCATGAGGTCGGCTGTAACATCCAGCCGGCAAATAGAGTAAATTGAGTGGTAAATTAGGGAGTGGTGTAAAAGGGCCTATAAATATATTATAGTATTTGATTACTATTTTTAAATAAAAAGCACATGTGCCAAAAATTTTAACACATACTGAGGGTCAATAATTTTCAATGATGTGATTAAGTATATTTTCTTTATTGTCACATGTTTTTTTTTTTTGGTTTTTTTTTTTTTTTTTTTTTTTTGGTTTTTGGGCCACACCCGTTTGACGCTCAGGGGTTACTCCTGGCTATGTGCTCAGAAATTGCCCCTGGCTTGGGGGGACCATATGGGACACCGGGGGATCGAACCGCTGTCCGTCCTACGCTAGCGCTTGCAAGGCAGACACCTTACCTCTAGCGCCACCTTCCCGGCCCCTGTCACATGTTTTAATATTAAATAGAGTTCAGGAAAAATCGCAGAGGAATTAAGGCTCTTGCCTTACAGATATAACCCAGATTCAATTCCTGGCATTGTATATGATCCTGGGCACTGCTAGGTGTACCCCCTGGGTACAGAGCTAGGAGTAGCCCCCCTGAGCACTCTCCTGAGCAAGTCTACCTCCCTAGCATTATGCTGAGTGAAGTGAGTCAGAGGGAGAGGGATAGATATAGAGTAATCTGACTTATTTGTGGGATATAAGAAAGATAAAAGAGTATGAAAATAATAATCAGAGACAATAGAGATGAGGGTCAGGAGGACCAGTCCAAGATAGGAAGCTTGCCACAAAGAGTGTGGATCAGTGCAGTTTGGTTAGAAAAGGGACCGCTATGAAAATGATTACTCTAGACAAAAACAGAATGCTAACTACGAGATGGTCCAGAGAAAACTCTTTAACATACACTTTATCTCTAGGTTATACCTTCTTTTAGGAATTGAAGCATGTGACCAGTCAGACCACCGAAGCAGCAACTGTGACGTACAGACTTAAACTACAGGCCCTACTCATTGAACACATTCAAGCAAACTAGCATTCCCTTGCTATTTTCTTCTCTCTTCTCACTACTTTTTTTATTTTTCTTTTCTTTTCTTCTCTTTTCTTTTTCTCTTCTCCCTTTCTTTCTAATGTATTTTCTCTTTTCTTCCTTCCTACCCTTCCCATATACCTTCCCCTTTCCCCCCTTTGGAAATCCAACTATCCCTTCACCCCTCAATCCCATCCAGACCTCCCACCGTATTAAAACTCTTCACCCTCAGTCCTTAATCCATTAGGGATCAAGACTGACCTCCTACCCCAACGAACCAGTACCCAGCACCCAAGCAAAGGGACACCCAGTCAAACCCACACCTCGTCCCCTGCAAGAAAAGGCAGCCAACTCCCCTGCGGACTCATGCTGCACGGCCCTCCCTACCAACTTCCCCTAACGTGGACTGTTATTTGAAACCGGACTTAGTTCCAAAAGTAGCCCCAATGCAAGAACTCTTCCAAGACCTCCCTGCCACAAATCTTTTGCCAATCTCAAGAAGGTCAGGGGTGTGATGGAAAGGTGCCTGGGAACCCACACACCACAAGAAAAACCCAAAAGACAATGGGAAAACCTGTACTTCCAACATAAGTATAAGACCTGTATTACACCACCTCTTTACCTGCTTTTCCCCAAAAGTAAGGTAGTCTTTTGCATCACTTTGTTACTTTAAATACTTTGTTAATTCATTTTTTTAAATGTTTATTCTACATATACATATGTGATCACATATATTTTTATTCCTATTTTTATCTTTTTTGGGTGTGTGACCTGTTTCTGTTTTCCTCTCTGTCCACCCCCAAATGCACCGACAATATAATGTAGCACCATTTCTCCCTGCAAAGGCACATTTAAAAAAGGGGAAATCTTACATATAAAAAAGAGCTCTTATCTACTAGGGATAGGAACTCATACTTGTTTACAATACAGGGATATCTCCTACCTTGAAAATATGTTATGCGGACCCAACTTAGACCTCAGGTGATTAGACATCATCTGTCCAGCCTTGAACCCTGGATCCCAGACATAGAAATGGCACAGTTCTTCACAACAGCTACAGGAAACAAATCCATCCGGGACAGCCTTAATACTGCTGGGTCACCAACAAGTGCCAGCTCTAATATGATATCCTGACAACGAGGGAAATGAGAACAACTTGACCTAAGAGCAGGTTATCCTACCTTACCAGCTAACGATAAGACAAGACTTGTCACCCTTTGGTAGGTCCAAAAGCCAAGATCGTGATTTACAGATGACTGCCTGCTAGAACCATGACCAGGCTGTATATATCTTGGGGTCAATAAAAAAGCCCTAGTCTAGAGTTTGAACTACGACCTGCATAATAACCATGATCCCCAGTTCCAAAGGTCTGGCAGAGACAATTGCAACGGAATGGGGCTTCTGGAAACACAAAGAAAGATGCTATTCTCGGTGCCATCCTAGGATCAGTGCAAAGACCAAGACCACCAACCATAGAAGATGGATTAAAATGGCACTGAGGGAACAGAACTTCTAGAACCACAAAGAAAGACTTCATCATAAGTCCCACTCCTGGACCTGTGCAGATACTGAGATCTCTAGATACAGAGGTCTGATTTTATCACCCAGGATGGAGCAGAAATTTTCCAAACACCACGAAAGCACCACCGGGAGAGTAAATGAACCTGAAAGGAGTCTATAGTTAATCCCATGACAATATACTCCAAGGGTGGAGAAACCCCATATCTCTTAGGCCAAGTGAATTTCTTTTCGAATGACCCCAATATTTACTGTGCCAGTGCAGGAGGGAAAAAAAAACGCAAAAAACACAAAACATTTTTAATTTTTTATATATATTTTTTATCTTTATTTATTTTTATTTTTATTTACCTATCTACTTTTTGTCGATTTCTTTGTTTTGGTGTGGTTATTGAAGTTGTTGTCCCCAGTTATACTTATTTTTTTTCTATTCTTTTCTTTTCTTTCTTTATGTGCTCTGCCATGTTTCTTATCTCAAGACCATGTTTGTTTTTTGTTTTGTTTTGTTTTGTTTTGTTTTGTTTTTGTGGTGCTTATCGTTATTGTTGGAGTCCTCACTGGATATTTGACACTTCTTTTTGTACTGTTGGGGTGTTTCACCTTCTTTTTTCCTTTGTATCTCAAACTGATGATGAGAGCCTCTAGAAGGATTCCGCCCATTTTCGGCGTATTAGACTTTTACCCCAGTTTATTATTTTTCTCTTCTTCAAACAAAACCACGTAACTTGAACTAGCTAGTCCTGCCTCCCAGTTAGAGGGGGAAGTAAGAGAGTCACCAAGACCAAACAGGTGCAAGACTACTAAGTAGTAAGCTAGGTACAGGGGGGACCACATATTCTAGCAGCCCCGGGGGTGAGGCAGGAGGATATGGGAGGTAGGACGAAAATGGAGGTGTAGGGAGGACAAATCGGTGATGGGAATCCCCCCTGATTTTATGTAAATATGTACCTAAAATATTATTGTCAACAATATGTAAGCCACTATGATCAAAATAAAAATTATATTAAAAATTAAAAAAAAGAGTGCTAAAAGGGGTCAAAATTATACGTATAATACATAGCCCTTCATTAAAAGTAGTGCAAGCCACAGTGTCAAAAAGGAAAGAATAAAAGAAAGAGAAAGAAGAAGGGGGAAGTAAAATGTCTTCTAAGAGGCTAGCAGAGGGGAGGGCGGGAGGGAAACTAGGGACATTGGTAGCAGGAGAAATACACTGTGAAGAGTGGTGAATATTGTATGATGGGAACTCAGTCATGAACAATTTTGTAAACAAGGTGCTTAAATAAAGTAATTATTTTTAAAAAATACTAGAAACAGGAGGGAAATATATCTTTCTATTCACTATAAGGTAATTTTTTTCCCCAACTTCTTTCACCTGAAATTCTCCTGGGTAATTTATTCGCTCAGCTGAGATGTTAGTACAATGAAGAAAATGTGGTTATTTATATGTGTTCTAGACTATGCAGTGAGAGTGCTGTTGCTTGGACCCTCATTTCTCTCTTATTGGATGTGAATCTTTTTGAAGCAGAAGCAGAGCTCTTCTGCTCTCACAGAGCAGAGAAGGTGTGGAGACTTTCTTTTATGCCCAGAGCCAGCAGTGTTTTTTTTTTCATAGTTGAAGGTCCATCATGATCTAATGCCTGAGGGGCTGGAGAGCTCCTATATTGTGGAAGACCTTTTTTTGCCTTGCATGCAGCACACCCACGTTCGATCCCTGGTATCCTATATGTTCTCCCTGAGCCTGTCAGTAGTGATCCCTGAAAATAAAGCCAGGAGTAAGCCCTGAGCACATCAGAGTATGGCCCCCAAGCAAAAAACAAAACAAAGCAAAGATTCTTGCGAAGGCACTGAGTGCAGAAAAGAAGTAAGGAAGAAGAACAAGGAATAGGTTTAAGAAAAGGAAAACAAGCAGTGGTTGGATGACCCATCAGAGCTTATGCAAGCTGACTCTGTGATCATTATAGAAAGGCTTTAGTCATTTACAATACAATAAACTCTCCATAAATTGCCCACTCACTATTTTGACATGGTGGGGTAAGGTCAGTGCAGTACTGCCTCAAGGTTTCATCTTCGTCTCTCCATATAATGGCCTGACTTGATCTTGGCTTTTGCTACCCAATGGCTGGTCAGGCTCTGATAAAAAGCTTGGCTTATGCTTTCAGTTGCTACAGCTCTTCCGCTATGGCCTAAGGAAGTTTGTTCATGTTGTGGTACAAATAGCTTTGTGGAGAAGGAGTTAGTGGGAAGTTATAGTTGTGTTTCACCTAGAAACACTGAATCTTCTTGACTGTCACTCTTTAAGGCCGGAGAAATGTGTCACCTTTCCCAAGGAAAGCTCTGCTGTGCCCCTTTTAACCTCATGGGGTTGGTTAGGAAAAACTTTAGGAATCCCACACAAGATGTCCTTGCATTAATTCCTTTTCTTGGACCATGGGGGAGTGTGATACATATTAATCTGTGTATCTGCTGAAAGCTGAGGAGTCCTTGCATATTCATTTTATTCTATTTTTTATTTAAAGCTTTAATTCAAGGGAAGTGAGCTATTAATAATCTGAAAACTTCCTTTCCCAACACTATTCCACTAATTTTTTCCTCTATTTTATTTTGCTTTGTTGAGTTTAAAAGTCATACTTGAAAGCATTTACCTTATAAAAATTGGGTGTGGGAGTGAAAGGCTGGAGAGAGATCATTTAGGAGGTAAAGCACTTGCCTTGCAAGCAGTCAACCTTAATTTGACCCCAGGCTCTGTACACGATGCCCCAAGTACCACCAAGAGTCATTCCTGAGCCCAGAGCTTGCAATATTCCCTAAGTACTTTGGGGTATGGTCTAAACACCATTCAAGGGGAGTAAGACTATGGAAGTAAAGTCACAAAACTATAGTTTATGCCTTTATATTTCCCTTCTCAGAGGCTGCTGTTGTTATCACTTGAGTAGACAGTTGTTCAGAAGCTCATATATGTACATATACATATGTATTATAAATATATACAGTGTGGTCAGGGATGCAACTGTAGTTGTAGTTCAGCAACAGAGCATTTGCCTTGCACATGCGAAGCACAAGGTTTGATCCCCAACACTAAACATACCCACACACAAATACAGTAAAGAAATATACCATTTTGTTACGTGGTCTCATATTTTCCTCTTATTGAATAGCAATGCTTTGGGGATTCCAAGTCAGTTTAATGACTCAAAAATTTTTTTCCCTTTATTGGGAATCATAAACAAATGATTAATCAGGTGGTGATAAGAGAATTTAGACTTGAGGGCAACCAATTACGTGGGTAAGTCCTTTAAGCCACTGAACTCTCTGTTGGAGCCCTCAAATTCTTTATTTTATTATTATTTAAAAAAATTGGGAAATCACCCCCAGTAATAATCAGGGGTTATTACTAGCTCTACACTCAGAAATCACTCCTTGTGGTACTCGAAGGACCATATGGGATGTTAGGGATTGAACCTGTCCAGATCCACTACATGTAAGACAAGTGCCCAACCGACTGTAATATCAGTCTGACCCCTTTTTATTTTATTGCATCGAGGCAATTTGATTTACAATAGTGTTAATGTTTATACTGTAAGTATACATTGTCATTGCACCACACCCACCAAATACTGGCACCAAAGTGCCAATATTCCTCCAGCGCTTTGGTGCCAATCTTCCTCCACCACTGTTCTTAGGTGCTTTCTCATCCATTCCCTCCCTCCACTCTTCCCCTCACCACCCCCAACCTCCTCTATTCTCTCTACCCCAGTATATTTTTTATTTTTGTTTTTTCTGGGCCACGCCTGGTGGACACTCAGGGTTTACTCCTGGCCATGTGCTCAGAAGTCACTCCTGGCTTGGGGGACCATATGGAATGTCAGGGGATCCACAGCAAGTCCTAGGCTAGTGTCAACAAGGCAGACGCCTTACCCCTTGTGCCACCTCTCTGGCCCCTCTACCCCAGTCTTGATCTCTATTCTGTGTTCAGATTCTAAGATTTATTTTCCATTAGCCATTGTTAATCCCCTGCTTTTTATTGTCTTCCCTTTTTTTTTTTTGTTTTTGTTTGTTTGTTTTTGGGCCATACTCAGTGACGCTCAGGGGTTACTCCTGACTATGCACTCAGAAATCGCCCCTGGCTTGGGAAACCATATAGGATGCTCGGGGATCCCGCAGTCCATCCTAGGTCAGTGCATGTGAGGCAAATGCCCTACCGCTTGCACCACCACTCTGCCCCCCCTTTTTTTATTAGAATGTTTGTCTTTCACCCTCTAGTTCCATTCATATTGTAGTAAAAGACTTAATCTTTTCTCAGTGCTGAACAGTTATCATGTTATACTTAGTTGTTATAAAACTATCCATGGGGAATAAAGGGTTAAGATTGATTTAACTAAAAAGGGAAGATGGTTAAGAAAAGTATAAACAAGAGAGGCATTACCGAGGTTATGGTGCCTGTTTGCATGAAGTTGTGATGACAAATCTAGTACAAATCCCAGGCACTATATATGACCTCCAGAGCATCACCAGGCATAGTTTATGAGGAGAGAACCAGGAGTGGTCACTTGATCACCATGGGTGTTGCCCAATAAATAGGGTTGTGAGAGTGTTGACTTCCATGAAGAAGTCCCTGCCTCCAGTTGTTCTCCAGTCCTGACTGTATTAAGAGATGAACTTCTAGAGTTCTTTACTGACACACTGATGGACCCAGATGTGTTTATCCCTCTCTAAGAAATTGCTTTCTCCCAGTAATATCCTTCTATTATCACAATCCCCTCTGTACTTCAGTTGGATCAAACCATAGAGCAGTCTTGAACTGAGACAAGAACAAAACTTGGTTTTGCAAAAGGAGCTGCAAGATTTGGTATTATGTTGACACTACCAGTTAATCATTCAATAGAAAATGGACTGCATTCAGAGTAACAACAAAAACTGAAATCCATAGAAACAAAGCACAAGATTTAATGGGAAATCCTGGATTCTGAGTTTTGGGGCTCAAGGGGAGAGGAATGACCAGAGGCAGCACCCTCAGAAACTATCCTCCTTGGTTACCAAGCCAGGGATGGTGAAACAAAAGCCCATTTCAGTATCTCTCCCAGGAATGAGCCTTTATTGACAGAATCAAACTCAAAATAATGTATTCTTGATTGAGAAGGGCTTATTTTGATGGAAATACTGCAACATGATCTTATTGTACTATTCTGCCAGGTTGACTAATCCCTATGAAGTTCCATTCACTGCAACATGGAAAAAGAAAAACTAAGGAGTGGGAGATAAGGAGAGAGACAAACTGACAGTCAGGTGTATATCTCTTTTAATGAGATGGTGTAAAGAACATTTTGTTTTGTTTTGCTTTGTTTTGTTTTGGGACCACACCTGGCAATGCTTAGAGGTTACTACTATGTCTACACTCAGGAACCACTCCTGGAAGCTTTGAGGGGACCAAGTGGGATGTTTGGGTTTGAACCCGGGCAAGCTACATGGCCTTTACTATCTCTTTGGTCCCTAAAGAACATTTTATGACCTCATTATATTTACAATAATCATATTTTCTGAACCCTAACTCAAATGCTTTGAAACAAGATGTTGAGAAATTGAGTTTTCATTCAGCTCCACTGATCCTCTTCTGCTGTAGTCCTAAATTCAGCAATTTATTCTGAATATATTTTGCTATAAAAAAAACATACCCGGGGCCGGGCGGTGGCACTGGAGGTAAGGTGTCTGCCTTGCCTGCGCTAGCCTAGGACGGACCGCGGTTCGATCCCCCGGCGTCCCATATGGTCCCCCAAGAAGCCAGGAGCAACTTCTGAGTGCATAGCCAGGAGTAACCCCTGAGCGTCACAGGGTGTGGCCCAAAAACCAAAAAAAAAAAAAATAATAAATAAATAAAAAATAAAAAAAACATACCCTTAACTCACGCACTTAAAAAACATCTGTGTTTAACTGGGTGTGGAATTTACCTTGGGCAAGACTTTTGAAATCTCTTAATCTCTTGGAGAATAAAGAAATCACCCACCCATACCTGGCAAAAGTGAGAGCATTGCGTGAGGTAATGCAGAAGAGAATGATGTGAAGAGAGTGAACTAGATATTTTACATGCAAATGAGTTCTCTTGAGATTGAGCCAAAGTGCTGGAGAATTGTGGCATATTGCTGAGGTTTCTCTTCTCCCAGCGCCTGGTCAGAGGAAAGCTGACCGCCAGCAGCCACTGTGGCAGAGCTTATCACTTCATGGCCTGTGGCATGTAGCACAGAAGCAATTATATGCACTGCCCTTTCTAAATTAAAAATATTTATGTAGGTATTATTATAAACTGCATTGTCTTGATTATAAAAATGATGATGACTTTATAAAATCAAGGTTCAAGTTTCACCGGGACCACGGAGAATGACTCGGGTTGGACAGACTGGTATGCCTGGAACCCAGAGTCGGTCTTATGCCAATAAACTTCTGGGGTGAGGCCCTTTTGTAATCAAGCCAAGGATTTTTTTTTCCATTTTCCCCATATTTTTCTGGACCTATGCAAACAATGGCGATTGCCATTATCACACCTTTACTATATTTTTTTACTCTTATCCTTTAAGGAAAAAAAAACAATTTACTGAACTTAAAAACAAATAACTGTAGTAGAATGCCTGTCTCAAATACAGGCAGGGGATGGGAAAGGGGAGAGGGGAATGTTACAATGGTGAAGGGGAGTGTTCTGTTTGTGACTGTAACCTAACTATGATCATGTTACTTAAATAAAAAATATTTTTAAAAAAATCAAGGTTCAAAACACAAGACTCTCTATGTTTTCTACTAAAGAGTCTTTCTGTAGATGGCTGGAGTTGTGCAATTAGAGATTGCTTTATCTGACAATGACTGTGTTGTCCTTCAAGATACAAATGCTTTAGGAGGGGGGTGGTTCTGCATCTTTACAATGCATGCTGGTTTATCAGATTTTCTGGGTACCAAGTTTGAAAAGAATAAGTCCTTTGCAATGGTAGTCTTGGATTGGGTGGGATTGTGGTAAAAGGGGATACTGGTTAAATAAATACATTTTTATTTCGAAATTCTTTGATCAAATAAGAAGCCTCCTAAAAAAAATCTAAGTGGAGAGTGGGAAGGGGAATGGAAAGCCTATTAGGCTGGGAAGAGGTTAAGATGCCCTGTGGAACAGACATAAAAAGCCAGAGCTGTACAGAGTAACACAGAGAGCTGTTGCTATTTGATGGAGCAGCTGCCAGCACCCAGAAGCACATCTGTCTCCAAGGGCCACCCAGAGAGCTAACACCTCCAGTCATTGACAGGAGGCTTCTTTCCCTCAGCATCCATAATATCTACCCTTATTTCCTGCTCTCCCCCAATATTTCCTGTCCTCCCATGCCCTCTCCTTGCTCTTGCTTGTCACACAGCCAGTCTGAAAACAGGTTTGAGATGGTATCTATTCCCACAGAGTTTTATTTACCCAAGAGTCAGGCTTCCCACAGCCACAGATCTGCCTTAAGAAGAAAGCCCAAGGAAAACAAGTCCCTACATGAATTCCAGAGGGAAGCAGACTTAACCTGACTCAGCCCATTCGTCAGGAGACCATTGGAATGATAGGTGTCATGCTCTGGTCTCAGCTTGTCATGTAAAAGATCTTATTTCTGTTTCAGATTATAGTCAGGAAAGAAAGGGCTGCTTGTCAGACACTTAAAACTGAGCATATTACATGGACCGTGAGAGATAGATAGTGTTGGGGTTCGGGGGCACCAGGCAGTGATTGTCTTGCACACTGCTGACCCTGGTTCAATACCTTGAGCACTGTCATCAGTGATCTCTGAGCATAGACTCAGGAGTTAGCCCTGAAAAAATTCAGATGTGGCTTTTCAAAAGCCAAATCAAAAACTGTTTCATGTGTTTTATTCTTATTTTTAATATATGATTTTTGTCAAAAAAAGTAAGACACAATCGCTTTGTTCCTGTTATGTGAGCTTAACAATGCTCATTTGTTAAATTTAAACACTTCTGCTATGACACACAATTAAAATATTGTTTATTTATTTTATTTATTTATTTTTATTCTTCTTTTGAACCAAGAGCTTCTCTGAAAAATCATATTTTGACAGATTTAACTGTCCAATTTAAATCGAAGGATGCACACTTAGCAATCACTCCTGGAGGGCTCTGGGTACCATCATAAGGGACCCTGGGGATTGAACGCACTTTGGCAGTATGCAAGGCAAGTTCTCTTCCTGCTTTACTGTTTCTCTGGTCAGTTATTTGTTTTTAAAAATATCAGTTAGCTAGTAGGAAAGAGTTTCAATTGTGTTCTGTAAGAATGGCACAACATGTAAAACTATAAAAAACAATGAATGGAAGATGGACTGTTAATTATGGAGCAAACTATTCAGATCAAGTTTGCTCTGTATAGGTGATAGTTTTTAGAAACATATATGGAAAAAGTTGAATCATTTGCTAGGTCAACCAGAGGGCTACTTAGAGATAATATGTAAGAAAATATATCAACATAAATTTAGTCTAAATATATATGCCATGCCCTATAATTATACTTAAACATGATGGTTATCATTTAAATAAATAAATGTGCAGAGGAAAAAAATGAATTGAAGGAAGCAAGAATGGGGGCCAAAGAGAAAGTACAACAGGAGGCAGGGCACATGCTTTGCATGCTGCTGACTCGGGTAATATCTCTAGTAGCCCATCTGCCCCCATGAGCACTGACAGACGTGATCTCTGAGCTCAATCCAGGAGTAAGTCCTGAGCACAGCCAGGTGTGATCTGACAACAAAACAAAACAAAAACAAAAAACTTGTAGTCCAGACTAACCCACTCAAATGGTCTCTCTGGACTTGGAGAAATAATCTCAGTTTGTCATGTGTTTCTGCCCAAGTTTATAGGCAAGTGCCCGCCTATTGTGGAAATTTCCAACTGACTAGAGATGGTTCACGTATTTACACTTGCTTTTTGGACTGCAATGATTGTTTTATTTATTCTCACCACCAGGAAATTTCTCATACTCCAACTAATCCAGATTCATTTTTACTCTTTTTTGGGGGGAAAGGGAGCACACCCGGCAGGATTCGGGGCTTACTTCTGTCTCTGTACTAAAATATCACTCTTAGCTTTGCACAGGATCCATATGGGGTGTGGAGACTCAAATCTAGGTTGACCCCAAGCAAGGCAAGTGCAATATTACCCCAGTGTAATATTGCTTCAGCCCCCAGATTTATTTTCATGTTACGGGGAATATATAAATTTAACTCATATTTTATACTCTCCTAAATTTCTTTTATTTTTTTAATATCTATATTTAAACACTTTGATTACAAACATGATTGTAGTTGGGTTTCAGTCATGTAAAGAACACCCCCCCTTCACCAGTGCAACATTCCCATCACCAATGCCCCAAATCTCCCACCTCCCTACCCTTCCACCCACCCACCCCCTCGCCTGTATTTGAGACAGGTTTTCTACTTCCCTCATTCATTCACATTGTTATGTAGTTTTGAGGAGGCACTTGGAGCTATCTTTGAGTTTTCTCATTCCAAACTTTTCTTTTTATAGAAAGTCTGTCCTTTTAATTCTCTTTTTTCATCTTTAATGGGCCCTCCTCCTTGAAAAATCAGAGGTCCCGGTGTTTCTTGAATACCTGAAGGTCTCCTCAGAGGCCTAGGGAGCACACCTCCAAAAAACTGCATTCTGAAGCTGCCCAGTGAGTGAGTGAGTAAAGTCTGGCTGTGTGGGTCACCAACCAATAAGCTGAGCTCTCTGGCCTTCGGAGGCTCTGCCCTGCTGTGCCTTTGATCACTCTGAGGACTTCAAGGGAAATCTCTCCTGTGCCTGTCTGTGTTTCTTGAATACCTGAAGGTCTCCTCAGAAGCCTAGGGAGTGCACCCCCAAAATCTGTCAACTAGAGGCATATGATACACCAGTATATCTGATTATGGAGCTTCAGCCCAACCCTAAAAGCATCATCAAGAAGATCATACAGTACGACCAAGTAGGTTTCATCCCAGGAGTGCAAGGATGGTTTAACATCCGTAAATCTATCAACATCATACACAACATCAATAACAAGAAAAATAAAAATCACATGATCATATCAATAGACACAGAGAAAGCATTTGATAAGGTCCAACACCCATTCTTGCTCAAAATTCTCAGCAAGATGGGAATGAAAGGAACCTTTCTCAATCTAGTTGAAGCCATCTACCACAAGCCAATGGCAAATATTATCCTCAATGGAGAAAAACTAAAAGCCTTTCCTCTAAATTCTGGTACAAGACAAGGCTGTCCGCTCTCACCACTCCTCTTCAACATAGTACTGGAAGTGCTTGCTATAGTGATCAGGCAAGAAAAAGATAACAAGGGAATCCAGATAGGAAAGGAAGAAGTCAAGCTCTCATTGTTTGCAGATGACATACTCTACTTAGAAAACCCTAAAGACTCTACTAAAAAGCTTCTAGAAACAATAGATTCATATAGCTAGGTGGCAGGCTACTAAATCAACCTACAGAAATCAATGGCCTTTTTATACACCAATAATGATAGGGAAGAGATGGAAGTCAGGAAGGCAATTCCATTCACAATAGTGCCACACAAACTCAAATATCTTAGAGTCAACTTGACCAAAGATGTGAAGGACCTATACAAAGAAAACTATAAAGCCCTTCTCCAAGAAATAAGAGAGGACATACGGAAATGGAAACACATACGGTGCTCAAGGATTGGCAGGATTAACATCATTAAAATGGCAGTACTCCCCAAAGCATTATACAGATTTAATGCGATCCCCTTAAAAATACCCATGACATTCTTCAAAGAAGTGGATCAAACACTTATGAAGTTCATCTGGAACAATAAACGCCCTCGAATAGCTAAAGCACTCCTAGGGAAAATGAAAATGGGAGGCATTACTTTCCCCAACTTTAAACTGTACTACAAAGCAATAGTTATCAAAACAGCATGGTATTGGAATAAGACAGACCCTCAGATCAGTGGAATAGGCTTGAGTTCTCAGAGAACATTCCCCAGACTTACAATTACCTAATTTTTGACAAAAGAGCAAGAAATCCTAAGTGGAGCAGGGAAAATCTCTTCAACAAGTTGTGCTGGCAGAACTGGTTAGCCACTTGCAAAAAAGCGAATATAGACCCCCAGTTAACATCATGTATGAAGGTAAAATCCAAATGGATTAAAGATCTTGATATCAGACCAGATACCATAAGGTATATAGAACAACACGTCGGTAAAACACTTCATGATGTTGAGACTAAAGGTATCTTCAAGGAGGAAACTGCACTTTCCAAACAAGTGGAAGCAGAGATCAACAGGTGGGAATACATTAAACTGAGAAGCTTCTGCACCTCAAAAGAAATAGTGCCTAGGATACAAGAGTCACCCACTGAGTGGGAGAAACTATTCACCCAACACCCTTCAGATAAGGGGCTAATATCCAAAATATATAGGGCACTGACAGAACTTGACAAGAAAAAAAATCTAATCCCATAAAAATGGGGAGAAGAAATGAACAGACACTTTGATAAAAAAGAAATACAAATGGCCAAAAGGCACATGAAAAAAATGCTCCTCATCACTAATCATCAGGGAGATGCAATTCAAAACAATGATGAGATACCACCTCACACCGCAGAGATTGGCGCACATCACAAAGAATGAGAACAATCAGTGCTGGTGGGGATGTGGAGAGAAAGGAACTCTTATTCACATCTGGTGGGAATGCCCTCTAGTCCAACCGCTATGGAAAGCTATATGGCAATTCCTCCAAAATCTGGAAATTGAGCTCCCATTCAACTCAGCTGTTCCACTCCTAGGGATATACCCTAAGAACACAAGAATACAATACAAAAACCCCTTCTTCACACCTACATTTATTGCAGCACTATTCACAATAGCCAGGCTCTGGAAACAACCAAGATGCCCTTCAATAGACGAATGTCTAAAGAAACTGTGGTACATATACACAATGGAATATTATGCAGCCATCAGGAGAGATGAAGTCATGAAATTTTCCTATACATGGCTGTACATGGAATCTATCATGCTGAGTGAAATAAGTCAGAGGGAGAGAGAGAGATGCAGAATAGTCTCACTCATCTATGGCTTTTAAGAAAAATAAAAGTCATTTTTGTAACAATCCTCAGAGACAATGAGAGGAGGGCTGGAACACCAGCTCACTTCATAAAACTCACCACAAAGAGTGGTGAGTGTAGCTATAGAAATAACTACACAGAAAACTACCATAATCATGTGAATGAATGAGGGAATGGGAAAGCCTGTCTGGAGTACAGGTGGGGGTGGGGTGGGATGGAGGGAGTTTTGGGACATTGGTGGTGGGAATGTTGCACTGGTGAAGAAGGGGTTCTTTACATGACTGAAACCTAATCACAATCATTTATGTAATCAAGATGTTTAAATAAAAGAAAAAATGAAGAAAAAATAATTATATAATAAAAAAACCATATTTTGACTTAAATTGAAAAATAAAAGTTAGGTACTGTGACTTACAATACTGGTATCAATAGTGTTTCTTGCATATAACTTCCCAACACTACACCCTCAACCAGTATGTCCCTCTCTCAAGCCCCTTCCATTCCTCCTTTCCCTTTGTGAAAAGGCTCATTTCCCACTATAAAAATGCATATCCAGAATTAGTCAACTGGACTCGGTTTAGAGGATTCCAATTTTATTGGCAACATCCAAAAGCCTCTTAACTAGGATCCCACCGAGCACCATTTCTCTTATCAGGGGATCCACTTTGTGCACCTCAATGTCATTGAGCTTTTTCCCAGTCTGATTAATTGGGTGCTTGGTGGTCTTAACCTCCATAATGAACACAAATGTGTTGTGTTCTCTCTGCTTCACAGCTGAGAAAGTATGTGGAGACAGCTTGATGACAGTGTAGGTGTCCAGCTGGTTTCTCTTGGCGGTGTTCTTCTGAAGATATTGATTTTGGCTTCTCAGATGAAGAATCTTGGGCCATGGGGAAGAGGTACAATGTAATCCATCTTTTAGGAATTCCTGTGGATGCCTTGGAGTGATGCTTTCCTGACCTTCAAAACTTTGCTTTGACTTCTACTTTGGGAGGGGCAGGGGTTTATTTCCTTGCTCTGGATGCCATCTTTGTGAAATGACTTCCTTTGGGAGACTTTATCATTAGTTTACCACATACCAGAATTTCCGGGATAGAGCTTAAACCTTTATTTGTAGATAAGGTTCAACATATATATATCACTAAAATTCCTGAGCTGTCTCCTTAATAAACTGTCTGTTCCCTGCACTGTCCCACCCCTTCTGTTAACCACTAGAGTTTTCATCCATTCTAGGAGTTAAATTTTAGACTTTATTGGGGCCAGAGAGGTGGCACTAGAGGTAAGGTGTCTGCCTTGCCAGCACTAGCCAAGGAAGGACCGCGGTTCAATCCCTCGGCGTCCCATATGGTCCCCCCCAAGCCAGGGGCAATTTCTGAGCACTTAGCCAGGAGTAGACCCTGAGCATCAAACGGGTGTGGCTCCCCCCAAAAAATTTTACACTTTATCATTATTATTACTAATGTGTTTCTCCCTGTATTGTATTTATTTTAATAGAAAAGTTGTTAGAGCTATATAAAGCTTTAAAATGCTTATTTTAAGTTGGTCTTATAGCAGGATGCTTCATAGGCCAAAGGTTTTTCCTTTTTATTTTCCTCATCATTTGCTATGCTTATGCAAAACAACAACAACAACAACTGTCACACCCCACCCTTCTTTTCTTTTTTTTTTAATTTATTATCTTTTAAATAGGGACTCCCACTTTTTTTTTTATAGAAACTTGGGACATGGATAACTTAATTTTACCCACATATTTTTGCCTTTTTCTATAAAAATAAGAATAAAGTGAAAAAAGAAAGTCCAGGGGCCAAATGTTCTTAGATGCATTGGTGGGGATAAAATAAGAACAGAACTAAATATCCAAGCCAAAGTCAGCGACAATAGAATCAAGAGACCTAATCTTTAACAATCTAAACTTAAAGGGGCCTGTTAAACTGGCAGGCCAGGGGGCAATGGGTCATGGCATAGAATGCATGCTGGGACCAATGGTGGAGGGAGGTTGACACTGATGGTGGGAATGGCCCTGACTCACAGCATATCTGAAATCCAACTCTGAAGGACTTTGTAGGTCACACTGGTTTCAATAAAATAAAATAAAAAGAAAAATGCTATTGCATTAAAAAAAATAGGAGTATAGTGTAAGAATGATCTTCTCTGTAAGATCTTTGGCTTCCCTTGATTTTAATCTTATGGTCTATTTTTTTCAGATGAATAAAAGTTAAATATATATAATTTATATGTAAAATATACAAAAATTATATATAAAATATAAATATAAATTTTAGACTTTCCAAACTAGCCATTTCTGAGAAGGCACTAGCTCTCACTGCTTCTTGAATATTCTGTTCTGGCCATAACAAAGTGTCATAGGCTGGATGGCTTAAATAACTGAAATAGATTTTCTCAGCCTTCTAGCAGCAAGATGTCCAAAATTAAGGTGTTAACAAGGTTGATTGCTCTAAGGACTCTGGGAAAGAACTGTTCTCAGCAGCTTGCCTGCTGTTTTGTTTTTTTAATGGCTAAGCATCTTTGACAATCTTTGACATGTGGAAGTATCACTTCCATCTCTATATTAAATTTTATATGCTGGGTGGGAAATATAACTCAATGGGCTAATGGCAGGCTTTGCATGCAGAAAGCTTGGGTTCAAACCAGTACCATATAGTTTCCCAGCTCCACTAAGAGTGACTCCCAAGCACAGAACTGGAAGTAATCCATGTACATCATAAAGTAAATCTAAGGAGCCAGAGAGAGAGCACAGTGGTAAGGCGTTTGCCTTAGATGCTGAAGGACAGTGGTTCGAATCTCGGCATTCCATATGGTCCCCCAAGACTGCCAAAAGTCTAAGCATAGAGCCAGGAGCAAACCCTGAGTGCTGCCGAGTGTGACCCAAAAACCAAAAGAAAAAAAACAAAAAAAAAATAAAAAAAACCACCAAAACAACAACAACATAAAGTAAATCCAAACAAAAATAAACAAAAAGATAATACATTATATGTGCTGTTCTCCCCAGGCTCTGATTCCCCTCAAAGCATTTAAGGGGGGGGGGCATTGAGGCCACATCTGGCACTACTCAAGGCTTACTCCTGGCTCTATGCTCAGGAGTAACTCCAGTTGGGTCTCAAGGAACCATTTGCAGTGGTGGGTTTAGAACCCAGTTTGGTTGTGTACAAGGCAAACACCATACCTGCTGTATTATTTCTCTGGCTCTAGAAGTTCCCTTATTTTTATTTTTTGGGTTTTTGGTTGTTGGGTCACACCTGGCAATACTCAAGGTTTTCTCCTGATTCTGCACTCAGAAGTTACTCCTGGCAGGTGCAGGGGAATTGTATGAGATGCTGGGGATCAAACCCAGATCAGCCTCATGCAAGGCAAAATAAGGTTACTCACTGTACTATTGCTCCAGCCTTAGATATTTTTTTCTCTTTTAAATGTTCTGCTCACATTAGATCAAGAATATAATATTCTCCATTAATGTGTATGAATGTACCATTACTAATTACATTTATAATGACCTTATTTCCAAATAAAATCCCATTCTTGTGACAGGATTTTAACATATGGATATTGCAGGAGATATAATTAAATTCCCTAACACTTATTCTGTAGTAAACAGATCTCTAAGAATAAAAATGTTCCTATATTTATCACATACACCCTTGGATACCTTTTTAAGATAAAGGAAATTGTAACTGGGAAGATTCTTAAGTGGTAGATAGAATATGTGTCTACCACAAGAAAGGCCCCAAGTTTGACTCCTGGCACTGCTTAGCCCCCTCGACACTACCATGTGTGACCCCTACAAAAATATGCAGTTGAAACCCTATCAACAACTGTTACCATAGTCACAGTCCCTGAATTTATTTTTGATGGGGGGAGAGAGGGTCACATCTCGTGACAGTCAGGGATTACTCCTGGCTCTGTGCTCAGAAATTGCCCCTGGCAGGCTCTGGGGACATATGGGATGTTGGGAATCAAACCAGGGTCTGTCCTGGGTTGGCCGCATGCAAAGCAAACACTCTACCACTATGCTATCTCTCTGACCCCATGTTTTTGGATCCCTAAATTATTTTTAAATGCCTGTCATAAGAGGCACACTGGTGCATGGGAGGGAAACTGAGGGCATTGGTTAAGGGAAGCAGACACTAATGGTGTAGGAACATTGTATGCCTGAAATCCAATCATTAAAAACTGTATTCATGCTCTCCCCTGAAAAATAAACAAGAAAAAAATTCAGAATTAATAGTGCCTAACTAAAAGTTAATAAATAAAATACACAGCAAGTTAGGAGAAAAGGTTATAATTAAGCACAAGCAGAAGTCAGGGGTGAAAAGAGAATAAATTGAATATTTGCAACGTGTGAGTTAACATGCAGACATGTGGAGACTATTACATCATTTAATCTGATATTGATTATAGCTGGGAGGTAGGAACATAAGATTAAAAAAAAAACGGAGACATGATAATTACGTTGTTTTCCAAAGATCGCTTAGAAACTGGACTTAAACCTGGCTATGCCTCTCTCAGGCACCTTTTTGTTCCACCCTTCCTCCCTCCCTCTATGCAATGAAAAGTATTAATAATACTGATAATAATGTTAAAGACAACAGCAGCTCATGGAAATGCTTTATTAACACAATTGCTGCTTCTATCAGAGCAAAACAACCAACAAATAAAAGCAATCAGTGTTTTTCCAGATAGGATGTTAGACCCAAGCTTCAGTTTGCCCTACACATTTACAACAGGTTATTTCTGTCTGAAATTGAATAGAGGCTAATTTCTACTGATAAGGAGGAAAAGAAAACAAGAGTTCAAATATTTATGAATTAATAAAAAAAAACAACATTTAAAACCTATGTTTTCTTGAGTTTTTGTTGTTGTTGTTGTTGTTGGTTTTTTCGGTGTTGTTTATTTTTTGGGGGGGGCACACCTGGTGACACTCAGAGATTACTCCTGGCTCTGCGCTCAGAAATCACTTCTGGCTCAGGGTACCATATGGGACACCAGGGATAAAATCCACATCCATCCTGGGTCATCTGTATGTGAGGCACATGCCCTACTTCTGTGCTAACACTCAGGCCCCCTATGTTTGCTTGTTTGTTCCATTTGGTCTTGAAATTTTCAGCCTGATAATGAAGGCCCATTTTCCTGTGACCTCAAACAGGCATTTTCTGCCTTTCAATTGATGGACTCGGGGGTCGCTTCTGAGCTTCCTTGCCGGGCTCTTCAAAACTCTGCCTGACTGTTTCTCATTGAGCTGGGAATTTAAAGCACAAAACGAGAGTTCTGTGTGATCGAAATGATGTTTGTCGCCAACTCTCCTAATAGGGAAATTATAGTGGTTAGAACAAAGGCTTGGGAGGTGCAGACTTGAAAAAATGCAGAGAAAGAGTGGGTGGCTTCTGCCTTCCAAAGAACAGGAGACAGGCTTGGTACAGCAGATTACAGATCAAGATTGACTGGAGAAAGAAAGGGAAGAGGAGGCAAAGGTTTTCTTCTTTGTAAATTGAGGGATTTTGTGAATAATGTGTGTGTGTGTGTGTGTGTGTGTGTGTGTGTGTGAGAGAGAGAGAGAGAGAGAGAGAGAGAGAGAGAGAGAGAGAGAGAGAGAGAGAGAGAGGAAGGAGAGAGAGACCAATATAGGAATATAGGCAAAGAAGAGATATAGAGGTTACAGCAATTACTTTGCATACAACTGATTCTGATCTGATCCTGGCAGCCCATCTGACTCCTTGAGCACTGCCAAAAGTGATCCCTGAGCATAGAGCCAGAGTAAATCCTGAGCATATAGCTCCCTACATCCTTTCTCCCCACAAAACAAGAGAACATGGCAGGGTGTTTGAAGATGTTATGAGAGAAATGAATACGACACTTTAAGCAGAAGCTAGGGTTATTGCTTAGAAATAACCACACAGGAATTGGAGTCTTGGAGCTAAGGCCAAGCATTCTTTGCACAAGACTCAAACAGCCTTCAGAAGAAGCAAACATTCACCCTGCATTGTATTGAATGGCACAAAGGTATGGTGGAAGACTGGGGAAGACATAAGTGTCGAAAGCTGACTTCTCAAGACGTGGATGTATAGTTTGGGTGCAAGAGTCTTTCACAGGAAGTCAAAGGCAGAGGTCCTGCCTCCCTTATCCAGAAGTCTTGGTTGCGCATTACTGTCCTGAAGAGGCCAGTCAACCCTTTGTACTGAAAGAATGGGTCTTTCATAAAGACTTGCAGTTAGAAAGGAGAAGTTGCTGGTAGACACTTTATAGACAAATGGTCAACTGGCCCTTTAGTGAGTGCCATTTGAGAAACCTCACCAGAGCCTTTAGAATTCCAAGACCAGTATAAATTTTGTTGGTTTGCTTTTAAACTACCCTGGCGATGCTCAGGGTTTACTCTTGTCTCTGTGTCAGAGATCACTCCTGGGACCACATGGGATGCCAGGGATTGAACCCACGTCAGCTGCCTGCAAGGCAACTGTCTAACCTACTATACATACTCTGGCACAGTGACTAGCATAAGTGTAAGGAGCAGCATTTTGTCTGCTGCTGCCATGCTTACTGATGCTTTCCCCTATTCCCAACCCAGATGTTACCCAAGAGAGAAGCCAAAATTGGAACAGATGCATTTAACCTTAATCTAAATAAACTGACCAAAGACTAGGTTGCCTACAGGGATTTAAAGTGATTGGACATGGGGCCGGGCGGTGGCGCTAGAGGTAAGGTGCCTGCCTTGCCTGCGCTGGCCTTGGATGGACGGCGGTTTGATCCCCCGGTTTCCCATATGGTCCCCCAAGCCAGGAGCGCCTTCTGAGTGCATAGCCAGGAGTAACCCCTGAGCGTCACCGGGTGTGGCCCAAAAACCAAATAAATAAATAAATAAATAAATAAATAAATAAATAAATAAATAAAGTGATTGGACCAGAAAGAGATAGTACAGTGGGTAGGGTTTTTACCTTTCAAGGGACCGACCCAGAATTGATCCCCAGAATCCTACATGGTCTCTTGAGCCCACTAAGCATGATTCCTGAGTGCAAAGCCAGGGTAATCCCTTAGTGCTTCTGGGTGTGACCTCCCCAACAAAATAATTGACCAAACAGTAAGTCTATATTTAGAAGAAAACATGTGTGTGGAGTAGAAATTAGCTACTTGCTGCATGACCAGAAATAAATAAGCACTAAAAGTTAATTTAACAAGAATTCTAAATTTGGAGAACAAAAGGAAAGTTGAAGAAAAGGTCACAATCTTTAAGAAAAAATAGCAAGGTTGTCTTGCAGATGGTATAATATTTCATTTTGTCTTACTTCCATTATGAAGTTCTGAAATTTTAGGACCTGACTGATTCCCATTGGCCATAAAAATTATATTCCAATCAAAGTCCAAATTTTAGTAACTTATAATAACTTCTGACTTCTCATTACTGTGAAGAACTTACTTTTGACTCTGTGCTCAGGGATCACTCCTAGTAGGGCTTGGGGGACAATATGGGCTGCTGGGGATCAAACCTGCATCAACTGCAAGCAAGGCAAGTGCCCTATCTGCTTCAGCTTCACTAGCTCTCTAGCCCCACTAATTGTTAGTTTTAATAACAACTAACTTTTGAGCATTCACTTTGTGCCAAGCTCTGTCTATATGATTTATTTAGTTAGTTATGGTTTTGGGTGCTCAGGGGTTACTCCTAGTTCTATTCTCATGAATTACTCTTGCAATATTATGGAATTATTCTTGGAAATCATATGAGATGCCGGAGATCAAACCCAGATTATCTGTGTGTGCAAGAAAAAGGTCCTGGCCACTGTACTGTCACTCTGGACCTATCTATGTGGCTTATTATCATCTTTTCTTTTGATTCTTTTAATGTTCATGAAATAGATATTAATGTTATTTCCATATTATCTCAAAGAATAGAAAACTCGAAGACTGACAATTAACTTCATTAGTATATATCTTGCCCGCATGTGTGAGACTTGGGGTTTGAAATTTGGCACCACACACACACACACACACACACACACACACACACACCACACCACACCACACCACACCACACCACACCACACCACACATTTTACCAGTCTGTTGACCTTCCTAATACCTTGCTTCTGAAATTTTCAGGAGTTGTGTTTTGTGCTATAATGCAGGAGCCTATGGCTTGGAGAGCCAGGTCTCTAAAGAGATAGGAGAAGAAAGACAAGGTCTCGTAAGATCCAGTCTATCTTTTTGGTGTGGAACCCAGATTGATGTTTTTGGTAGAAGATGATGCCTTTCTTGCTCTACCCAAAGCAGAGGACACTCAAATACTAAGAAAAAGAGGTAAAAGAATATTGTTGAGGGGAGAAAATGATCGTGGAAGGGGAAAATGATAGTCTCCTGAGAAATGTCAAGGAAAATGCATCACTTGGTATTTTTAAAGAACAAAATTCAAAAGATCCAAACCAGAATGTGTGAAACATAAACAGATTTTGCAGATGATAAATTGCTCTACTGTACACATTTCCCTTTTCTAGTTATACATCATTTGATGAAAAGAATTTGTTTATTCCAAGTTTTCTAACATAGTTTTTATTTTGACAGTTTAAGGAATACATCAACTTTCCTCTAATGGTCTTTGAAACCTCAAGATTGTGGATACTTGGTATTCAAGGCAATGTTTAAAAGTATTCATGAAACTGAAATATACAGCTTGTGTTAATAGTAGGAAGACTAAAAAAATAAAACAACATCAGAAAAAATGAAGACACTCCATAAAGGATTGACATATATACATGATTATTTAATTTTCGTGGGAAAATAATTTGAAAAAGCATTCATTGTGGCTAACTTTTTGCTCATTATGTTATAGACACTGAGGTTGATTCTAAAATACAGTAGAAACCCAAATAGACATATTTTGCCTTGATAGATAGATATAATTATGAAGATTAAATAGAAGAAAGGGTTTTAAAGAAGAAATAGAGACTTTTCATACATTGGTTATCAGGAAAGACTTCTTTGAGAAGGTGATCTTTAAGCTGGAATGGAAATAATGTGAGGGAGATAGCCAGGAGAACAATTGTGAAGAAAGAATTATAGGCAATAGCCATAAACTGCTTATCAATATATTCGTTTTGGGAAGGGTGGCACAGTTTGGATCAGACCCAGACGAGGATGGAATCTGGGTTGCCTGAGCACAAGGCAAAGATCATCCATTACTTGTTCTCCTGTTGGTCCTCAGCTCAGTCTTTGCCTTTACCTCTAGTATGCTGCCACTACAGGGGACACACGCCTGCAGGTGGTTTGATTATATCATCAGGTAGCTTTGCTATTCTTAGCCATAGAAGAGACTGGCAGCATCAGTGTCAAGCAAGTTCCAGGCTGAGTGCTAATGCCCAGGGTTCCTAGCATCCACCTCCATTGTAGGGGGTTTCTGGGCATAATTGAGGTGATGATAACATGAGAACAGGCCAAATGGAACATCTGCTAAGAGCAGTTTGGCCACAGGAATCATTTTGGGTGGGGCAACAATTTCTTCTGCAGATTTTCAAACTCTAACCATCCCATCTTCAAATGACAACAGACTTAACCTTTTCCTTTTAACAACAAGGTGTCAAACTGACAGCCACATCACAACCTGACTGGGAACCAGAGAACTATAAAAATCTTTTTTCAAGATCATTATGGTGGGAATCTACAGTTGCTGCTTTTGTAGTCTGGCTCTTCCTGTGGAATGTTTTCTCTTGACTTCGTTGCAGGTGGGAGAAGTGGCTTTCTTCATAGGATATGGAACTCATCAAAAGAAATGGGATTCACCAATAAACTCCTCCAAGGGACCCACCTCGCTGGTTTGCCCTGCCATGTGGCCAGGCAAAGCCCTGGAGAACCAGAGGAAGGAGGTAGGGGGGTGCTGGGGTGACGGGGGGTGTTCTGGTTATGACTGTAACCCAAATATAATCATGCTATTTAAAAATATATTAAAAAAAAAGAATGAATGAGGGGACTGGAAAACCTGTCTAGAGTACAGGTGGAGGGTGGGATGGAGGGAGATTTGGGACATTGGTGGTGGGAATGTTGCACTGGAGATGGGAGGTGTTATTTACATGACTGAAACCTAATCACAATCATATTTGTAATCAAGGTGTTTAAATAAATAAAAATATTAAAAGAAAAAAGAAATGGGATTCAGTAGAGAAGCCATCACCACACAAACCTGGTAGGTCTGGTCTCCAGACCTAGATTACTGGAGACTTCTCAAGATGGGGCAGGCCCAGTTTCTGCCTTGTTGGAGGGCTCAGCTCTCCACTCATCCAGCCACCCACCCGCACCAGCTTCTACTCACATTTCAATTGTCAGGCATCACAATTGCTTCCAGGGAGAAGCTGCTGCCATGCTGTCCCTGGTAGACCATGGTACTTAATCATCCTAGTGATGCATTGTGGGAGTGTGGGCCCTCACGTGTAGTTTCACAACAATGCCAAAGTTCACAGTACTGACAGCCCAGTATGAATAGAAGAAATTAGATGGGAAGGTTGTGTAGAAGCCCACTAAGGTCAATTAGTGAAAACAAGAGCACAGAAGGCTCAACTAGCACCTAACAACTAAGGAAAGTTTTGAACAAGAACTTCAATAACATCATAATTAGATCTATGGTAGAGCAAGTAATATAAAGTATATTATTTTGTGTTGCTAAGGGGCAAGGCTGAGGATGGGTTGGTGGATAATTTGGGACATTGGTGGGAGGAAGGTGGGATGGATGTTGGAATATCGAATACTGAAATGATGATATTGTACATTGTAGTGTTTAAATAAAGTTTCAAATGAAGGGGGAAAGGAATAGGTTTCTCTTGGATGACTTGTGAATAATGTTGCAGGTTGCCTGATTCCTGGCTAGCTCACCACGTGTTCCTGATGGCTTGGATGAAGTGGGGAGAAAGAAAAGTAGCCTCAAGAGTATCCATCTTTCTGCTTGTTGTTTCTCATGCCAGGGAACTGGTTCCACCCACTCAAGATCTTGGGGAGTCATGGACTCAGACTAGAGCAAGAAATCCTCTTCTCAGGGAAAGGGAAGTTGCATGTCCAAGTACTCTTTGTGCGACATCAGTAAAAAAATTTTTCTTTTTTTTTTTATGTGTGTGGTTTTTTTTTTTGTTTGTTTGCTTGTTTTGTTTTTGGTCACACCTGATGGTGTTCAGGGGTTACTCCTGGCTCTGTGCTCAGAAATTGCTCCTGGAAGGCATAAGGGATCATGTGGAATGCCTGGATTCGAATAACCAGAATCTATCCTGATCTGGCTTGTATGCCTTATCACTGTGCTATCTCTCCAGCCCCATTTTCTTTGTTTTGTTGTTTCCCTCCAAACTTCATTGTCAGCCTCCCTCACTTTTGGAGAAATAAAAATTCAGGAGCCCTAGCACTGCTGTGTGATTCTTCTCATCAGTCCCAGGACTTCCCACTGACCCTAGGCAATTGAAAAGTAAACAAAAAAGAGACATAAGGGTATTTTAACTTCATTTTTAAAAAATTTAAAATATTTTAATATAGAATATAGAGAGGACAAAGAGAGCTGGAGAGAGAGGGGGGGAGACCTCAAAGTAGAGTAGTTGCACACCTATACTGGGTTTTAGACAACTCTAGAATGAAATGGAATGCACCTCAACTTTATTTTTGGGGTCTTTTCAGATTAGAAGAGTCTCTAGAAGCAACACTATCTCCTCCATGACTTTAGGATCTCTTGGCTTTGGAGAAAATGTAGTGATACCTTCTCCTTTATTGTGGGTGGAGGATAATTGGCTAAAGATCCGTCCTTACAGATTAAAAAACTTTTTTGTTCACAGGAGTGTGGATAAACTTTGTTCAAGAAGGGGAGAAATCTGTAAGCTACAGTATGCTAACAATTATAATAGTCTATATATCAAAGCTGCATCCTTATATTTCCCACTAAAAAGGGAAAAATAATCTACTCTGACCCATTTTTGGAACAGCTTGCCAAAACAATTCAAGTTTTGGCCAGACAGCCAAAAATTTTAGAGTGACGCATTTGATCAAAAATCCACATGGAAGCAGCTGCCTGCATTTCTTTTTTCTTTTTTTTTTTTTAATAATATCTTTTTCTATTTTCAATTTTGGAGTGGGGCTATATAATGAATGGAGCAGTCTCCCCCTGACATAAGATAATTACATGGGACTTACAGTGAGTTGAGTCTTCTATACTTATACTGATGCTTATTAACTTGAATGATAATTATTTTCAAACTTTTGTACTACATACATTTTTTTCAAGTTAAAATTTTACTAAATTTCAAGAGAGATAAACGAAAGCTTGTCAACTCTTAAATGTTAATCATATTATTATTATGCATAGAGGCAACCAATCAGGAAAACATTGCCATAAGCCTACATATCTATCTTATCTGAACCAGTACCTTCGGTTTGTACCCCCCAGAAATCCACTATACTGACTTGTAGAGATTAATTTTTTTGAATTTGGAGATTATATTAATTGAATAATAAATTATATAACAGATCCCTTACATATAACATTTTATGAAAAGGCCAGAGAGGTCACTCAATGGGCTGTAGCGCATGCGGTGCATGTGGAAAGTCTGAATTCAACCTTCTACATTTTATGGTTTCCAGAGCACCACCAGGAATTACCCCTGAGCATAAAATCACGAGTAGCCCAAGCAATTCCAGATGTGACCCAAACCAAAAATCAAGGGCATTTTCATGACAGATTAAAGTTACATTTAATATCAATAGAATTTTTCTTTTTCTTTTTCATTATTATTATTAATTATTATTATTATTATTTTTGCTTTTTGGACCACACCCAGTGATGCTCAGAGGTTACTCCTAGCTATGCACTCAGAAATCACTCCTGTCTCGGGGGACCATATGAGATGCCAGGGATCAAACTAAGGTCTGTCCTGGATCAGCCACGTACAAGGCAAATGCCCTACTGCTGTGCTATCACTCTGGCCCCAATAGTATTTTTCTGATAAATTTATTATCTCTGAGATGTGTCAATACTATGGAACTTAAGGGCAAAGAAATGGTAATTTTATGCAAATTCACATTTATTTTATATAAAAACTCAATAATATATTATTTCCTTTTAGTTTTTTTTTTTATTTTTGGCTTGTTATTTTGGCCACATTTGGGAGTTCTCAGAGTTTATTCTTGGTTCTGTGCTCAGAGATCATTTCTGATGGGTTCAGGGAAACAGATAGGGTACCAGAGATTGAATGTGGTTTGGCCACATGTAAGGCAGATGCTTTATGCACTGTACACTCTGACTCTCTCCTTTTTGTAAATAATCTAAGAACCAGTTATGTTATGAAGCTATTATCTGAATTACATTTAGTTTTAAATAGCAGCAGTTAAGCTGAGACTGCTAGTAAGCAGACTTGTAGTAATGAGGTAATGGGCTTGTGCATCTTTGTCTTTTATCTTTTTGGGGATCCACACCCAACTATGCTCAGGGCTTACTTCTGACTCTGCTCAGGGATCACACCTAGTAGGCTCAGGGGACCAAATGGTATGGGATGGTGGGGATCAAACCTGGGTCAGCTGTCTTCAAATCAAACCTTAAATTTCTGTACTATCTCTCGGGTCCCATGTTTATGCATCTATTGAGGAGCCAAAAGGTCTTTAGGTCTTCGTGTGTGTGTGTGTGTGTGTGTGTGTGTGTGTGTGTGTGTGTGTGTTTAATTAATTAAAATTTTCAGGCCAGATAAAACAGTTCTGAGGTTTTCAGGTCATTTCCAGTGTCTGGTTCAGTTGAGATCAATCAGGTGGAGATAGGAGTTGGGTCTCAGGGATTAGATTAGGTTTATGTCCTACCATTTTAGTGATCTCCCAAGATCCTGTGTGGGACTATTGGGGTAACTTCTTGGAATTGATATTGGAATCACAAGATCTGTTTGTACTTAGAGGCTATCCCTTGGGTTACCACTTCTGGGGGACCTTGTGCCATGGATTCAACCTGGGCCTCCTACAAACAAAACCTGTTGTTCTGTTTCTCCAGCTCTATGTATGCTATTTTTGTTTCAAATAAATTTTTCTCATCTTCAAATAGTCAATGTCCATTCTTTTTGAGTTTTATGATAAAGATATTCTCTATCACAGTTGATACAGTAATAGTTGCTTGGTATTAACTCTAATTCCAATGGTTCTCTTGAGTACTATACAAACATTCTGGCAGGATGGAGATGTAGTTCAGTAACTCTTGCGTTACATGTGGATTGGAGATTGGGGCCTCTGCACTACTCTACGCTTCCTCAAAAAAATTGTTCTGGCATTAATAATCAAAAAAGAGTGCCTTAATATCTGCCATTAATTTAGGGCAAAATAAAAGCATAAAGAACTATATACTTGCCCTCCCTGTCTTTGCTCACACTCATGCTTAGAGGCTTTAACTAGATTTCTAGGCCAGGTTCTCTAACGGTTACAGAACAAGTCATTCTAGTACAAAATGCTAGATTTGCAGTAAATAAAAATCACTTTATTATTATTATTTCTTCTTCTTCTTCTTCTTCTTCTTCTTCTTATTATTATTATTATTATTATTATTATTATTATTATTGGTTTTTTGGGTCACACTCGTTTGATGCTCAGGGGTTACTCCTGGCTAAGTGCTCAGAAATTGCCCCTGGCTTGGGGGGAGGACCATATGGGATGCCGGGGGATCGAACCGCTGTCCTTCCCTGGCTAGCGCTTGCAAGGCAGACACCTTACCTCTAGCACCACCTCGCCGGCCCCCTTTTCTTATTCTTGAAGCATAAAATATAAAGCTTGAAGAAGAGGGGAGTAAAGCAAAGAAAGATGAGGTCATAGAGATGACTCAAAGGGCTGAGTATATTCTTTGTGTGCTGGAGCCAGATCCAATCCTCAGCACACCATCTCCTGAGCATTGCCTGCAGTAATTCTGAGCACAGAACCAGGGTCGACATCACACCCAAACCAAAAAGAAATAAAAGGAAAGGGTGAAGGAAGGTCATCTTGTTGGGCCAAGGAGGTCAACAGGGAAGAACTAACTAGGAGTTTTAGCATGGTATTTGTATCACTTTCATGTAATACAAGTGACTCATAGTGCCACAAACCTAAACCTTATGAATATTAAATATTTATTCAATAAAAATAATGAAAGGACAGAGAGAGAGAGTGTAGAGCAGTTGGAAATTGCTCCAGCAGGACTACCAGCCCAACTCTGAGAACCTACATGTGTTTAAGGAATAATAATAATCTGCGTGTGTTTGGGGAAGTGCTCCTGGAGTGCTGGATCAACAGTGGGCTTCTTTTTTGTCATGTCAACATTTGGGGGTGTTGAAGGGGGGCACTGATCCTCTCTAGCAACAAGAGCTCACTTACCACTAGCAAAGTCAGGTCTGTGATGTGCGTAGTTCTGGCCTGGGACTACTCAGTCTTCTCTTAGGATGTTTGCCAACTGGTCCTGCCCTGCAGGAAGACAACTCTCACTCTGGGAGGCATGCCAAGTTGTTGTCTCAGATAAATTAGCTTTGAGTTCTAGCAGCAGCGGTAGCACAAGCCTACAGCCCTCTGAAGAGTAGCTCAAATGGAAGACTTGTCACAATGTGTTTGGCTGGATCTTTGCCAAGACTCCAAGTCTCTTGGCCTTTACTACTTTTATTGTCATCCTCTGAATGGAGAGAAATTGGTCAAGTAGGAAGTCTTTATTTCAGAGTCCAGAGTCATTTTCTCCCATCACTTCTGTCTTGATTCTTGGTAATTTTGCTACAATAGGAATCTCCAGATAATCTTGTCTCTCAGTTCCTCTGATTTCCTTTTCTTCACTGATTTTGTCCTTGGCCCTACCTCAGCCACTCACTCCCATAATTATATCATTAATCTTGTCTCTTATTGCCAATCATTACCACACTTTCATTATCTTGTCCTCACCTCCCCACCTCTGATTTTTCCAGTTCATTCCTCTAAGTTTCCAGCAACAATCCTTTGACTTTTCAGCCATTGATTAGAAGACCCTCTCCCCATCCCTTAGGCTTTTTTCACGTCTTCCTTTACCCAGTTTAAATCCTGTCACCACCAATCTCCTAATTTGTATGTATACCCTGAATTCTTCTGCTCTGCTCATTAATTGGGGGGAAAAAGCCACAAACCTGATTCAATCTAATTCTCCATCCTCTCTGCACAGTATCTGGCAGATGGCAAACACACTATCCTGTAATTAACTGCATTTCCTAGTGAGGACTGCAAACATCAAATGGCTTAATGTTGTCTGCCAATCTCTCCTTCCCCTGACCTGTTCACCACTCAACTTCCCTAACTTGCTATTTCTGTTTTCTCTTCTGTACTCAGACCTTTAATATGTCTCCTCCATCCTTGCCTTCACATTACACTTTTCTTCCTACTTTCTTAGGGAAATGGAAGCACTTAGCTTACTTCAGTGCCTCCACACCTCTTTACTCTTTACCTATCACCTTCCTGCATCTTTCTAGAACACACAAATCAGGCACTCCAATCTTTCCACATGAGCAGGAAGACAGCTCCCAGCAAACTGCTTGGAGCGCCATCTTCTCCAGTAGTACCATGTTTGCTCTCATCACTAGAATATTCCCCTAAACCACTAGCCATGGTATTCTTTCCTGTTGAAGCAAACAACCCTCAGTTATTTGTTCCTATAGCTACTGTCCCACTTCTCTCTTTGAGTGGTAAACGTGGTCTCTACTTGCTCCCTCTAGTTTCTCCTCCCCTCCTGCCTTGAATGAGTCCTGCAGTTAAGCATTTGTACCCAAACCTCTACTGGCTCTCAGCCGATCTGTGGCCCATTCTCAGGTAAACTGGACTCAGCTTTGCTCCTTCTCCTGCTATCCCTTCTTCTTTACTTACCTTTCAGGTCACCTCACTGGTCACTTGGTTTCTTCCACTGATTTAGAAAATGGCAACTTCTAGATATTTGTACCTCTAAGATTCAGATTTTGTACCTCTCCTCTTTTCTCACTACACTCACCACTTTGGCAGTCTCATGTCATTTTGGCCACAGTGGATCTTTGACCTGGAGTCTTAGGCTAATTTGTTTTCCAGTACGTGGATCTTCTGAACTCTTCATGAAAATGTCCAGGTGTCCACTGTGCCTCTTCATTCAGATTCACTGGAATTTAACTATCTCCCAGTCAAATACTTGCTCTGGTCCTTGTCCAATTCATTCCCAGTAGTCAAGATGTCAGATAAAGTATATAGTTAGGTCCCACTGATGCAACGCCTTTTTATTATTAATCTGAAATTAAATCAAGTGAGCATCTTTTGTTTCTGTTTATGCATTCTGGCACTATTATGGGTATTTATTTGTTTTTGCTCATTCTTGTGAGCCCCCTATAGCTACATAGCTAAGTGATTGGCCAAAAGCTTGCATGGACCTTGACTTGACAACAACTGCTACTCTAGGTTGCTTTCCTCTGCAGTACTCGGTCCTCTGAAACTTGTCTTAGCACCTACTTCCCTAAAACTTGTTTTAGCAACCTTCCAGCTAAACCAGTCTTTGTTTCTGCAACTCTATGAGAAAAATTATCCTCTATTTGAGCACCTTTGGTCTTTACCATAGTCTAGGAAATGTGCCCAAGTTGGAGACCAATTGTTAGGTCTTGCTTTACTTGTCTTTCTTTCTCTCCGGATTATAGTCAGAAGACAATTGTTTATTTGGGAAGTGAACACCCAGTACCCTATCCCTGCTTCTGAATAGGGACAGAAACTTATCTTTTAGCCTTTGAATTTTGTTGTGTTGTTGTTGTTGCCTAGGTTAGAAATTTTACAAAAACTCAAAATGCAGCAGCATCACTGGGTGGAGCATTGTCACCCTCATCAGCCAAGTATGGCCAAGAGTTGCTCAGTTCCTATGAGAATCTCCCCACGCTCACAAAAAACGGGAGTTAGCCGTTTAATATATTAAATTGTGTCAGTATAGTTTATTAATGGAAAATGATATTATTCAGATATTACAAATAAAAATGGAATTTATTTCATTTATTTTACTCTTTTTTGGAGGGACACAGAGGGTGAGGCTTGGCAGATTCTCCCAGCTCAGTGATCAGAGTCACTTCCTACATTGCCCAAAGGACCATGAAGGGTCAGGGACCAGACTCAAGCCTTTTGCATGCAAAACATGTACTCAGTTCATCGAGCTATTCCCACACAGCATTTTTAAGATTAAGGTTTAAAATAATATGCTAATTACAAAAACTCAATTTCGGCTTGCTTTCATAAAATATACTCAATTCAACCTCATCTTACATCAGACTTAAATTTGAACTGCCAATGCACCTGGTAGGTTTTAGAGCTCTATAAGCAGCTCACAGTTTATAAAAATAATATGAATTCTTTCCAAAATGTATTTGATAGAGGAGCTAGTTAGAAGCAAAACCTAGGATTTATGCATTTCTACAATCCCAGAACTATTCCTTTTATAGAATCTCTTATTTATTTATTTATTTATTTATTTATTTATTTGGAGGGGCGGATTGGTCTATACTTGGCAGAGCTCAGGGTTTACTCCTGTTTCTGTGCTCAGGAATCACACCTAGTAGTGCTCAGGCACCCTATGCAGCATTGGAGATCAAACCAGGATGGACTGAATGCAAGGCAAGAGCCTTAACCTCTTGAGGCCGAAGCAATAGCACAATGGTTAGGGCGTTTGGCATGTGTCTGACCTGGAACTGACCCAGGATCAATCTCTGGTATCCCATATAGTCCCATGAGCCTGCCAGAAGTGATTTCTGAGTGTAGAGCCAGGAGTAACCCCTGAGCACTGCTGGGTATGGCCCAAAAATCAAATCAAAAATAAAAGAGCCTTAACCTTTGTACTACTTCTCCAGCCCCTGAAGTTCATTCATTGTTCCTGATAGTTCATAATTACTTTCCTTTTTTTAAACCGTAATTTTTTTCTAAATAAAATTTACAATATAATTATTTTGAAAAAAATTTTAAATAAAAATTTTATAACAGGGCTCCCTGTGTGTGACACCAGGCGGGGAAAATCCGCGAAAGTACACCGGCCCAGTGGGGCTCAGCTGTGAAAGACTGTGAGTGTGACCTGTCTATGTCTGTCTACTGTCCTCTTGCGTGAAACTCTTGCGAGTGGGGCAAAAAGAGGCTCAGAGGAGCACGGCAGCTCCGCTTCGCTACGCGGCCGTGCACTCTTTCTAAGGAAAGAACTCCATTGCAACAAGAAGGAAAAATCACACTAAGAACGGCGCTATATCACAGAAGCAAACATTTCTCTCTGGACTGTCTTCTCTGTTGCATGCTCAGGCCTAAGATTTGACCCAGTGTGAGGCTTCATCCACGGAGGACTCCCCTCCCTTAGAGGCAAGTCAGCCCATCCAGAAAGGGAGGAGCCAGAGGAGTGTGCTGCCTACATCATATAGACAATAATACCACCACAACACGTAGAAAAACCCACATTACAAGTGTGACAATGGGGAAACAACGCAGGCCAGCATCAGACATAGAGAATGAAGATGACAATTCTGAGGACCAGATAATGACTGAACAACTAATCAACCTCTCAGATAAGGACTTTAGACTAGCAATATGGAAGGTGCTCAACAGACTCCAAGAAACCATGGATCGAGTTGAACAGAACACTAATAAGAACCAAGAAAATATGAAGGCAGAAATGACAAAACTCCAAACTGAAATAACATGTCAACTAACAGGACTGAAAAAGTCAGTAAACGAAGTGAATGACAAAATGGATAAGCTCTGGGACAGGGTATCAGAAGCTGAGAATAGACTTGGTGCTGTGGAAGATGAGATACATAACAATTCCATACAGCAGGAGAGATTGGACAAAAAACTTAAAGCAAATGAGCAGACAATGGAAAAATTAGTCAAAGAATGGGAACAGACGAAAATAGAAGTCTATGATAAGATCAACAGAAACAACTTAAGAATCATTGGAGTCCCAGAGACCCAGGAAGAAAATTTCCAGGAAGAATCAATGGTCAAGAACATCATTAAAGAGAAACTTCCAGAGCTAAAGAATATATGTGATCAAATCCTGCATGCCCGAAGAGTACCAACCAAAAGAGACCCCAGAAAAACCACCCCAAGACACATCCTAGTCACAATGACAAATCCCACAGATAGAGACAGAATTCTGAAAACAGCAAGATCAAAAGGGGAAATCATGTTCAAGCAAGCTTCCCTGAGATTTACAGCAGACCTGTCACCAGAAACGCTCAATGCCAGAAAGCAGTGGTGGGATATTGTGACAAGACTGAATGAAATGAATGCTTCACCCAGAATACTATACCCAGCAAAACTCACTTTCCGGTTTGATGGAAGAATACATGGTTTCACAGACAAAAAACAGCTCAGAAACTTCACAGACACAAAACCAGTCTTAAGAGAAAAACTGAAAGACCTAATCTAAGACAAGACTACCCAAAAGACACACCAAATTTTGAAATAAAGATGGCGTTAAATCCCAGGACAATTCTTTCTCTCAACGTCAATGGACTAAATGCACCAGTTAAGAGACACAGAGTGGCTAAATGGATCAAAAAACTCAATCCAACCTTCTGCTGCCTACAAGAAACGCACCTGATTAGTCAGAACAAACATAGACTCAAAATAAAAGGCTGGAGAAAAGTTATCCAAGCAAACAACACCCATAAAAAAGCTGGAGTGGCCATACTAATATCAGATAATGCAAACTTTATACTCAGGAAGGTTGTAAGGGACAAAGACGGACATTTTATATTAATCAAGGGGTACGTAGAGCAGGAAGAATTCACTCTCCTAAACATATATGCACCGAATGAGGGGCCAGCAAAATATTTAATACAACTGTTAACAAATCTGAAAAATAATATCAACAACAACACAATAATTGTGGGGGACCTTAACACGGCTTTGTCAACACTGGACAGGTCAACCAGACTGAAACCCAACAAGAATATACTAGACCTGAGGAGAGAAATGGAAGAAAGAGGCCTAGTGGATATATATAGGACACTCCATCCCCAGAAACCTGGATACACATTCTTCTCCAATGTACATGGGACTTTCTCCAGGATAGACTACATGCTGGCACATAAAACATACCTCCATAAGATCAAGAGGATAGAAATTTTGCAGACTACCTTCGCTGACCACAAGGCTCTGAAATTATTTGTGAACTCCAAAAGGACTCAGAAGAAACACTTTAACACCTGGAAGTGTTGTGTATGTAAATATTTTGGGGGATTACTATGTTGCTCACCCTAATCTGATTAGGTGATTGTGCCCTACCCTAGGGTGTGACCTGGCATTCTGCCCCCACCCTAGGGTAGGACCTGATTCTGCTTCCACCATTGGTTGGTATCTGATCCCACCATTGGGTGGGACCTGACTCTGGACTATAAGAGCAAGGGTCTGTGGAAGGCGAGAGGCTTTTGCTGGCTGGAACTGAATCGGAGTCTTTGGACTTCAGTTTTGTCCATCCGAATAAAGCAAATATTTCCACGAGCCTGATTGTCTGCGAGCTGTTTACCCGCCGTTTCACCTCAGAACCGTGGGCTAGACAGGGTGGCAGACACGTGCTCCGAGCTGGAAGAAAAGGGCCTCATTCTCCATCCCTCCATCAGTCAACCTCTTCAGGGGCTGTCCTGCTACATAATGACGCCCGGACAGGGACCTGAACCCTGGACCCTCAGAACTGTAAGTGAAATATTTCATTGGAAATTTCCTATGCTGACCATCAAATGGTTTCTGTGGTTAGTCATGTGGATTTTACCACCCTTAGTCTTACGCATTGGTGCTCTAGTATACAAGTGGATCATTCCATTTTGTTTAAAACTAATTGGTTTTGATCTAAGGACAATCACTGCAGTTGGATGGTTGTGGTCTATATTTCAAATGAAAAGTGTAGTGTCTCTAGCCATCATAGTTTGTGGAATTTCTGTGTTGACTAACGTTATTATTATGAGCATAGTTATTTGCTGTTATTTCTATTTAGGAAATAGAAAGTGTAGAAATGGTGAGGCTAAAACCAGTATAGATAATAAGGAAATTTATCTGACGAAAACTCAGACCAAGGTGCAGGCTGACGAATCCAGCCCCACCATCAACAATATAGAAATTTTTGCTGGAAGAAAAACAACTCAGAATGTTAAGCCTGATTCTAGTGAATTGCTTGACAGTAGTGACTCAGATAATGATCTACCTCCAGTGCTAACTCCACGAAGTATGCCTCCTTCTAGTCACAAAATTGAATCGCAGAGCAGAGCAGATTCAAAAAATGAACCACATGCTCAGTCTCAGAGCTCTATTCAGAGTAATTTTGCTAATCAGGCCTTATCCCCTATAGACGGGGTAAATGTTTCTAACTATGTACCCTATCAGATGGAAGAATTAGATCGGTTTAAAAGATCATGTAAAGAAAATGGGCCAAAATCGCCATACAGTGTGGAGTTATTAAGACTTTGGAGTCATAACTCATCTTGGACTTTGTATGATTTTAAAAGAATCGCTGAAATATGCCTGTCGTCTAAACAGCGAACTGAATGGGAAATGTACTATTCAGAAGGCGTAAAAGCTAAATTATATAGTCCGGATGGTATGAAAAAGCAAGTGGCAGGTGTTACTCTATCGTATGAATTATTGATGGCAGAAAATCAATTTGCAAATATTCAGACACAAGCAGCTTTACCTAAGGAAATCTTAAATTTAATCAGGGAGATTGCATTGTCAGCATGGGAAAAAATTGATTCTAACAGCATTGGTAGAGGAAACTTTTTAAAAATTACCCAAGGCCCTTATGAGTCATTTGCAGAGTTTGTAGGTAAGATTAAAGATGCTCTGAAGTTACAGGTGGAAGATGAGGAGATTAGAAACTTCCTAGTAAAATCTGTGGCCTATCATAATGCAAATTCAGCCTGTAGATTAGTATTGAATACATTAAATGAAAAGTCAGATCTGAATGATTACCTTTATGCCTGCCGGAATGTCTATGTGGAACCCCAACCCCCACCCCACTCAGACTCAGTACAAACCTTCCCAGTTACCAAGGGAACAATGTCTTACTCCCCTCGGGGACAGAACACTTTCCGGAAACCAGGTCTTTGCCCAAAATGCAAAAGGGGTCGCCACTGGGCGAAAGATTGCAGATCCAGAAACCTCATTAATAATAACCTAAGTAGAGGTTTTAACTCAGTCCCCAGGAGGCAAATCACCTGCTACCATTGTGGAAAACAGGGACATATCAAAAGAAATTGTCGTCTCCTTATAAATTCAGCTCCCCAAGAACACACATACAAGATGCAGGGAAACGCCCACAGGGCCTCCCCCCAGGCCCTTCCAAATCAGGGGCAAAGTTCACAGACAATAATCCTTCCAAGCCCAGCCCAAGAAAATTCATCACGATAAGGGAATTAATCCACTCTACTTCAGGGAGTGCCGGATTAGACATATTATGCCCAGAGGACATTACAATTTACCCAGGAGCATGCCCTTACATGTTAGAAACTGGCATTGTAGGCCCGCCACCCCCAGATACCATGGGTTTGATTCTTGGCAGAAGTTCCCTCAACATAAAGGGTATATCAGTAATCACTGGTGTCATTGACTCAGATTCCATGGGAGAAATCATTGTAGTTATTACTGTACCAGTTACATGGACCTTTAAAAAAGGAGAAGCGATTGCCCAGATAGTAATAGTGCCTTATGTCAAATTTGGGACTTCAGATAAGACTAGAATTGGAGGTTTTGGAAGCACAGATCCGGGTGCTGCTCAAAACCCAATCGTGGCTCTGGTTACTAAATGTAAAGATGAACACCCAATGATCAAACTTCACTTGGAAGGCAAACCCTTTGATGGAATGATAGATACGGGTGCTCAGGTTACCGTAATTTCTGATAAAGAATGGCCAGAAAATTGGCCTCTTCAGGAAATCCCGTATTCCCTAGAAGGAATAGGAGGCCTGAGTTCCTGTCTGTTGAGTACGAGGACTATACTATTTTACGGCCCAGAAAATCAAAAAGCAATAATCAGACCTCACGTGGGCCCATTTTCACCATCCCTGTGGGGCCGTGACCTACACAAACAGTGGAAAGCAGAATTCCACATCCCATTAGCTCCAGAAGAGTCCGAACCTTCTTTTGATTTAAAAACCCAAAATTTTTAGTGGGGGCCACTACCGTAAAAACACCAGCACCAATAAAAATAAAATGGAAATCTGATGAACCAATTTGGACAGGTCAGTGGCCCCTTAAAACTGATAAATTAAAGGTGCTGACAGAATTAGTGGAGGAACAGCTAAGTTTAGGACATATTGAACCATCTTTTTCTCAATGGAATTCACCTATATTCACTATAAAAAAGAAATCCGGTAAATGGAGACTTTTGATGGATCTTAGAGCTATAAATTTATCCATGATACCTATGGGCAAATTGCAGACTGGTTTACCATCACCTGTAGTTATTCCAAAGGAATGGCCACTAATTATAATTGATCTGAAAGACTGCTTCTACCATATTCCTATCCACCCAGATGATAAAAAACGTTTTGCATTCTCAGTTCCTTCTCTCAATAATACCCATCCCTGCAGACGTTTCCAATGGACTGTTCTCCCCCAAGGCATGCTGAATTCCCCAACCATGTGTCAGTTTTTTGTAGATAAGGTTTTGAGCCCTGCTCGTGAAAAATTTCCTCAAGCCATGATATTTCATTATACAGATGATATCTTGCTCACAATGAACAACGAAACAGATTTACAGGAATTATACTCTTATGTTACTGACTGTTTACAAACATCAGGACTGAAAATAGCTTTAGAAAAAATACAGATAATGCCACCGTATCAATATTTGGGTTTTATTTTGGACCGGACGTCTATACGTCCACAAAAATTTTCTATCAAAAAAGAAAACCTCAGAACGCTTAATGATTTTCAGAGACTTTTAGGTGACGTAAATTGGCTCCGCCCTGCACTAGGAATCCCAAATGCAGAGTTATCTAATCTGTTTAAAACGTTGGAGGGTGATCCTGCTTTAGATAGCCCGAGAAATTTAACAACAGCTGCCAAAAATGAATTGGACATCTTCTTGAGCAGATTACAAAAATCGTTTCTCTCAAGATTCATCCCAGGAGAAAAGGTATTACTGTTAATCTTCCCTACTATAGAAACCCCCACAGGGGCCTTGATGCAACAGTCAGGACCTTTGGAATGGGTGTATTTACATAACAAACAACCTCGCTCAGTTGTCCCCTACTTACAACTGATTTCAGAGATTATTATCAAGGCAAGACTCAGATCTATATCTTTACTAGGTTTTGATCCAGATATAATAGTTTTGCCAGTACCAAAAAAGGAAATTGAGTCAATATTGCCAATTAATGAATCTCTACAAAGGGCCCTCTCAGATTTCACAGGAGAAATATCCTCCCATTATCCAGCAGGAAAAATTTGGGACTTTTTAAAGAAAACTCAGTTTGTTATTTCTTCAATTGTTCGGGATTCCCCTATTCCCAATGCCAAGGTTTTTTACATTGATGGATCCCAAAATGGAAAAGGAGGAATAACTGGAGACAACATTAATATGACCATAGATACCAAATATAAATCTGCACAGAAAGTTGAATTAGCAACGTTAATTTACCTATTAGAAAATGTATCTGAAGCCATGAATATAGTTTCTGATTCTTTGTATGTGGTAAATTTATGTCATGTGATAGCCACTGCATCCCTTAATGCTAATAACCCGATCATACAGGACTTACTTAAACAATTACAGCAGCTTCTTCAAAAACGAACTGAGCCCATCTTCATCACACATATTAGAGCCCACTCAGGTCTTCCAGGACCTATGGCTCAAGGAAATAAAACTGCTGACTTGCTAGCAATGCCTATATTTAAATCACCTATAGAGGAACATTCAGCCCTACACACAAATGCTCGCCGTTTACATGTGAATTACCAAATTCCATGGAGGCAAGCTAGAGAAATCGTAGAAAACTGCAACGTATGTGCACCGTTAACAAAAAAGACTCACATAGCAGGAGCAAACCCAAGAGGCTTACAGTCTAACGAACTTTGGCAAATGGATATAACTCAAACAGATTTATTTCCAAGGAAACCTTATCTTCATGTTGTGGTGGACACTTATTCTCGGTTTATGTGGGCAATTCCCATGTCTTCTCAAAAATCTAAGGCTGCTTGTAGTTTTCTTTTACAATGTTTCTCTGTGATGGGTATTCCATATTCTATAAAAACTGATAATGGGCCAGCCTATGTTAGCAAAACTTTTGAATTTTTTTGTAAGGAATGGCAGATAAGACATCTCAGAGGAATTCCTTACAATTGTAGGGGACAGGCCATTGTAGAAAGGACTCACAGAACCTTAAAAACTCAATTACAAAAAAATAGAAAAAGAGGTTTACCACCAACGGATTTGCTGTCTTTGACTCTTATCACACTAAATTACTTTAACTTACCCCAAGGGGAAAGCTACACTGCAGCGGAAAGACATTTTAAAGAAGATATTCAGAGACAAGAAACAACCCATAAACCTATTTGGATCAAGGAGGATGAAAAATGGATAGCTGGCTATCTTCTCCTAAGAGGAAGGGGTTATGCCTATGTTTCTATAAATGATGACCCTCCCAAGAAATTTTGGGTTCCATTACGTCTTGTTAGAAATCGGGCTAGCACAAATGATCAGGTTCAGACTACAAACTCCCCTTCAGAGAAAAAAACAGAATACTTCAGACACTAACAGCAGTAATATTACTAAGGTGTCTGGGGCAGGGAACGATTTAGCTGTCACACACCATACAATGAGTGAGACTGATGGTAGTGATAAACCCTTACACTCCGAGATGCAAAAGGAAAGACAGGAACCTGTCTTAACTGGGCTCCAAAATATAGGAAACTCTTGCTACATGAACTCAATATTGCAATGCTTGTATAATATTTCAGACTTAACTCAGTATTTTTATAAAGATCATTATAAAAAGGATATTAACAAGAAAAATCCGATGGGGCATGAAGGTAAATTAGCCGAAGAATTTGGTCGGCTCATCAAAACCATGGGAAATGGATTTCATAGATATATTAACCCTGAAAGCTTCAAAGTAACAATTGGTTTACTTAATGACCAGTTTGCTGGACACAATCAGCAGGATCCTCACGAACTACTGATGTTCCTAATAGAGGGATTACATCAGGACTTGCTTACTGTAAATCTAATGACAGACAAAACTACACATCTCATGGGAAATGAAAATTATGAACAATTTAGTCCAGAACACCAAAAGGCTCATAAATCTATTATTTATGATCTCTTTCAAGGACAATTTAAATCTATACTCCAGTGTCTCACTTGCCACCAAAAGTCTGAGGTTTATGAGACATTTGTTCATTTGTCTTTGGCTGTTACATCTACAGATAAATGTACATTACAGGAATGCCTCTCTGAATTTTTTAAAGAAGAAGAATTAAGAAATGACAACAAAGTTCTGTGCAACAGTTGCAAAAATAGAAGGGATTTTTCAAAGAAAACGTACTTATGGAAACTGCCACCAGTACTTATAATACACTTGAAACGTTTTGCTTTTGATGGCAAACAAATAAAAAAATTGCATACTTATGTAGATTTTCCTTTAGAAGACCTCAATTTAGAGGAATTCACTTCAGAGAATAAAAGCAAGATTAAGAAATACAACTTATCATCGGTGTCAAACCATTATGGTAAAGTTCACTATGGACACTGTACTTCATACTGTAAAATTGCTGCAAAACAACACTGGATCAATTTTGATGACAAGAAGATCAAAAAAGTCCCTAATACATTGGTGAAATCCACAGCAGCATACATCCTGTTTTATACTTCTTAGAGATCTACAATGAACACCAGATAATCATTTTACTTCCTTATCAGTTGCTATTAATGCTCTAGGATTCTTTCCACAGGCATGATCAATGAATATAGATTGAAAATCATGAATCCCCAATGTGTTTCCTTGTAGGATGGATTTATGTCTTAATTTCATTATTGCTCTAGGTCTCAGTTAATCATGAAATTTTACAAATTAATTTAGTCAAGGTTCACCTGAAAGAGAAATTTCTCATCATATTAATGTTGTTTTTCTTTCTAGGTATACTCATTTAACGACTTTCACTCTTTTTATTTTAACATCATTGCTTTATTTCCCTCAATTTAGGTTTTAAGACGCTTACATAATGATAATTTTAGGTGGACTTTCTTCACAGTGCTTCTTGCCTATGATTGATTATCATAAAGTTACTGTTATACAATAACTTTGTATATATACTGATATACACGTATAGTAGAGTTGTCCATGTTTGTATTATGCATGAAATTCTCTTTCAGATCTGCTAGGCAAAACCATAAAAAAAAATTTTTTTTTGTGAATTTGAAATGATTTATCTAAACAATTGCCGGCTATTACATTTTAAGGAGCTTTTAATTGATTCAGCTGAATTCTCTTTTCTTTTGCTCTATTTTGGATCCTTTCCAACAAATATTTTTTAGTATGAGTGAGTGTTATGGCCATATTTTTTGTGAAGTCTGTGTGTGTATGTCTTGTTTAGTGTCTGTCTGTTCTACATATTTTGTATATAGTTTCCTTTTTCCTAACTTTATCTTCCCCAAATTAGTCTTCCTTATCCTTCCTTCTCTCTTCCTAGTCCTTAACATTTTAATTTTCAGGATTTCACATGTGCAACCCATCTCCTTCACCCACAACTACAAGCTTCCTGATCTCGGCGGGAAGAAGAAATCCATGACTGTTGGAGTTTTACACCATATATGCTGCAAACTTGTTGGAAATGAAGCCACCTGGGATTTGTATCACAATGTAACACCAGAGAAAAGATCCATGGACAAGACCCACAGTCTCTGGATCCCAGTTAAACTGTGCTATCTGAATTTCTGGTTTTCCATCCACATACAAAATGCTATTGTTGACCGTTTCTACAATGGCTACCCCAAGATTGCACCGATCCCAAAGGAAATACAGAAGCCCAACCAACTTATGATGTAATGATGTAACGCTTGGGGATGCCCCAACACATGGATGACTGTACTGGCCTTCCTTCTTCATTCAGCTTGATGTTATCTCCTGTACAAGGCTTCAACCCGCTTTTCCAGACCCATCAAGTGTCTTCTGCCGGTCTTTTTGGAGTTCCAGACCCCTCATATTTACAGATTGGTATTGAACTCTGTAGAAATTACATCTGTTGTTTTTCCTATAACTGTAATCCTTTGAAGTTATGTTTGGTACTACGCTTCTTTTGACTATCGTAATTAATGTTTTTCTATTTTAGTTTTTAATATTAGGAATCGATGTTGTATTACATTAAGGTTTTGCTTTCTTGACTTTAGGTTTGTGAGTTATATATTATTGTCTATAATTTCCCAAATGATATTTTTGTCTGTTCTCAGGGTTTTTTGCGTGGGCGCATCATAGGCAAAATACTAGGTTTATAGAAGGTTCCATCCATTTTGGATGGGCCCTCAAGTTGTTTATTTACACAGGGAGGGTCTCTGCCTTAAACATTTTGTTTTGGTTTGTGACTTAAGCTCCCATCTATAAATAGTCGACATCAATTTCAGACATCTTATGGACTTCAGACCGGATTAAGAACTTGGACTAAGTTCAGATACCTATTGATCATCATTGCAGTGGCTCCCCACTGTGCAGAGGGTGTATGTGCCACTTCTTCCGAAATAAAGGCCTAGTTCAATGCCCTCAAAGATGGGCTTTCTGGTCTACCTGAACTTGAATAAAAATGGAGCTGGAGAGATAGCATGGAGGCGAGGCGTTGGCCTTTCATGCAGAAGGTCATTGGTTCAAATGCCGGTATCTGCCAGGAGCGATTTCTGAACGTGGAGTCAGGAGTAACTCCTGAGCACTGCCAGGTGTGACCCAAAAACGACCACCACCACCACCTACAACAACAACAAATAAAGAAAAGGTGCTTCTTCTTGCCTGCTACACAACCTTTCTGGTGTCTCTTCGAAAGATCTATGTACGTCTTAGATTTATCTTCTCAGGAGCTTGTAGTTGATTCCTTGATACATGTTTCTGGTTTTAGACACCCTGTGCTTAGGTTAGAAGTTTTTCTTTACATTTTCCTGTGATGCGCTTATGCAAACAGCCGCTCTTTTATTATTGACTAATTTTTCTTTTAATAATTGTAGACAATATTGTTTGTTTACTAAAAACAAAAGGGGGAATTGTTGTGTATGTAAATATTTTGGGGGATTACTATGTTGCTCACCCTAATCTGATTAGGTGATTGTGCCCTACCCTAGGGTGTGACCTGGCATTCTGCCCCCACCCTAGGGTAGGACCTGATTCTGCTTCCACCATTGGTTGGTATCTGATCCCACCATTGGGTGGGACCTGACTCTGGACTATAAGAGCAAGGGTCTGTGGAAGGCGAGAGGCTTTTGCTGGCTGGAACTGAATCGGAGTCTTTGGACTTCAGTTTTGTCCATCCGAATAAAGCAAATATTTCCACGAGCCTGATTGTCTGCGAGCTGTTTACCCGCCGTTTCACCTCAGAACCGTGGGCTAGACAGGGTGGCAGACACGTGCTCCGAGCTGGAAGAAAAGGGCCTCATTCTCCATCCCTCCATCAGTCAACCTCTTCAGGGGCTGTCCTGCTACAGGAAGTTAAACAGCCTCATGCTCAATAACCAGTGGGTCCGAGATGAAATCAAGGAGGAAATCAAAAGGTTCCTGGAAACAAATGACAATAAAGACACAAACTCTCAGAACTTATGGGACACAGCAAAAGCAGTACTGAGAGGAAAATTTATAGCTTTGCAAGCACACATCAGGAAGGAAGAAGGAGCTTACCTGAGTAGCTTAATGACACAGCTAATAGAACTAGAAAATACTCAACAAAAGGACCCAAGAATAGGAAGACAGAAGGAAATAACAAAGCTGAGAGCAGAAATCAACGAAGTGGAAACTCAAAAAACAATCCGAAAGATCAACGAAAGCAGAAGTTGGTTCTTTGAAAAAATAAACAAGATTGATAGACCACTGGCAAACCTAACAAAGAAAGAGAGAGAGAGAGAAATTTGATAACTCGTATCAGGAATGAAAAAGGAGAGATCACTACTGATATGACAGAGATTCAAAGGGTAATCAGAAACTACTTTGAAAAACTCTACGCCACTAAAAATGAGAACCTGGAAGAAATGGATAAATTCTTGGACTCTTATAATCTTCCACGGTTGAAGGAAGAGGATGTAGCATATCTAAACACCCCCATCACCATTGATGAAATTAAAACAGTAATCAAATGTCTGCCGAAAAACAAAAGCCCAGGTCCAGATGGATTCACTAATGAATTCTATCAAACTTTCCAAGAGGAACTACTGCCAATCTTGGCAAGACTCTTTCATGAAATTGAACAAACAGAAACACTTCCAAATAGCTTTTATGAAGCCAACATCACCTTGATACCTAAACCAGACAGAGACGCTACCAAAAAAGAAAATTACAGACCAATATCACTGATGAATGCAGATGCAAAGATCCTCAACAAAATCCTGGCAAATAGGATTCAATGCCTCGTTAAGAAGATCATCCACTACGATCAAGTAGGTTTCATCCCAGGAATGCAAGGCTGGTTTAACATCCGTAAATCTATCAACATAATACACAACATCAATAACAAGAAAAATAAAAACCACATGATCATATCAATAGATGCAGAGAAAGCATTTGATAAGGTCCAACACCCATTCTTGATCAAAACTCTCAGCAAGATGGGAATGGAGGGAACCTTTCTCAATATAGTGAAGGCCATCTACCACAAGCCAGTGGCAAATATTATCCTCAATGGAGAAAAACTGAAAGCCTTCCCTCTAAATTCTGGCACAAGACAAGGCTGTCCTCTCTCACCACTCCTATTCAACATAGCACTGGAAGTACTTGCTATAGCGATTAGGCAAGAAAAGGATATCAAGGGAATCCAGATAGGAAAGGAAGAAGTCAAGCTCTCACTGTTTGCAGATGACATGATACTCTACTTAGAAAACCCTAAAGACTCTATCAAAAAGCTTCTAGAAACAATAGACTCATATAGCAAGGTGGCAGGCTACAAAATTAACACACAAAAATCAATGGCCTTTCTATATACCAATAGTAATAAGGATAAAATGGACATTAAGAAAACAACCCCATTCACAATAGTACCACACAAACTCAAATATCTTGGAATCAACTTGACTAAATATGTGAAGGACCTATACAAAGAAAACTATAAAACTCTGCTCCAAGAAATAAGAGAGGACACACGGAAATGGAAACACATACCCTGCTCATGGATTGGCAGGATTAACATCATCAAAATGTCAATACTCCCCAAGGCATTATACAGATTTAATGCCATCCCTCTAAAGATACCCATGACATTCTTCAAAGAAGTGGATCAGACACTTTTGAAATTCATTTGGAACAATAAACACCCTCGAATAGCTAAAGCAATCATTGGGAAAAAGAATATGGGAGGAATTACTTTTCCCAACTTTAAACTGTACTACAAAGCAACAGTTATCAAAACAGCATGGTATTGGAATAAGGATAGGTCCTCAGATCAGTGGAATAGGCTTGAATACTCAGAAAATGTTCCCCAGAGATACAACCATCTAATTTTTGATAAAGGAGCAGGAAATCCTAAATGGAGCAGGGAAAGCCTCTTCAACAAGTGGTGTTGGCACAATTGGATAGCCACTTGCAAAAAATTAAACTTAGACCCCCAGCTAACATCATGTACAAAGGTAAAATCCAAATGGATTAAAGACCTCGATATCAGCCCCAAAACCATAAGATATATAGAACAGCACATAGGCAAAACACTCCAGGACATTACAGGCATCTTCAAGGAGGAAACTGCACTCTCCAAGCAAGTGAAAGCAGAGATTAACAGATGGGAATATATTAAGCTGAGAAGCTTCTGCACCTCAAAGGAAATAGTGCCCAGGATACAAGAGCCACCCACTGAGTGGGAGAAACTACTCACCCAATACCCATCAGATAAGGGGCTAATCTCCAAAATATACAAGGCACTGACAGAACTTTACAAGAAAAAAACATCTAACCCCATCAAAAAATGGGGAGAAGAAATGAACAGACACTTTGACAAAGAAGAAATACGCATGGCCAAAAGACACATGAAAAAATGTTCCACATCACTAATCATCAGGGAGATGCAAATCAAAACAACGATGAGATACCACCTCACACCCCAGAGAATGGCACACATCACAAAGAATGAGAATAAACAGTGTTGGCGGGGATGTGGAGAGAAAGGAACTCTTATCCACTGCTGGTGGGAATGCTGTCTAGTTCAACCTTTATGGAAAGCGATATGGAGATTCCTCCAAAAACTGGAAATCGAGCTCCCATACGATCCAGCTATACCACTCCTAGGAATATACCCTAGGAACACAAAAATACAATACAAAAACCCCTTCCTTACACCTATATACATTGCAGCTCTATTTACCATAGCAAGACTCTGGAAACAACCAAGATGCCCTTCAACAGACGAATGGCTAAAGAAACTGTGGTACATATACACAATGGAATATTATGCAGCTGTCAGGAGAGATGAAGTCATGAAATTTTCCTATACATGGATGTACATGGAATCTATTATGCTGAGTGAAATAAGTCAAAGAGAGAGAGAAAAACGCAGAATGGTCTCACTCATCTATGGGTTTTAAGAAAAATGAAAGACACCCTTGTAATAATAATTTTCAGACACAAAAGAGAAAAGAGCTGGAAGTTCCAGCTCACCTCAGGAAGCTCACCACAAAGAGTGATGAGTTTAGTTAGAGAAATAACTACATTTTGAACTGTCCTAATATTGAGAATGTATGAGGGAAATGTAGAGCCTGTTTAGGGTACAGGCGGGGGTTGGGTGGGGAGGAGGGAAATTTGGGACTTGGGTGATGGGAATGTTGCACTGGTGATGGGTGGTGTTCCTTTTATGACTGAAACCCAAACACAATCATGTATGTAATCAAGGTGTTTAAATAAAAAAAATTATGCAAAAAAAAAAAAAAGATGAAGTAATTTTATAACTCATTACAGATGACATGGCTGTTTGCCCCAGAAAGTCCAATATCTCTATTCGAATTATTTTTAATAATGAGTTCGCATTTTTGGGTCCTAAAAAAAATTTTATAACAGAAAATATATTTAATGTTAAATGAGGATGCATTTTCCAGTTTTTAGATATACTTTGCTTATAACATTAGAAATTTTAAAAAGTACAACATAAAGATTTGATCATGTTTATATGGCACAGGATCAACACACTATGTTTAAAACTTGTCACCTCACAGTAACATGTTTTCTTCGTGATGTAGACTTTTCAGAAGTACTTCCATGGCTACTTTGAATTGTCCAACATGGTAGTGTATGGACCATAGTCACCATTACATCCCCAAAACTCACTCAGCTTAGAATTGGAACTTTGCCTTTTGAACACCTTCACATAAATCCTTTCTTGTACAGACCTTTCCTACCTGGCACTTCTACCAGTTGTTTCACTTTCCTGCCCAACACACATTGCTATAGCTAAGCTGCCAAGTCTGGGAAAACATTAAAGTTGAAGAGATTAACATGCATTGTGTATAGAAAATATTACATTCTTTCTCTATACTGAGACCTGGTTCTTATGGCCCCTCGTAGAAACTTTCAAATCATATTTCTCCCAACTCCCAGGCCTTAGTCTTTACAAGTATTTCCTCCCACATCCTGAAAAGTCCCATAAAAGCATAGAAAGATCAAATCATATTAAAGTACTTTCATAGGTCACCTTTTCTAAAAACATAAATAACATAGATTTGGAAATTTTTTCAGGAACATTCTTGGTTTCTAACTTAAATTTGAAATACGTTCTTTAAATTTCATTTCTGGCTTACCCACCATGTATATATCAACCTTTTATATTTCTGACGACATAAAAAATTTAAATTTATATCACAAATATACCTATTTCCTGGTGGCCTTGACTTGAAATTTCACCAGGCACCTTATAGTTTTCCTTACATTTATAAATGTATTCACCAGATGCAATAAATGCTTGATTTGTTTTTGAGTATATTTTCTCCATTTTTGAAATGTGCCTTCCAGAAACAGGCATTTTTGTTCTCCCAGCTTGCTGAGTACGGAATCCCAAACCTGTTAGGCCATAACTGAGGGTCAATATATTATTTCATCAGGGTTCTATTTCCTGCAAATATCACTGCCACACTGCCAGGGGCTTTATCTGAAGCTGACAGTGTTTTGTTCTCACTGCTATTCGCAGCCAATCTGAAGCTCCATTCCAGAAAGCAGCAATAAAAGCTGGGTGGTTTATTGGCTTGTGTATTTGCTTTGGAAGTGTTCTCCAGTGCCACATTCATGGGCCAGTAATTTTCAAACATTTATTTGCAGGAGTACTGGAAAACTCTCTTCAGATATAATCTAACATGGTAGCCCTAAAGGTAAACTAGATAAAAAAAAAAAAAATAAGGCAGTTGCTCTGAATCACAGGAAGAAAGTCCTGGAATCCCTGCAACTCACTGTGCCTCATCTCTGCTCCCTCAGAGGACCAGCAGCAAAAGGTCTGAAACCCTAGAGGTTAAAACTGGAAGCTCAAATTAAATGCTTTTGTTCTTGTGTTTTGTTTGGCCTTCACAGTGTTGTCCTTCATTTTCTCTTCCTCCCCTCTCCCCAACTGCTTTATTATTAAAATAATCTCAAAGAACTAACTCTTCCAACCTCTTGGTATTAATCTTCATACTTGAAAATACTTCATGTTTGTTCTGCCCCTTTGGATTTGTTTAGTATGAACATGATTTACTAATTTTCTACACTGGAAAATGATTACACTCTCTTCCTTTCCGAATCTCCTCCTTCCAAACAATTGGATTGTTTTATTTAATCAACATGTAGTGTCTCTCTTAATTGTAGCAATAGAAATAGTGTTCATTTCTGAGTCAAGTAGTATATTAAGTCTGGCACTTTAAATCTTTTCTCAGAGGGAATAAATAACTAACATTAATTTGCTTAGGGGTTTTGCACCTTAGGTTTTTTTTTTCCTTATCATTTGAACAATTATTGCATACTTAAATTGCTGTTTAAAGATTTGCTCAAACCTGCCAGAAGATCAATTCCATTTTCTTCTTCCTTCAAGTTCTTTTTTTGTTTCACTCCACCTTGGATTACTTGTGCTTCAGTTCCATGACCCAGCTAATGCCACACTTTACATGCTTCCATTTAAAATTTCCATGTCCTCTTGGGTACCACATTTTTCTATTTCTGGGCTTATTTTCTCTTTGAGCTAGAGCACATGCTCTGATCAGCCTTCTGAGAAATGATGCATGAAAGATAACTACCAAATCTTCACTATCTGAAAATATCTTATATCTTGACATAAGATTAAATATAGAATTCTAGCTTAGAAATAATTTTCATCAAACATTTTAAGACATTCTTTTTTTCTGCCTTCTAGTTTTATCTCTTCATGAGATTGCATATTGCTATGCTTATCATTCCTTGCACTGGGCAGTCAGTTGGCCCTTTCAATCTGGTAACTTGAATTACTTCAGTTCGGAGAAATTTTCTTGTATTTGGTGTTTGTGAAAGATATTTTGAAAGGAGTCGTTGAACGCTAGAGAGGAATATTAACAAAAAATAAGTTCAGAGGACTGACTACCTTTCAGTAAAAGTGATGCCTAGGAATGAGTAGATTCAGCAAGTTAAAATGTTAACAAGATTGTCTGAAGTATAATGAGGGGAGAGTAAGGAGAAAAGAATACATTCTTTGGGGGGGGCATTGGACCACACCTGATGATGTTCAGGGGTTACTCCTAGCTCTGCGTTCAGAAATCACTCCTAAAAAAGTGAAAGTTTTCCAGCTAAATACATGCAAGACATAAGCATTTGAATTAAAATTTCCATATCAAATCATTTTTTAAAATTTTTTCTCTTCTTTATTTTTTTTAAATTTTTATTGTGATGAAAGCACATTGCAAATCTTTCACTACATCATTTATGGTACATAGTAAAAATGAATGAGGGGCATTCCCACCACTAGTGCTGTCCTCCCTCCGCCCCTGTTCCCAGTATGCATACCATATCTCCCTCCTCTACCCCCCAGTATGCTAGTGCAACTGGTCTCCACTTTACAAAGCTTGTTGTAGATTGAGCATCTATTCAACCGTCATTGGAGATAAAAAGGAAAAGAAAAAGGGGAGAAAAAAATTTGTGTCAACTACCAAAAAAAAAAAAAAAAGAAAAAAGAGAGAAAGAAAAAAAAAGAAAGAAAAGAAAAATGGAAGAAAAAAGAAAAAAAATAGACCCGGCAAATAAAAATAAAAATAAATCTCTAAATAATAACCACAAGAATGAAAAAGAATGAGAAACGAGGGAGAAAAAAGAAAAGGAAAATAAAGTAAAAAACTAACAAATCAAAACAAAACATGAAAAAGTATGGGTGCTGGAGTGGTAGGGTTTGGCTTTCCCCCCACTTTTTTTTTTTTTGCATAGGCACAGTAAGCATTGGGGAAGAAAGGGAATTCCCGTGGCTTAAGAGATTCAGGGTTTCTCCATCCTTGAAGCATACCATCATGGGATCAACCCCTGGCTCCATATATACTCATTACCCCATCCCAAAGGCTTTTTTGTGATGCCAGCCAGAAGTTTCCTCTCGGTTGTCTGTGAGAAAATCAAGCCACTGTAGCTAGCAATCTTGGTATTTGCGCAGGTTATAGGTCAGGGTCTAGGATAGAATCTCTAGGTTCTAGAGGTTCCTATCCATCGTTTTTGCGGCGTTCAGTCTTCTGTAACACTTGCTCCCTGTTTTCATTCAGTCCCTAAGCTGAAGCCTAGGATATTATGGATCCAAAGGTTCTGCTCAGTCTCTGTTGTCCAAGTTGGACCTCTGCAATAAGACATCTTGTTGTTGTTGTTGTTGTTGTTTTTTATGTGTCCTGGACTACAGCCTAGGGTAGGGTTTTCCTTATTAGTCCCAAGGTAGGCTCTGTTCAGTCATGGTTATCAAAGTCAGTTTTCTATTGTTGGTGCTCTTATTTTTCACAGTTCAAAGGATGATATCTCTTCTGATTTCCATTTAGTGTTAGGTGATGTGATAGGACAGCTTGGTCTTAGGTCAAGTTTTCCTTTCCTCGTTGTCATATCAAAATTGGCACACGTTGGTGCCAGAGCAGTGTTATAAATCTCCCAATGGAACTTCGTTCCTGGTGGTGTTGTATTATTTCTACCGGGGATCTGGGGTTTCGGATTGGACTAACACTGACCAATCTCCTGGGGATGATTGTATCCACATGACACAGGTTCAGGATGGGAGGCACCCTTCTGCTATAAAAAGTGAGTTTTTATCCCTAGAAGATAAGATCTTGTTTCTGTGTCTATGGTTTCCCCCTTTTTTACTGTGCCCATACAAAAACGTATGGTGTTATACTGTGTTGCTGGTGCTATTCTGGGTAAGGATGACAGGCTGCACACACAGTCTCTGGCGTCTGGTTTTGTTCTGAGCGTTTATCCCAGTCAAGACTTTTTGCACCAAGCAGCACCAAAAATGGTAAGGATAGAGAAAAAATGTATATATTAAAATAGAACAAATAAATAAAACTGAGTTAAAAAGAAAAGGTATTCAAATAAAACAAGTGGTGGAGGAGGCTACTTGTATATTTAGGAATACACATCTTAAGATGTATTGTTACACAGGTATTGAGCTTCCATAGGCAATATAAGACTCCCAATTAAGTCTTTTGATATATTCTTGTGGGGAGTAAAAGCCAAGGTACTTTTCGATTCACAGGCCTTGGAATTGAGTTTGAGAGATGCTTTGCTGCATTACGAAACCATATAGTGTCTTTGAGCTGGGAGTTTTGCTGAGGCCAATTCCTGTATCGTGCAACAGTTCACGATTTGGTGAGGGTGAAAGGGGCCATCAAGCATGAGTCAGCAGGCGTGCTGGTTGTAGTTCTTTGCCGAGGCATGAGAACGGGGACCCAGAGGGTGTCTTTCACTGAGGAGCTGGAAGGTGGTCTGTTGGGGCAGGAGGTTAATCTTGGTGCCTACTGAGTTAGGAACTGAGGGTAAAGAGGGTTAAATTAGGGGAAGATAACGGACCGGGATTGGGAGATGAGGAGATGGATAGAAGGGACACAGGAGTAGGGGAGAGGCAATACATGACAGGGGCTATACACAATATATATATATATATATTGTTTGTGATTTCGGCTTGGAGTCAGTATGGAAAGTCACGTCCATAAAGACTGATTTTAAAGATCTATTTGAGTGTTATCATCCAAATCTTTGGTATTTCGTTTCCTTTCCTAGGAACCATCTAGAATGAAGAACATTTTTAGATAATGCTTAAAAAGTATATTTGTAGCATGGGCGACAAATATAAAAATGAGTATTAGTAAGAAAAGACACGGCTGCAGGGCATCTAGTATGAATACGGGAGGAGTTTCACTCCTGCCCCCTCCCCCCAGAGCCCAGTTGCCAAACCTGGCCCTGAAGACCAGTTTGGCATGGGGGGATCTCCGTCTTTGGACTAGGTAGTCATCCCAGGAGGCCATTGGCCAGCTGTCTGCCCAGATTCCCAGCCAGACCCGTAGGAGAGGAGCAGGAATCCTGGCATGTGGGATCGTCTGGGTCCAGCTGCAGCCTCCCTCTCCAGTATGAAAAAGCATGGGGGAGGAGTTTGCCTCCTCCCCAGCCCCCCAGAGCTCAGATGCCAGACCTGGCCTTGAGAGCCAGCTTGGCGTGGGGGGCGCTCTGTCTCCAGGACTAACTGGTCAGTCCAGTCCTGGAGGCCTTTGGCCAGCTGTCTGTCCAGATTCCCAGCCATACCAGTAGAAGAGGAGCAGTAATCCTGGCCTGTGGGATCTTCTGGGTCCAGCTGCAGCTTTCCTCTCCAGTTTGAAAAAGCATGGGATTGGAGTTTCCCTCCTCCCCCCTACCCCCAGAGCCCAGTTGCCAAACCTGGCCCTGAAGACCAGTTTGGCATGGGGGGATCTCGGTCTCCTGGACTAGGTGGTCATCCCAGGAGGCCATTGGCCAGCTGTCTGCCCAGATTCCCAGCCAGACCCGTAGGAGAGGAGCAGGAATCTTGGCATGTGGGATCATCTGGCTCCATATCAAATCTTATGTTTTTGTTTTGTTTTGTTTTTATATGCCACTGTGGTGGTAGTAGGATATAGTGTGTTTAAGATGTGCTTAGTGAAGCAGTTGGAGTCCTTATGAACAGAAGTAATATATTTATGAAAGAGACCCCACAGAGATCCTCAGTCTTTCCACCCCAAGAAGACACAGGAAGAAGTTGCTGCTCCCTAAACAAGGAAAAATATGATCATATGAAATGCCATATTCATGGTTATCAGCTCCAAAAGAACTGTGAGAAATTAATTTCTGCTGTTTCAATTTTGCCTCAGCAATATGACCAGATTAATAATTTATTTACAAATGAGAAAATAATTACCATAGAGTTGGCAATGGGTCTCATTGAGGGACTACTGTCTTCTCTCTAAAATCAACTGGAAACTGAGGCAGGAAGAAGCTTTAGGTTATGATCCTGTTTTTTCTTCTACAATCTGCCTCTAGGCTGACTATAAAACTGTTTCTAGCACTCCACACTCAAAAGGCATCATAGAACCAGAGTGATCCTTTTCAAATCTTACGTTTTTTTAATTTCCATTTGGCATGCGTTAAAGAGAGGTAGTCTTATATGGCGAATATAGCCCAAACCCTATATTTTAACAGGAAAAGTAAGGGGTCGTCTTATACACGCAGTCACCTTAGCCACTGTAAAATGTAGCAATGAAATATATTTGTGTGCATTTATTTCTGTGATTTAGACTTTACTTCTTTAGTTTGTCTAAATTATCTTGAATCTACACTGTGTTGATTATGTGGACTCAGTTAAGCTAGTGACTATTCTTTTGTTATTTTTCATCAATATGATCGTGTATATTCTTTATCTTTTTTACAGCTTAACCATATTGAATCTTTGCAGTCATGATTTATATATCTATACTTATTTAAATAATATTTATTTGCTGAGCTCTTTTTTAATTTCAACTAATTTATTTGGTTGTTATCAGCAGGACCACTTATCTATATAAAGATTTTTATAACTGATGGAAGTGACTTATTATAATAGGAGGTTTTATAATTATAAATAGGAGGCTTTGATCTCAAGATATTAATTTCACATCAGTGAAGATTATTTACTTTGATTCAAGCCCACTAATGCTATTATAATATACTTTATTAGAAAAATATATATTCAACTGTATAAATAATACATTAACAATTAAATGAATCCACCCCAACCTCCTAACATCCAACAAAATGAGTTTGTGCTATCTAAAAGGCAGATTTGGGAGATGATTAACCCACAAGCATCTTTAGTAGGTAAAAAGACTTCCTTATAGCTATGGATTTCCAGGAAGAGATAGGAACTTCTGAGAAAGATGTTGAATAAGTCTCTTTAAGAACAGGTGAAGGAAGATGCCCTTCAACAGATGAGTGGCTAAAGAAACTGTGGTACATATACACAATGGAATACTATGCAGCCGTCAGGAGAGATGAAATCATGAAATTTTCCTATACATGGATGTACATGGAATCTATTATGCTGAGTGAAGCAAGTCAGAGAGAGAGAGAAAGACGCAGAATGGTTTCACTCATCTATGGGCTTTAAGAAAAATGAAAGACATTTTTAACAGTATCTCAGAGACAAGAGAGATGAGGGCTGGTAGGGGCAGCTCATGACATGAAGCTCATCACATAGAGTGATGAGTGCAGTTGGAGAGATGACTACACTGAAAACTATCATAACAATGTGAATGAATGAGGGAAGTAGAAAGCCTGTCTCGAGTACAGGTGTGGGGGGGTGGGGAGGAGGGAGATCTGGGAAATTGGTGGTGGGAATGTTGCACTGGTGAAGGGGGGTGTTCTTTACATGACTGTAATCATACAACTATAATCATGTTTGTAATAATGGTGTTTAAATAAAGATAATTATATATATATAAAAAAAAGAACAGGTGAAGGGCTGGAGTGATAGCACAGTTGTAGGGCATCTGCCTTGCATGTGGCCGATCTAGGACTGACCTTGGTTCGATTTCCAGCGTTCCAGCTGGTCCCCCGAGCCAGGAGTGATTTCTGAGCCCATAGCCAGGAGTAACCCATGAGTCTGACAGGGTGTGCCCCAAAAAAGCGGAAAAAAAAAAGAACAGGTGAAGTCTTTTGGTTAATGTTTGAAGCCAGAAAGCTTCACAAATTGGCTCAATATTTTTATACAAATAAATGCCATATTTCATGACAAATTATTAGGAAATTTAATTCAGATAGTATATATCAGCAACCAGGATTTTATCTGTTATTGAAGTTCACTAATCTGTTTATTAGTGTTTTTTTAAATAAATAAATGGATCTTTTTAATAATAAAAAAAAGAGAGAAATCACTCCTGCCTTGGGGGACCATATAGGACACCAGGGAATCTAACTATGGTTTGTCCTAGGTCAGCTGCATGCAAGGCAAACCACTTCTCCAACCCAGAAAATAATGCACTTTTTTTTTTTGGTTTTTTTGAGGCCACACCTGTTTGATGCTCAGGGGTTACTCCTGGCTAAGGACTCTGGCTTGGGGGGGACCATATGGGACGCCAGGGGATCGAACCATGGTCCTTCCTTGGCTAGTGCTTACAAGGCAGACACCTTACCTCTAGCACCACCTCACCAGCCCCAGAAAAATAATACATTCTTTTTTTTTAATTATTTTTTTAATTATTTTAATTATGACAACAAAGATGCAAAGAAAGAGGACAGGGTAAAGTTACAGTGGAAGCCCAATCACCCATAAACAGGATTCTCAGTAGTCCCATCAATGATATCCCAGCCTTGAACTTTCAGCCAAAGAACATTAAGAAAAACAAAACTGAACCCATGTACAATACAATTACTTTGTCCCTCAAATCCCCAGTTGTAGTACATATTGTTTCTTAGCAGCACACCATATAATCTAAAGATATTATACTTATGTAACTCTTTAAACATTGAGGGCAAAGTACATTTATCTAGTTCCATGCACATGCTTACTAGTTTAAGTTAACCTCAAAAGTTTTAATGGGTTGTTTTTCTTAAGGATTGGAGTCAAGGGAACATAGTAAAAAATGATATTAAAGTGGCATTTGTTTGCATAGGCCCACCAAAACATAAGGGACATGGAAAGACAAATTATGGTCTAAATACATGGAGACCCTACCCCTGAAGTTTCCTGGCACAGGACTGACTCTAGGCTCCAGGCAAACTAGTTTGTCCAATTCAAGTCATCGTCTGTAGTGGCAATACACCTCCATTCCTCACATAGTCTCTGTTGTTGGTATCATGCTTCTGTATTAAAGATCCTGGAGTCTGCATATCCCATATTGCAGTCAGGATGGTGCAGAGCATCCTCTCGTTTCACCTCACACTTAAGGGGCAATAGAGAGAACCATGTCCTGTAGAGCAGGTCATTGTTGTTGTCATGTCTTTTCGCAGGTCATTGTTGTTGTCACTTCTTCTCAGTATAAATGGAAGTGTCTTTTTAGGAGGTCGATGTCACACCCTTGGTAGTGTCTTTCCTGGTAGAGGACTGCTTCCAACTGTTGCTATAAAAGACCTTGGATGTTTTGTAGATAGCTTGCCTGGTTCCAGCGTGAATGGAGAATGCCCATTCATCTGAGGCCTGTGCCAGGTCATTATATCAATATTCAGGGTGTAAGGTACATTGTAATGAGATTTATTAGATAATAACTAATCTGTATGTATAGTGTTTTCCCATTTTAATGTGTCTATGCAAACAAGGATCAATGCCATGAAGCGTTATTGGTGCATCTGGAGGCAATAGAAACAAGACCAGCAATTTCCATGACATAGTTCAATCATAGGCATCAAACTGAGGGACAGTTCCACCAACAATCCTTACTGAACAGCTTACAAAGAAAAGACAAGATGAAAAGTGGATAGAAACATCATGGTAGAAGAATATATAGAGAGTTACAGCAGTTAAAGAAAATAATCATAAAATATTCAAAAGATATATGTGTTCAATATGTGTTCAATTTGTGTCCTTCTAAATAGTTCTGGGATTTGTAAGATCTACTGTATGTCTTTGGTCAGAGATTAAAGCTGTGTGTTACTGAAGTTAAGAAGGGTAAATCTGGGGTACTGATGGTTGGGAGGAGCATTTGAAACCCCCGCGTGGTTTCAAAATGTAGACTGGTATGAAATTGCCAGTGACAGCCCGAGTATAGCTGAGCAATTATCTGCCACCCCTCAGATCAAACGCCACCCCCAAAGCCAACCTCTGGAGCCGGCCTGGGAGTGGGGAAAACCCAGGGTGCCCCATCAGCTCCTCCTAGAAACCCACCTGGAGATCCGGAGGAAAGGGGGAGAGGGGGGTCCGGTGACCCAGGTCCGGGCCCCCCACCCTAGGCCAGGCCAAAAGGCCGCTGGCACATGCGGAGGTCTGCCAGCTGCCCGCCCGTGCTAATAATACATTCTTAATAGTGTTTTTTTTCCCCTCAAGTGTTCCAAACATCAAATACTTTTCTTATTTAAAATTCTGCAAGCCTCCAGAAGACACTCCGTGACACCCCGACTTGAATATAGGATCTGTGCAAAAACCATGATCTCTAATTGCAGAAGCCTGACTGTGACAAGCATGATTGAGGAGAACTTTTCCTGGAACCATGAAGAAAGACTTTGGAGTTAGACAACTTAGTATGCCAGGAGCCTGTAGTTGGTCTTCTGGCAGGATGCTTCATGTGTAGGGACACCTTGTTTTTAGGCCAAAGGTTTTTCTTGTCTATTTTTCCCCAATATTTGCCTCACCTATGCAAAAAAAACTGCCATCCTTTATTTTTTTTATCTTTTAGATGGGGCTCCCGCCTTTTTCATAGAATCTTGGGACATGAATTACTTTGTTTCATCTCATATTTCTGCATTTTTCTAAAAAATTAAGAAAAAAAAGTATGGGGGCTAAGGGGCCAAGTGATCTCATGTGTATTGGTGGAGATAAAAAAGGACAGACCTAAATATCCAAGCCAAAGTCAACAACAATAAATTCAAGAGACCCAACTGTAACAATATAAACTTAAAATGGGCCTGTTATATTGACAGGCCAGAGGGCAAAGGGTGGTGGTATAGGATGTACTCTTGGAATACTTGTGGAGTGAGGCTGACATTTGTGGTAGGAATGACCTTGATTCACTGTCACTGTATGTCTGAAATCCAACTATGAAGGACTTTGTAAATCACAAAGATTTTAATAAAATAAGATTTAAAAAAATCTAAAACCTTCCATTTATGAAATTGGTGTGGTCATACTTAGAGGAGAGTCAGCTCACTTTTGGCCTAGTTTTTCCACATGGAAAAGATCCACTGAAGTCACACTCTTGGCTTTACCTCTCACAGTTGACCAATTTCTTTTCTCAAGAGAAAAAGATGATGTGTTGAGTGAGTTTAGTGACAAGGAAGTGAGCATGACTGTCTCTGCACATTCTGGTTTCTCTTCTTATTTGCATTTAGCCTGACCACAAAAGATCCACATTTGAATCTTTCTTCTGTCACCTAATCAGGGACTTGTCCCTATGAGATATTATCAATCATCCTTTAGGAAGTTGATTACAATTCCACATGCTGTGTTTTCTGTGTATGTGTGTGCCTTTGTTTGTTTGTTTTGTTTTTTGGACACATCCAGGAATAGTCAGGGCTTATTCCTCACTCTGTGCTTAGGAATCACTCCTGACAGTGCTTGGGGGAGCAAGCTCTGGGATCAGTAAAGGGTTGGCTCTATGCAAAGCCTTACTCACTGTACTATCTCTCCTGCCCAACCATATTTAAATCTATTATGATTTACATATGACATATGTCATATGTTCAATAATGAATCCTCTTTCTCCATGAAAGAGAATTACCTATACAAAATCATGGTAGTTTAAAGAATTTAACTTAGATATTGGTTGGTTTTATTCTTCTCTCTGATTTTGAAACTTGAAAATTACCTCAGGACTGGGGATGTTGCTCAGGGATAAAGAATAGATTTCACATGTGTAAAGCCTTGGGTTAAATCCCCTGAACCAAAAGAAAGCCCACAAAACAAACTACAGCATATTATTGCCAGCAACAACTGAGAATAGCAGACCTTCTATTTACCAGTATGTCCTCACAACTTTTTTTATTAGATGGCTCCTGTCAAGGCTAGCAGTAAACTTCCTCATGAATAAGCTAGGAAGCATCTCAAGCCTCTTCTTGTTTTAAGGATTCAGTAATGAAAACATTTCCCTTCATGCACTTGTGCAAAAGTAACATATTTCTAAAATAATATTTGTATCCCTACTACTAACCCAAACAGATGTCAGATCTAGCAGCCTTCTTAAATCTAATGTTTGTTCAAAGTGTTTATGACCCATTACCTTTTTAGTTGGACAAACTCTTACAAAAAATTTCCTTTAATATGGTGTGACTTGGAAAATACCACAGAAAAGGCAGAACTTGTGTCATATTTAAAATGCAAAAGTAAATTTGGTATAGACACAATGTCTTCCAAGACTCCAAGTCTAATTTTCAAATTTAATAGGAAAATTAATATCCTAAGATATTTAATTTGAAAATATTGGTCACTTTATTCATCATTTATTCACATAACATTTATTGAATAATTTCCATCTATTATGTCTGAAAAAAATACTAGACTCATGCAGTAGTAGAAATTTGGAATTTGGAGGAAGCAAGAAAGCAAAAGAGAGAGAGCAACATCAGTGGATCAATCAGGCTGATGGTAATATAATAGTGATGGAATCTATGGCAAAATGCAGAGTGCATGCCTTAGTCAAATAAACTAAAATTTAAACAAACAAAAATTAGGTAAATCAAATAAAGCACATATGCTAAGTAGATAAGTCCCCTCCTTTACTTTGAAACTCTTGGATTCAAGATCAGAGAAATAGCTCAACTAATGGAACTCAGGCCTTGAATGCAAGAGGTTCAGATTCAATCCCTGGTCCTGTGTGATCCTAAGCATTGCTGAGTGTAGCCCAACCTCCATGCACCCTTCCCCAACTTTTCCTGCCAAGGAAACCTCTTGGATTTAGATAATTCAAATAATATTATTTCTAACTATGGAATTTGGAAACTGTTGAAGGAGAAAATTGTTTTTAAACGGTTGTAAATAATAATAGTGCCATACTGTTTTAAACTGGTAAGAGCTTAAACCGGCAAAACTTAGTATTGGGGAATATAATTCAGAATCTAGTCAAAATAGCTAGAGATCCTGAAACAAGTGGTCATGCAATCAAAAATGTTACCTGATATTGGGGCTGGAGAGATAGTACAGCGGGTAGAGTACTTGTCTTGCATGCAGTCAACCTGATTTTGGTCTCTAGCATCTCAAATGGTTTATCTCTAGCATCTCAGAGCACCACCAGGAATAATTTCTGAATGCAGAATACTGCTTTGTGTGGCCCAAAATTCAATAACCCCTCCCAATAAACAAAAAAAACCCCACTTGATATCATTGTTACCATTTAAATTACCCTCTGCCCTTTTTATTAGCATACATTTTTACATGTTTCAGGAGTGCTTTTTTTTTCCCCACACCTCTTTGGAAGCTATCACATCGTGCCCACCATTAAAGAACTGGCATCCCTCTATCACTGTTCATTGAATCCACTGTCCCTTCTCTATGTCCACCTTCTCTGATCATCTCTGTATTAATAATGGTATTAAAGGACATAGGTAATAAAAAGATACTTTATGCTCATTCCTTGGAACAACGAACTTTGTTAAAATTATGTTAAATGTGGGTCTGGAGAGATAGCATGGAGGTAAGGCGTTTGCCTTTCATGCAGAAGGTCATTGGTTCAAATCCCGGCGTCCCATATGGTCCCCCGTGCCTGCCAGGAGCAATTTCTGAGCATGGAGCCAGGAGTAACCTCTGAGCACTGCTGGGTGTGACCCAAAAACCACACAAAAAATTATGTTAAATGATTATCCTTTGGCAGGAGCTAGGTACAGTTTTATCTTTCATGCAATCAACCCAGGTTCAGTTATCACCAAGATCAGACCAGTCATATGCAATGTCTTACCCATTGTACTACCCCTCCAGCCTCTAGTTTTTAATGATATGGAAAAACATTGCTAAAAATTGTATGATATTTTTTCTATATTTTCATTGTTATTACAACAGCTTTTATTATGTGTTCTAGTATAATTTACTGAAAATCTACCAAATTCTATTACTTTATTGGAGTAACTTTGCATTATTGTAATATTAAATGAACTTGTCTGCATCATTAAAATAAGTATATGTACACCACATCAAGCTCATCACTAAAAGGGCAATTCTATTTTTCACCATGTTTCAATTAAATACATTGCAAGTTTTTCAGTTGTGCATATAAGCATTACACATATATTGAGATTTTTGTCAACTTCCTTTTTTTCTTTTCTGTATTATCTTTTCTCCCTTTTTTGGTCCATATGCCTTATCTGGGAGACTTCCAAAATAATAATAATGACTTAAAATTTTGATTGTATTTAAAAGTTACACATTTGTTATTTTAGTTTTAATAGGAGTAATACCTTTTTTAAAACTTGAAAAAAATTATTTAAAGAAAATGCATCACATTGTTGACATACTGTTCATAATACATTTGGTTTCTTTGTTTTTGTTTTTGTTTTTGTTTTGTTTTGTTTTTGGGCCACACCCGGCGGCGCTCAGGGTCCACTCCTGGCTATCTGCTCAGAAATAGCTCCTGGCAGGCACGGGGGACCATATGGGACACCGGGATTCGAACCAACCACCTTAGGTCCTGGATGGGTAGCTTGCAAGGCAAACGCCGTTGTGCTATCTCTCCGGCCCCCATAATATTTGTTTAGTCCTAATTTCTTTATTCCTTTAGTTCTAAATGCATTTTTGCATGAAGCTGGCTTATAACATACTAATAATTGTTTTAGAGGGTATGTATTCGAAAGATTAGAAAAATACTGCATAAAATGAGTCTGGTTGTGTTGGATGCCCTCTGTGATGCTTTTCCAAACCACCTGATCAAAGATGGAGATGGACAACAACAAAGAGGGATGCTATCCTTCCATGATTCCTATCTGAGCTTGACCTTGGGCCATCCCTCCTCCCTCCCAGAGACCTCTGGTTAAAGGAGACTAAAAGCTAGCAATACTATGTTGCTCCAGTGTACTCAAATTCCATTGTTCATGATGAACTTCTCCCCGCAGCCTCACTGCAGGCTATGTTCTATGACCCTTCAAATATCCCAATCCCTGCTTCTTTAGGTGCTATATAAACTTGGTTAGAAGGAATAAAGCTCTCTTGGATCATCAGCCTCTACCCTGTTCCTTCCTGGTCATCAACTGAAGAAACATTTTTGGTCCCCAAATGCATTAGGTGAATAGAAACAGACCCTTGCTGATAGGGTTGGCACAGGTTAGAACATCATGAAAAAGGAACCCTTATCCACTGTTGGTGGGAATGTTGTCTCTATGGAAAACAGTCTGGAATACATTAAAAAAAGAAATGTTTGGATAGAGTGATTCAACTCCTTATCATCTAAGCACAGAAACACTGACTCAAAATGAAATCTGCATACCCATGTTCATTTTAGCACTACATACAAAGTCAGGATTAGGAAACAAACTAAAAGTCCATGATGGATAAAAATAGGAATGGATAAAAATTTTGTGATATATATAATGGAATATTATTCAGCTCTAAGAAAAAGATGAGAGCTTGCCATTTGCTACAACTTGGATGGAACTGGAATGTATCGTGTTAAATGAAATATGTCTGAGAGAGAAGAAAAAATGCCAATTGATCTCTCTTATCTGTGTCTATGAAGAAACAAAATAAGGGAATTAATATCAAACAATAACTTGATCTTGGAACACAAAACTAATTACCAAGAAGTAGGGGGATAGAGTGGGCAAAGGAGGAAGAGCAAGCACACTAGAAGTGACGTAAGGACAGTATAAAAGAGTCTTTGATACCTTGGAAGTGGTGAATGCACATTAATTTTGTACATCAAAAATTTTAAAGTAAATACTATTTCAACCATCTTGTCTAAACTACAGTGAATTTTTTAAAAAAATTAAAAATAATTGTTATTAGAGATTCAAGCAAAGATACATATTTATACACACATATTCATAGGAACAATATTCCAGAAGCCAAGAAGTAGAAATAAAACATCCATTCACAAACAAATGTATGACCAAAAATGTCATATATACTTTGAAATATTATTCACCCTTAAGAGGAAATGAAATTCTGACACATATTAAGATATGAATAAATTCTGAAAAAATGATGCCCATTTTGAAACAAGCCCAAATATAAATAGACAAATGTTGTATAATTTCCTTATATGTCGTATTCAGTCAAATTCATAGAAACTGAAAAGAGAGCAGTGATACAAGTGTCTAAATAGGAATAGGTAGAGACTTGCCTTGGAAAAGTGAACAAGTTCTGAAGCTGGATGGTAGTGATTGATGGTTGCATAGTGACATATATGTACTTCATGCCCCTAAACAGGATGCTTTTTTTTTTTTGTAATTTAATGTTGTTGTCTGTTTTGGAGCCACACCTGGCAGTGCTCATATAACTCCTGTCTTTACACTCAGAAATTGCTCCTGACAGGCTCAGGGACCATATAGGATGTCGGGGATCAAATCTGGGTTAGTTGTGTGCGAAGCAAATGCCCTATCTGTTCTGCTACAGCTCCAGCCCCAACAGGATGCTTTTAAAAATCACACTTGGGAGCCAGATAGTGCACTCAATAGACTTAGTGCACGCTTTGCATGCTGGAGGCCCAAGCTCAAATTCTGGCACTGTATGGTCAGTCCCTTGGGCACTGCTGGGAAACACCCCTCAGAGTTGGAAACAGCCTTTGAGCACTGAAGGGTATGGTCTACAAATAAATGCCTCTGTTATTATGTGTGTGTGTGTGTATGTGTGTGTGTATATATATATATATACATAATAACAGAGGCATTTATATATATCTTATAATTAAAAATGAACTAGTTTAAATGTTTTTATAGTACTTCTTTAATTTTTTTTTTTTTGGTTTTTGGACCACACCCTGTGATGCTCAGGAGTTATTACTCCTGGCTATACCCTCAGAAATCGCTCCTGGCTTGGGGGACCATATGGGATGCTTGGGGATTGAACCGCAGTCCTCCCTAGATTAGCACATGCAAGACAAATGCCCTACCGCTTGCACCACCACTCCGGCCCTTTCTTTAATTCTTGAATAGCAAATAGTATAGGTTTAAAGTGATAGATATTCTTTTAAAGTTAAAAATATGAAGGGCTTGCTTTGCATGCACTGACCAGCATCACATATATGGAACATTCTGTGGTAGATTGTCAAATATTTGTGAAGTTTTGGGTCTAGTTTCCATTTCTTTTAAAAAGGAAATTCTGGTAGCTTCTGTTTTTCTAGAAACTAATCCATTTTCTTGGTAATAGACAAAATGGTTTTCACTAAGCAAAGCATTCCCTTATAATTCTTTGAATTGTTTTGGTACATCTTGTTATTTCTCCATTATTTCTCCAAACATACTGTGTATGTTTATGAATCCTCCATATCCCCAGATGAGAAAATAGATTTGTCATATTGGGTTTTTTTATACACACAAAACGAGCTCTTCCATTTCTTCATCACTGTTAACACATTTTGATCATGTTTCTAATTTCTAGAGTGTTTAATTCATTTGTTTTATTTTATTTTATTTTATTTTTGGTAGAGGACACATCCAGAGTTGCTCAGAGACTATTCCTGAAACAGAGTTTGGGGATCACTCCTGGTAGTGCTCTGAGGGTTACCCACATGCAGAGCAGCCCCCACCCCCACCCCAGCACACTGAGCAAGCTCTCTGACCTCATTCATTATTTTTATAATGAGAAGGAATTAAGACAGTGGAATCTCAGGCACAATGCCTGGGCGATCAGAACATGTGGTACCAGTGATCAAATCTGGGCAGCCACCCACAGTATGGGAGAAACTATTCACCTAGTACCCATCAGATAAGGGGCTAATGTCTAAGATATACAAGGTACTGGCAGAACTTAACAAGGAAAAGCCATCTAACCCCATCAAAAAAAATGGGGAAAAGAATAAAACAGACACTTCCTCAAAAAAGAAATACAAATAGCCAAAAGGCACATGAAAAAATGCTCCCCATCACTAATTATCAGGAAGATGCAAATGAAAACAACAGTGAGGTACTATCTCATGCCACAGAGACTGACACACATCACAAAGAACAAGAAAAAATCAGTGCTGGTGGGATGTGGAGAGAAAGAAATTCTCATTCACTGCTGGTAGAAATGGCATCTAGTCCAGCCTTTATGGGAAATAATATGTACATTCCTGAAAAAAACTGGAAATTAAGCTCTCATGTGATCCAGCTATACCACTCCTAGGAATACAACCTAGGAACAAAAAAGCACAATACAAAAATACCTTCCTCACACCTATATTCATTGCAGTACTATTTACAATAGCCAGAATCTGGAAACAACCAAGATACCCTTCAACAGATGAATGGCTAAAGAAACTGTGGTTTACTCCATAGACAATGGAATATTATGCAGCCGTCAGGAGAGATGAAGTCATAAAATTTTCCTATATGGATGTACATGGAAACTATTATGCTGAGTGAAATAAGTCAGAGGGCGAGAGATAGATACAGAATAGTCTTGCTCATCAATGGATATTAAGAAACATAAAAGGAGAAGGGAGCTGGGGTATTGGTGGTGGGAATGTTGCACTGGTGAAGGGGGTGTTCTTTGTATAACTGAAACCCAACTACAATCATATATATAATCATGGTGTTTAAATAAAGACATAAAAGAAGAAACATAAAGGACATTATTGTGATAATGCTCAGAGGCAATAGAGATGAAGGCTGGAAGAATGACATGAATCGCACCACAAAGAGTGGTGAGTGCAGTTAGAGAAATAACTACACTGACAACCATCATGACAATGTTAATGAGTGAGAGAAGTAGAATGCCTGTTTCAAATACAGACATGGGTTGGGGGGGGAGAAAGATGGGGGACATTGGTGTTGGAAATGTTGCACTAGTGAAGTTCTGTTTATGACTAGAACCCAACTATAATCATGTTTGTAATCATGGTGCTGAAATAAGGATATTATTAAAAAAAATCTAGGCAGCCAGCATGCAAAGTAATTGTGTAAGCTCTAAAAGCAATCTTCTTGGCCCCCAATTCTAAATTTCTCAGTTTATTCTTTGCTATAATTTTTATTTCTTTTGTGAGATTTTTCTACTAATTTATTTCAGGTATGATCACCATTGCTTGATAAAATATTTTTTTATAATGGCTGATTTCTGAGTCTCTCTACTCACTATAAAACCTTTGTTATCTCTTGGTTAGTATTTGTTGTCTTTTCTAATTCAAGTTGAAATTTTCCTGGTTCTTTGTATGATAGAAATTTTAATTACAACCTGGGTCTTTGGACTAAAATGCTGTGAGATTCTATTTCTTTTTAAAAAATTTTTTCCAGATTGGTGCTCTATTTGGGCTTATGCTTATTAAATGTAGACAATTACAATATTTTTAAAAATAGTTTAAACAATTTTAAAAATTGTTTAGGTATTATTTGGCAAAAAAATAACTTTCTGAGATCCTACCTACTCTATTGTCCCTGCCCATATGAGCTCAGCAGCTTGTTAGAAATTAAATGCTGGAACAATAGCACAGTGATAGGGTGCTTTGCCTTGCATGGGGCCAACTCAGGACAGACTCGGGTTTGATTCCTGGCATCTCATATGGACCCCTGAACCTGCCAGGAGCTATATCTTAGTGCAGAGCCATGAGTAACCCCTGAGCACTGCCAGGAGTGCCCAATGCCCCCCCCAAATATAAGAAATGAAACATTTAGGGACTAAAAGAGATAGTACAGTAAATAGGGTACTTGCCTTAAACTTGGTTGACCCATGTTCTATCTCCAACATCACATATGGTCCTCCAAGCACTGTGAGGAATAATTCCTGAATGCAGAGCCAGGGGTAACCATTGACCATCACTGGGTGTCGGCCTATAACCAACCCTCCCAAAAGATATGTTACATATAAATTGAGTTTTTTAATATTCTCGCAATCTCTTTGAGATTTGTAGTTCAGCATAATCCGGAGTCTTCTCAGGCTGGAATCCTCCCCTCGTACCTCCTTTCCATAGCCCTACCTCCCTTCTTTAAGCCCCCGATCTGCCTTGCAGAGAGGATATTTGTCCCACACAAAGTTGAAGAGCAGTTGTTGCTAATTAACTTATCCAGATCGCTACTTCTAGAATTGATGTAACTGGCTCTAAATCTTGAACAGATCTTCTGTTTTTCAGTACTGTGAAATTATTCAATTGTTAACACAAGCTGTAAAAGGCCCATCTCTCCCACCTATGCTGGGACCCCTGATTTTCTTTTTTTTTAATTTTTTTATTTATTTAAACATCTTGATTACAAATATGACTGTGATTAGGTTTTAGTCATGTAAAGAACACCCCCCTTCACAGTGCAACATTCCCACCACCAATTTCCCAGATCTCCCTCCATCCCACCCCACCCCCCACCTATACTCCAGACAGGCTTGTCAGTTCCCTCATTCATTCACATGATTATGGTAGTTCTCTGTGTAGTTATTTCTATAACTGTACTCACCACCCTTTGTGGTGAGCTTCTTAAAGTGAGCTGGAAGTTCCAGCCCTCCTCTTATTGTCTCTGAGGATTGTTGCAAAAGTGACTTTTATTAAAAAAAAAAAAACCGATAGATGAGTGAGACTATTCTGCATCTCTCTCTTCCTCTGACTTATTTCACTTAGCATGATAGATTCCATGTACATCCATGTATAGGAAAATTTCATGAATTCATCTCTCCTGATGGCTGCATAATATTCCATTGTGTATATGTACCACAGTTTCTTTAGACATTCGTCTGTTGAAGGGTATCTTGTTTGTTTCCAGAGCCTGGCTATTGTGAATAGTGCTGCAATAAATATAGGTGTGAGGAAGGGGTTTTTGTATTGTATTCTTGTGTTCTTAGGGTATATCACTAGGAGTGGAATAGCTGGGTCGAATGAGACCTCAATTTCCAGATTTTGGAGGAATCTCCTTATGGCTTTCCATAAAGGTTGGACTAGACGGCATTCCCATCAGCAGTAGATAAGAGTTCCTTTCTCTCCACATCCCCGCCAGCACTGATCTCATTCTTTGTGATGTATGCCAATCTCTGTGGTGTGAGATGGTATCTCATCATTGATTTTATTTGCATCTCCCTGATGATTAGTGATGAGGAGCATTTTTTCATGTGCCTTTTGGCCATTTTTTTTATCAAAGTGTCTGTTAATTTCTTCTCCCCATTTTTTTGATGGGATTAGATTCTTTTTTTTTTTTTTTCTTGTAAAGTTCTATCAGTGTCCTGTATATTTTGGATATTACCCCTTTATCTGATGGGTGTTGGGTGAATAGTTTCTCCCACATGGTGGGTGGCTCTTGTATCCTGGCACTATTTCCTTTGAGGTGCAGAAGCTTCTCAGTTTAATGTATTCCCACCTGTTGATCTCTGCTTCCACTTGTTTGGAAAGTGCAGTTTTCTCCTTGAAGATGCCTTTAGTCTCAATGTCATGGAGTGTTTTACTGACATGTTGTTCTGTATACCTTATGGTATCAGGCCTGATATCAAGGTCTTTAATCCATTTAGATTTTACCTTCATACATGAATGTTAACTGGGGGTCTATGTTTGCTTTTTTGCAAGTAGCTAACCAATTCTGCCAGCACCACTTGTTGAAGAGGTTTTCCCTGCTCCACTTAGAATTTCTTGCTCCTTTGTCAAAAATTAGGTGATTGTATGTCTGAGGAACATTGTCTGAGAACCCTCACTGATCTGAGGGTCTGTCTTTATTCCACTACCATGCTGTTTTGATAACTATTGCTTTGTAGTACAGTTTAAAGTTGGGGAAGGTAATGCCTCCCATTTTCCTTTTCCCTATGAGTGCTTTAGCTATTAGAGGGTGTTTATTGTTCCAGATGAACTTCATAAGTGTTTGATCCGCTTCTTTGAAGAATGTCCTGGGTATTTTTAAAGGGATTGCATTAAATCTGTAAAATGTTTTGGGTAGTAGTGCCATTTTAATGATGTTAACCCTGCCAATACATGAGCAGGGTATGTGCTTCCATTTTTGTGTGTCCTCTCTTATTTCTTGGAGCAGGGCTTTATATTTTTCTTTGTATAGATCCTTCAAGTCTTTGGTTAAGTTGACTCCAAGGTATTTGAGTTTGTGTGGCACTAATGTGAATGGGATTGCCTTCTTGACATCCATCTCTTCCCTGTCATTATTGGTGTATAAAAAGGCCATTGATTTCTGAGTGTTAATTTTGTATATATGCTATAATTTTGTATATGTTGCTATATGCGTCTACTGTTTCTAGAAGCTTTTTGGTAGAGTCTTTAGGGTTTTCTAAGTAGAGTATCATGTCATCTGCAAATAATGAGAGCTTGACTTCTTCCTTTCCTATCTGGATTTCCTTGATATCTTTTTTTTTGCCTGATCGCTATAGCTAGAACTTCCAGTACTATGATGAAGAGGAGTGGTGAAAGCAGACAGTCTTGTCTTGTACCAGAATTTAAAGGAAATGCTTTTAGTTTTTCTCCATTGAGGATATTTGCCATTGACTTGTGGTAGATGGCTTCAACTAGATTGAGAAAGGTTCCTTTCATTCCCATCTTGCTGAGAGTTTTGATCAAGAATGGGTGTTGGACCTTATCAAATGCTTTCTCTGAGTCTATTGATATGATCATGTGATTTTTATTTTTCTTGTTGTTGATGTTGTGTATGATGTTGATAGACTTATGGATGTTAAACCATCCTTGCATTCTTCTTGATGATGCAATGGATCCTATTTGCCAGGATTTTGTTAAAGATCTTTGCATCAGCATTCATCAGGAATATTGGTTTGTAATTTTCTTTTTTGGCAGTGTCTCTGTCTGGTTTTGGTATCAAGATGATGTTGGCTTCATAAAAGCTGTTTGGGAGTGTTCCCGTTTTTTCAATTTTATGGAAGAGCTTGGCTAGGATTGGTAGTAGCTCCTCTTGAAAGATTTGAAAAAATTCATTAGGAAATCCATCTGGGCCTGGGCTTTTCTTTTGGGGCAGATGTTTGATTACAGTTTCAATTTCCTCAGTAGTGATGGGGGTGTTTAGATATGCTACAATCTCCTTACTTAAATGTGGAAGGTTATAAGTGTCCAAGATTTTTTCCATTTCTTCTAGGTTCTCATGTTTAGTAGCATAAAGTTTCTCAAAGTAGTCTCTGATTACCCTTTGGATCTCTGCAATATCTGTCGTGATCTCCCCCTTTTCATTTCTAATATGGGTTATCAGATTTCTCTCTCTTTCTTTGTGAGTTTTGCCAATGGTCTATCAATCTTGTTTATTTTTTCAAAGAACCAACTTCTGCTTTTGTTGATCTTTCGGATTGTTTTTTGGTTTTCCACTTCATTGAGTTCTGCTTTTAGCTTTGTTATTTCCTTGTGTCTCCCTATTTTCGATTCCTTTTGTTGGTCATTTTCTAATTTTTTGAGCTGCGTCATTAAGTTATTTAGGTATGCCCCTTCTTCCTTCCTGATGTGTGCTTGTAGAGCTATAAATTTTTCTCTCAGGACCGCTTTTGCTGTGTCCCATAGATTCTGGCAGTTTGTGTCGTCATTATCATTTGTTTCCAGGAAAGTTTTTTTTTTTTTTTTTTTTTGTGGTTTTTGGGTCACACCCGGCAGTGCTCAGGGGCCACTCCTGGCTCCATGCTCAGAAATTGCTCCCGGCAGGCACGGGGGACCATATGGGACGCTGGGATTCGAAACGATGACCTTCTGCATGAAAGGCAAACGCCTTACCTCCATGCTATCTCTCCGGCCCCTCCAGGAAAGTTTTGATTTCCTTTTTTATTTCATCTCGGACCCACTGGTTGTTCAGTAGCAGGGCGTTTAATTTCCAATTGTTAAAATTTTTCTTCTGTGTGACTTTGTAGTTCACATCTAATTTCAGAGCCTTGTGGTCAGCAAAGGTAGCCTGCAAGATTTCTATCCTCTTGATTCTATGGAGGTATGTTTTATGTGTCAGCATGTAATCTATTCTGGAGAATGACCCATGTACATTGGAAAAGAACGTGTATCCAGGTTTTTTTTGGGGGGGGGATGGAGTGTCCTGTATATATCTACTAGTCTTCTTTCTTTCATAACTCTTTTCAGGGCTAGTATGTTTTTTTTAGCTTTCAATCTGGTTGACCTATCAAGTGTTGATAGGGCCATGTTGAGGTCTCCCACAATGATTGTGTTATTATTGATTTCTTCTTTCAGATTTGTCAGTAATTGTATTAGATAATTTGCTGGTCTCTCATTGGGTGCATATATGCTTAATAGTCTGATTTCTTCCTGTTGCACATATCCCTTGATTAGTACATAGTGTCCATCTTTGTCCCTTACCACTTTTCTGAGTATAAAGTTGGTGTCATCAGATATTAATATGGCCACCCCAGCTTTTTTGAGGGTGTTGTTTGCCTGGACGATTTTCCTCCAGCCTTTGATTTTGAGTCTATGTTTGTTCTGACTATTCAGATGTGTTTCTTGTAAGCAGCAGAAGGTTGGATTCATCTTTTTGACCCATTTTGCCACTCTGTCTCTTTTAATTGGTGAATTTAGTCCATTGACATTGAGGGAGATGATTGTCATAGGATTTAATGTCATCTTTGTAGATAAGTTTGCTGTGTTTGTTAGTCTCTCTTGTCTTAGAGTAGACCTGTCAATTTTTCCTTTAAGGCTGGTTTATCATCTGTGAAGTTTCTGAGCTGTTGTTTATTCATGAAGCTATGTATTTTTCCTTCAAACCTGAATGTGAGTTGGGCTTGGTGCAGTATTCTCGGTGAGGCATTCATTTCATTTAGTCTTGTCACAATATCCCACCACTGTCTTCTGTCCTTGAGAGTTTCTTGTGACATGTCTGCTGTAAGTCTTAGGGATGCTCCTTTGAATGTAATTTCCCTTTTTGAACTTGCTGCTTTCAGTATTCTATTTCTATCTATAAGATTTGTCATTGTAACAAGGATGTGTCTTGGGGTGTTTTTCTTTGGGTCTCTTTTAGCTGGTACTCTTCGGGCATGCAGGATTTGATTGCATGTAGTCTTTAACTCTGGAAGTATCTCTTTGATGATGTCTTTGGCAGTTGATTCTTCCTGGAGATCTCCTTTCTGGGTTTCTGGAACTCTAATGATTCTTATGTTGTTTCTGTTGAGTTTATCAAAGACTTCTATTTTCATCTGTTCGCATGCCTTGAGTACTTTTTTCATTGCCTGTTCATTTGTCTTAAGGTTCTTTTCCAATTTTTCTGTTGTGTTGAGTTTTTCAGCATCACATCTTCCAGTACTCTGATTCTCTCTTCAGCTGCTGATACCCTGTTGGCGAGGCTATCCATTGAGTTTTTCAGTTGAGCAACCGTGTTTTTCAGATCTGTTATTTCAGTTTGGAGTTTTCTTATTTCTGTCTTTGTGTTCTCTTCAGATCGATCTATGCTTTTTTTGAGTTCTATGAACATACTCCATATTTCTATTCTAAACTCCTTATCTGAGAGGTTAATCAGGTGGTTGGAATTTATTAGGTCATCCGAGCTTTCCTCTTCATTCTCTGTGGATGGTGTTTGCCTGTGAGGTTTCCCCATTGTCACACTTGTAGTGTGGTTTTTCCTGCGTGTTTTGGTGGGGTTCATTGGTTAGAAAGAGTGCTCGGCCACAAAGCGTGCTCTTCTGGTGCCTCTAGTTGACAGTTTTTTGGGGGTGCACTCCCTAGGTCTCTGAGGAAATCTTCAGGGATTCAGAAGCACAGGCAGACAGGCACAGGCAGGAGAAGTTTCCCTTGAAGTCTTCAGAGTGAACAAAGGCACAGCAGAGCGGAGCATCCATGGCCAGAGACCTTAGCTTATTGGACAGCAACCCCTGCAGCCAGAATGTACTTACTGGGCAGCTTCAAAACACAGTTTTTGGGGGTGCACTCCCTAGGCCTTTGAGGAAATCTTTAGGGATTCAGAAGCACAGGCAGACAGGCACAAGCAGGAGAAGTTTCCCTTGAAGTCCTCAGAGTAAGTAAAAAAATGTTAAGGAACACACAACATATAACCAATATTTAGTATACATACAAACTATGAGTTAATGAAAATTATTCAGAATTTTGAAGGGCTTAGAGGACAAAGAGATAGTATAGCAGGTAGAGCATTGTGCTTGCATACTGTAGCTATGGGTTCAATCCCAATATCTTCTACCCAATATTGCCCCTGAGTACTGCCAACTAATAAGAAATGCTGATACTACTAGGTTTGACCAAACTTTCCCTAGGTCCACCCCCCCCCCCAAAAAAAAAGGTCTTTAATGGTCTATACAATGCTTCCTTCTGCAATGGCTGAAAATGCTGGCCTAAAAGAAGGTGAAAAAATATGTCTCCTACCTACCCAAGACTGCTTTGCTCAAGATTGGCACCCATGAGGAAAGTGCACAGCAATGGGCTATGGTTCTCAACATGCTTAGATTGTTATCGCTTTTCTTCTTTCCTAAGAAGGTTCTGGTTTTCCACCTCTGTTCATAAACTGCATTTCTTAAATGTAACAGGTAGACATTAGATGAGAGAAACAATGACAGTGACTGAGTTTGTGGAAGGTTTGCTCTTCTTCCCTTCTGGATGCATGGAGCCAGAGTGGTGGCAAGGAGCGGTAAGGCATCTGCCTCACCTGCGCTAGCCTAGGACAGACCGTGGCTTATCTCCCAGCCTCCCAAATGGTACCCCCAAGCCAGGAGCAATTTCTGACTGCATAGCCAGGAGTAACCACTGAACATCACCCAGTGTGGCCCAAAAAAAACAAAACAAAACAAAACAACCCAAAAACTAGATGCATAAACTGTACCCTCTTTGGATGGCACCTTTCTTGGTCAATGAGACACCAACAGAAAGGTTTGTCACTTTGGACAGAAGCTCTAAAGCCCATGTGCAATTCTCCATGTTTTCTTCCCTTGGCCTTGGCACTTAAGGAAGCTCAGGTTGAGATGGTGTTTTTTACTTGTTTTTGCTTTTGTTTTGGGATCATGCCTAATGATGCTCAGAGGTTACTGCTGGATTTGCATTCAAGAATCACTCCTGGGGATTCTTGGGGGACCACATGAGATGCTGGATATAGAACCCAGGTCCACCCCAAGCAAGGCAACTAACGACCTGCTGTACTGTTTCTCCTTTCCAGAAACCCATTTTTTATTTGTTTAATTTGGGGGTCACATCAGCAGTGCTCAAGATTTACTCTTGCCTCCGTGCCCAAGGCTCATTCCTGATGGGGATTGAGGACCACATGGACTATTAGGGGTTGAACCTGGGTCGGCCACATGAAAGCCAGCACCTGACCAGCTGTACTATTCCTCCAGTCAAAAAACTGTTTTTGTTAGAGTAAGCTGTGGAGGTTTTGGCAGATTGTTAGTGTAGTAAAACCTTACCTAGGTGGAGAAAGTAGAAAGAGCCCTAAACATTTTGGGCACTGTTATTTTTTTCATGAATTACATTGGTCTAGAGAATAGAAGACGATTCTCCTTCCTTCTGTTTCCTATCCCAAACAATATCCATCCATGTAGGTAAGCATAACCTAGCAAAGGTGGGGAATGAAATCAGCCAACTTTAGTGACTGAGAGTAAAATCTTTGTCACAATAACTCAAAACAAAACAAAAAGCAAAATTCTGTGTTCAAAATGGCTTCACAGATATACATAGAAAACATGTTAGAAGAAAATGCACCAAAATTCTACCACCAAATGTTTATCACTGATTAAATAGCATTACAGGGAGTCATTTTTAATATGCTTTTTATGATTTTAATAATAAGCATAAATAGGTATGCATTGTATTACTTTGTAAATATACAAAGAAAACCAAAAGTATGTGTGGTCTTTCATTTTTAAAAATAATACTGACTTAACCTTGACCTTCTGAGAGTTTAAGAAAAATAATATATTTAATTGAAATGGGAAAAAAAATCAATATGTAGTTCTTTTCTTTGTCTCTCATGTTTCTTCTCTACCATTTTCTCATTCCCCATGTCTTACATGGCACTAAGATCTATGCAGAAAATGAGAAGTCCTACTACAGCATATGATTTTATTGCTGCCAAAGTTACTCAAGGTTAATTCTATCATAAAATACTACTGAAGGTTATGACAAGAACTCAGAGAGACCACGAAGGTAATGGATTATGGAAAGGCATCTGGCATACAAAGTACCCCAGCTCTCTAGCCACCAAAACCAGGGACAAGATCTTCAACTATATAGTCTTTTCTCTGTGTTACCACTGAGGGTGTAAAACCCCAGATCCTTTCATTGTAACAATTTAATGGTTAGAGGAAAAATAATGCTTCCTTTATTTTATGACTAGTGATGTGCAGCTTGTCCCTAGGATGTGCAGCTGAAAAAAAAATCAATGCCAGATGGCTCAGCAGGAACCAGGACTAATGGCTCCGTGTTTTTCATCTCCCTCGAGCAAGCTCTGCCCTAGGGATACTCGGCTTGTCATGAACCAGCTGAATGCTCACAGGGTGCGACAGTGTTGTATGTTCGCTGCCTAGTGACCTCAACACAGCAACCTGCAGGTGGGGTGTCTCAGGATATCAAAAATCTTACACACTTCACAGGGATGAAAAGATAATTTCCCCCGCATCAGACAGCCTGGAGACCACAACTAAAAACTGAACTCATGTTTGTTAATGATCTGAAGTCAGTAGGTTGAAGACAACAATGGCATCAGAGATTAGGAGCAAAAATGTCACTAACCAAAAATACTGCTGATTTTGGGCCGGAGAGATAGCACGACGGTAGGGCGTTTCCTTTGCAAGTGGCTGACCCAGATAGACAGTGGTTCGAATCCCAGCATCCCATAAGGTCTTCCGTGCCTGCCAGGAGTGATTTCTGAGCACAGAATCAGGAGTATCCCCTCAGCACCTCTGGGTGTAGCACCCCCCAAAAACCCCAACATACTGCTGATTCTATATTAATATGTTGGTGAAACATACCCAGGAGGAAATAGACCTCATTTTCTTTTCATGGAGTTCTTTCTTTTATGGGTAGTGGGGCATACTTAGTAGTTCCCAGAATTTCTCAATTTCTGGCTGTGTTCTGGGAACTATATGGGATGCCATAGATAAAATCTGGTTGGCCAGATGCTAGGTAAGCACCTACCCTCTGAACTATCTCTCCGGCCCATTTTATATTGTTGTTGTTGTTGTTGTTGTTGTTGTTGTTGTTGTCTGGGTTTTGGTTTATGGTCCACACCAAAAAAATAATTCACTCAGTATCAAGTGTGTGTGCGTGTGTGTGTGTGTGTTTATGTTTGTGTGTGTATTTCAAGACTGTCAGGATAACAAACCAATACTGAAATCAATTGAATTCTTCCAGGGTTTTTTTTTTTTTTTGCATTAATTTTTTTGCTTTAACACCATGGTTTACAAAGTTATTCATAATAGTTATTTCTGGTATTCAATGTTCCAAAAATAATCTCACATTCCCTCCATCATTTCCCTCAGCATCCCACTCTCTCTGAAGCCTGCCTGTTGGCAGGTATAAATAATTTACTTACTATTATTTGTTACAATTATATGTAATGGAATTATAAAAAAACTCATAAGAAAATTTGTGAAAATTATTATCTCACAATGGGGGCATTAAGTCGTTCTTTGAAGGTTTACTAAGCTGTTTGTAGCTAGTTGAGCAGTGTGTTGCTGGTTTTGTTTATTGAGACATCTAATTTTGTGCATTCCTACTGAAATGTCAGTATTAGGCGAGGGGAGGAGGTGTTGCATGGCTTTGTTCTGTGATCCAGTAATTCCAGCATCTGTGGAACTAGGCTGATGAGTTGACATGGTGGTGGCTATGGGTCCTGGGCATAGCTGCCTGGTCTTCCAGAAGTATGGAGGCACAGCTGCCCATTCTGACTCCAGACTCCTCAACCCAAAATCAGCATACCTGGAGTTTTTGTTGGTTAGGTGACTCTGCAGAGATCAGTGTAAAAGAGGTAAAGTTGTGCCATTGGCATAGTGTATGTGTGCAGTTAGTTGCTGAGGCTTCATTATGGTAGGGGATACGTTCTACTCTCTTCCCAAGATGCCTTAGAACTATCAGGTGCAAGACTGTTGTACCCATGCATTTTTGCAGCATGGCTTTTCTCTTTTTTGGAGAGTAAAATGAGTCCAGGGAGTTGGCAAATAAGCTGACATGGTAGTGTCTGTGGCTGCCAGGACTTCTAGAATTATGAAGGCTGTCTGCACTGACTGAAGAATTCTTCTAGTTTTATTAACAACGCTTGAAGAAGGATAGTTTTTTGAATTGGGTACAGAAGACAGATGGGTATGCTTGATATTCTCTGTTGTTGTTAATCTACTATAAATTTAAGAACCAGTCAAAGCACAAGAGATGACAAATAATATATAGAACGTTTCTGGGATTTGTTGTTATTTTCCTTGTGAAGGGATAGGTGTACCATGGCCTGTAAGAGGTCAAGTGTGGGAGTGGTAAGTCAAATCTATCTCCTGTGTAGATTCTCTACTTCCTTTGCTTGGTGATGCTTTTAGAAAATTTCTACCCTGACTGTTCTAGGAGTTATTCACTCTCATTTTAGTTAATGCAGTTGCTCAAAATTCAGGCTTCTATTGCATTTTTATTAATGCAGTTTTATGCTTCTAACCAACGTCTCTTCTAATGTGCTGCATACGAAATGTTGGCACTTGGAGCTATTTGTTTCATTAGTGCATGTTTTTTAAATACCGAATAACCTAACCTTCCTGTTCTCTTTCTCTCTGAAAATCCTCAGTATGCCTTTTTTTTTTAACAAGAGACCAATGTTCAAGTTAAATACTAGCTGAGAATACTCCCCTTTGATATTGATCTCCCTTTAACTGAATAGCATGGATCTTGGCTAGATGTGACAATTTGCTTCATGCTGGCTTTTATTTAAGCAAAACCAGAATCATTCACTACCAAAGAGTGTTTGAAGTTCCAGAAAATAACCTCATGCTAGAAAGCTGGTGCCAAAGAACATTTTTTTACATCAAACAAAAATGAAAGCTTATCTCAAAACCATGGCGGTTTTGTGTGTGTGTGTGTGTGTGTGTGTGTGTGTGTGTGTGTGTGCGTGTGTGGTGCTTACCATTATTGTTGGAGTCCTCACTGGATATTGGACACTTTTTTTTTGTACTGATGGAATATTTCATTTTATTTTTTCTCCTTCACCCCTCAAATCGATGATAAGAGCCTCTAAAAGGAGAGACTCTGCCCACTTTTGGAGTATTAGACTTTTACCCCAGTTTACTAATTTTCTCTTCTTCAAACCAAACCACGCAAATTGAACTAGCTAGGCCTGCCTCCCAGTTAGAGGGGGAAATTAGGGAGGCACCTAGACCAATCAGATGCAAGACTACTATGTAGTAGGATAGGTACATAGGGGACCACATATTCTAGCAGCCCTGGGGGTGAGGGAAGAGGATACGGGAGATAGGACAAAAACGGAGGTGTAGGGAGGACAATTTGGTGATGGGAATCCCCCCTGATGTTATGTAAATGTTTAACTAAAATATTATTGTCAACAACATGTAAACCACTATGATCAAAATAAAAATTATATTAAAAAATGAAAGCTTACAGTAATGTTTGCCTCTTTTTGGTAAAGAAAAGAAGGAAAGTGTGATATTATTTAAGTATTCTCAGGGAAGTTGGCAACATGTCTTAATAGTCCACAGTTTGGATTCAGTCATTGTGTTGTCAGCATTGGTGGTGAAAGCATGAGAAGTGTCTCCTGTTTCTCATGTGGTAAAAACATGGTGTCTAAGATCCCTCCATGGGCATTGGATATATTAGATGCCAAACTTCCTGGCCTTTACCTATGGCTTATGTTCTATTAAACTTCTAGTCGTAGGGCCAGAGTATTTATATGGATGGGTCTTACAGGATGTAGGCAAGTTTTCACCATTCCTACTAGACCAGGGTGCTGAAAGGGCAGAAAAATTAAGGGTCTCTGAGCACAGTCACCACATTAAAAATAGCCCGCTATCTAGTTATAATCATAATGTACAACTACTAAGCTACTAACTTCTCACAATTGGCTCATTTCTTTCTCAGATTCACCCCATAACTTTGGTGTATTGAGAGTTGTCCAAGGTCTTCTAGACTGTGCCCTGGAGCTTAGGTTCAAACCCAGGCAAACTGTACTAAAAAGACATTTACATTACACTGTAATTACATTACATTGTACTAAAAATGTATCAGTGACAATATTTGATCCTGCCTCTGTGATCTTTGCAAAAAACTTAGAAACATTTGATATTCTAGCAGATGTGTCTAACTTAAAGAGCTAACCTCAGAAACTTTTTAATGGTTTGTCAGCCCTAAGCTGCTGAAGATGCACTCTCCAGAATCAGATACCACTGTCTTTGGGAAGGTGAAGTTTGACAACAATAGTAAGAATAATTTGGGGTCTGGTAAGATAGCGCAGCATTGCATCCTGCTGACATTGGTTAGATCCCTGGTACAAAATATGGTCCCCTGAGTACCACCAGTGATCACTCCTGAAAACGGAGCCTCTGAGCATCACCAATTGTGTCTCCAAAACAGAGAGGAAGAGGAGCAGGAGGAGGAAGAAGAGAACAAGAACGAGAAGAGGATGAAGAAGAAGAGGAGGAAGAGGAAGAAGAGAGGAGAAAGAAGAGGAAGGGAAGAAGAGAGAAGAGAAGAAAAGGGAAAAAAGAAGAAGAGAGAAGAAGAGGAAGAAGAAAGAAGATGATGATGATAATGATGAAGAAGATTTCCACCAAGAGCTGAAAAGAAAATTCATTATCTCTGAGATTAGATTGCATTTAGCCATCTTCGACTCCAGTATAAATAATATAGCAGATGAATACCACAGGACAATTGTAACAGAGGGTTAGTGCCAAGAGTTAAAGACAAGATTTAATTTGAACTGAGAGGTTCAGGGAGACAGTAGAGGGGGTCAGGCATGGAGTCAATCCCAATCTGATTCTTGCAAACACGTAAGGTTTCCAGAGTACCTCTAGGGATCCAGAATGATGGCTGCAGTCAGGTGTAAGCCCAAACTAGAGAAACAAAACAGAAAACTGAGGGGGTACAAACTAGGTTTTTCTTTAAAACCACAGGAACTACTCCTGGTGGTGCTCAGTACCTTATGGGATGCTGAGGACCAAACGTGGGCAGCTGCACGTATGTCAAGCATGTATGTAGGATGTAAATGGTTTAAATACCTGTTTGAGAATTCTAGGCCTTCCCCATCCTTCCAGTATCACTTAATGACATTGGGGATACAGTCCTATGGTCAATATGTGCTGATTCATGTTTGAGAAAGTACCCGGGATTTATTTTAATCAACTATAATAAAGGCATGGAAATTAGTGTCATCCAGGGAGATATTTATAATCATGGATCCCTAGAAACAAAAGTGTGACATGAATTCCCATAGAGCAAAGCACCAGCCTAAGTGAGGCAGGTGCAAGGGAGAGTGGCTTTACTGAGGCTTCAGATGGGTAAAATGGGTGAGGCATGTAAACAGCACAGGAAAGTCTATCATTGTCTGTCATGAATAACTTTGGTGGGCCCTTGGGGCATATAACCTGTCCTCAGTCCTCTGAGACAAGACTTTGGAATGAATTAGTGACTTGATCCGGTACAATAGGTAACTGAGTACATGAGATCAGAATAGATTTATTTGCACTAAAGATTGTACTAAGGATTATTTCTAAGAATTAGCTATCCTTAAGGGGATTGCCTCTTACCCAATAAATGAAGTCACAGATGTCAAAAATACAAAAATGAGCAAAAGAGAAAGAGAAGACTAAAACAAATCAATTATGATTAAGACACCCTAAATGAAGTGCCTCATGCCAATATTTAGCGATACTGTACTTGGTCAGGGTCCTTCTACTCCTAAATGTCAATATGTCATGGCAAATTGGTGACACAATCAGGGAGGTTTCTTGGAAGGGGTTCAGTTTTCTTCTTGACTGACTAGGTTCAATCTCTGTTCTTCTTTATTTGATGACGCTAAACTTTAACTGTGATTCTGCAGAGATCCAGGCATAGGCAAAGAGTTAGCTTTTCTTAAAAAAAAAATAGAAGATATCTAAGATGTACATTTTGCTTGTTTTGGGTCCATACCTGGTGGTACTCAGAAGACTACCTGATTCTATGCTCAGGAATCTCTACTGGAGGGATTGAAGATCCCATGGGATGCTGGGGTTTGAACCTGGGTGAGCCACATGCAAGACAAGCATGCTACTTGCTGAAGTATTGCTCCGGCCCATCGCTATTCAATTTTTTTAATTCAAATAGTATTGGAGGATTTAGCCAGTGCAATTTAGTAATAAAAAAGAAACAAGTGGCAGCTAAATTGGAAAGAAGAATGTAAAATTCTTACTTTTTGCATATAATATAATATTATACCTAGATAAATATAAAAATTTAAGCAAAAAACAAAAATGTCTTCTGCATATCTATATTCATTTCAGCACTATTTATAATAGCCAAAATTTGAAAACAACCCATATGCTCAACAACAAATGAGTGACTAAAGAAACAGTGGTATAAATACACAATGGAATACTAGGTAGCCATCAGGAAAGATGAAGTCATGAAAATATCTTGTATATATGGATATATATATATATATCCATGTGTATATATGGATATGGAAACTATTATGCTGAGCGAAATAAGTCAGAGGGAGAGAGAGATACAGTATAGTCTCACTCATCTGTGGGATTTAAGAAAAATAAAAGACATTATTGCAATATTACACAGAGAAAATAGAGATGAGAGCTGGAAGGATTGGCCACAATATGAAGTTTATCAAGAAGAGTGGTGAGTGCAGTTAGAGAAATAACTGCACTGACAACTATATGACAATGAGTGAGAAAAATAAAATGCCTGTCTTGAATGCAGGCAGGTGGGGGGGGAGAAGGGAGATGGGGGGGGGCATTGGTGGTGGGAAGGTTGCACTGGTGAAGGGGGGTGTTCTTTTTTTATATCTGAAACCCAACTACAAACTTGTTTGTAATCATGCTGCTTAAATAAAGATATTATTTATAAAAGATGCCATGATTTACAACTTGTACATTTATGTGATGTTTTATTACTTTCTGCTTTATTTATGTTTGTAGTGATTACCTTAGAATTTGAAATAAACATTGGTAATGCATCTAAAAATATTTAAACAAAAAATCTTCTAGAGCTTGTAAACAATTTTAGTTTATTCGCAGGATACAAAATCAATACACAGTGTCTGCCCATCAGTCTGATAGATGATCAAACATAGGCCCAGTGGGAGGGACACGGGGCAAGTCTCCACCCCACTGAAGCTTCAGTAGCTGCACATACAGATACACCAAACAACTGCTGCCGCATCAATGGCTCAACTTCACCACTTCTTCACTAATCTCTGCAAAGGCACCTAACTTCCAAAAACTCCCAGTATTCTGGTTTTATGGCTGCTATCTCCCTGGACTCTTAGGAGCCAGGGTGGATCACCAGATCAACTCAGCCCCTGCCCTGCCTCTGTATTTCCAGAAGTCCAGGAAGCTATATCCACACACCACAGCTGCTGAAAGTTGAGCTCATCAGTCCAAGTCTACAGATCCTTGAAGTCCTAAACACCATGGCATAGTATGTGGTCTCCATAATTTTAATGCTGACATTAGGTAGGAATATAACAAATTCGATGTGAAATTATCATCGAAGTGACATAAGCTCAACAAGCAAAACAACAATGAATACTCAAGTAGCAATAAACAGCTTAGTAGAACTTTAAACAATGACAATAATTTTCTTGCAAGATATGAGTTTTCACAAAATTTTAATGAACTTTTCTCAATAACTTTATTACCATTTAGTTGTAACAAGCAATATTAAGTAAATTATTCATACCTGCCAAGGGGCAGGCTTGAGAGAGGTTAGGAAATTGGATACAATGGTGGAGGACATGCTGCACTGACGGTGGAATTGTTGATATATTGGATGCCAGAGATAACTGTATTATGAGCAACTCTGTAAACCATGGTTCCTAAAAACAAAGAAATTTATTTTTATGAATCAATATACAATAATATTTTCATTTAGTCATATAAATAACAAGTAAAATCAGACCAAAATTAAGAAAATAATTTTATCTTATGTATTTTCCATAAAAGACTAAAATAAGTAGGAATAAATTTAACAATGAGGCAAAAAAAAAAACCTGTATACTGAAAACTGTGACATTGATTTTAAAAATATAATGTCTTGGGCCCAGAGAGATAGCACAGCGGCATTTGCCTTGCAAGCAGCCGATCCAGGACCAAAGGTGATTAGTTCAAATCCCGGTGTCCCATATGGTTCCCCGTGCCTGCCAGGAGCTATTTCTGAGCAGACAGCCAGGAGTAACCCCTGAGCAACGCCAGGTGTGGCCCAAAAACCAATATATATATATATATATATATATAAAATGTCTTTCATAAACACATAAATAGGTACTGGAGTGATATATAGAACAGCAGCTACTTACCTTTCATGCAGTCTACCTAGTTTCAATCCTTGACATCAAATATGACCCTCCCAGCTTCGCCAGAAATAATTTCTGAGTGCAGAACCAGGATTAAATACTGAGCACCACCAAATATGATCCAAAAACAAAAATAAGAAACACAAAAATAAATAAAATAGTTTATGTTTATTGATTGGAAGCATATACATTAAAAGTCCATACAACTCTGAGCACATAATCATACTGTTTCATATTAAATCCTAATATAATCATAATTCATTTGATCATATCAAAATGCCAACGGATTTTTTCTAAAAAATAAAACAGAATATTCTGCTAGAATGAGTGATGATGAAGATATGTTGCTTGCATTATACACAGCCAATCTAGAGTCAGCCCTGGGCACTTCTCCTGGTTCCCTTAGCACTGCCAGGAATTTTCACTGAGTACAAAGCCCTGAGCAAAAACAAAACAAAAGTACAAATAAAACATGTATTAAAATTTTCATAGAATCATGAAAGACCCCAAGTCCTCCAAGCAAGCTTGAGAAAGATCAAAGGAAGCATCACCTTTGTAGGTCTGAAGACTCCACTCAAATATAAATAAGTATCAAATATATGGAGGGAAGTTATTAATCTGAAAAAAAGATTCTATGAAATTTTTTTAAGAAGATTGTTTTAATCTTTTTTGTGGGAGTGGGCCACATCCGGTGGTGCTCAGGGGTTATTCTTGGCTCTGTGCTCAGAAAACTCTCCTGGCAGGCTCAGGGGACCATATGAGATGTTGGGGGATAAAACCTGGGTCAGCCTCTTGTAAGTCAAACGTTCTATCCGTTGTGCTATTGCTCTGGTCCCAGTCTTTAATCTCGAAGAGACACTGCCTTTGGGGTGTTCCGGTAAGCCCAGTCTCTGGACTAAAATCTCTGGAACTCTTAGGATAGAGAAGTCTCCAGCCCATGGAGATGCCCAGCATTCACACACCATATCCTACAATCTCCTCTTATAAATGCCCCAGCTTCACTTCTCTGCTGCTAACCTCAAAAAGACTAAATTGCTGAGTCGTTCCATTTCCACACACAGTTCCTGGAGAACAAGGCCAATATGGAGCAGTACAAATACCGGTACTGACAGCAAAGCTGGAGCACAGAAAATTAGATGGTAAAGTTGTGTAGAAGCCCACCAACCTGAATAAGTGAAAACAATAACATGGAAGACTCAATGAGCACCAAAGAGGTTGGTACTATATAACTAATATATTCCTATACACTTGCTATATAAATCTTCAGACAATAACTTTGTTAACACCATTATGTGACATATCTTGTAATAAGCAATATAAAGTAAATTACTTTGTACCTACTCGGGTGCCAGGTTTGAGAAGTAGGTGAGAAACTGTAGACATGGTGGAAGAAAGTTCTCACTGGTGGTGTTGGAATAATAAATACCTGAAACAGCTGTATGTGAACAAGTATATGAAAATCATGGTGTTTAAATAAAGGTTCAAACATTAAAAGAAAGTTATCTTTATTGGTTATTGAATAGAATTTTACCTACTGTGCATAGCCATTTGTAGGTATTTTTCAAAATATTATGGTAACTTTAAGTATTTAAGCTAAGTCTTCTAAGCATGAAGTACATTCTAGATTTCAGAAACTTTTGAGACTAGATAATGCAAACACCTACATATAATTCCTGCTGTTTTATTCTGGTAGACGGGAAAAGTTCTTGCTCAACTCAGCTTTTTTGTTTGTTTGTTGTTGTTGTTGTTGTTGTTTTTTGGGTCACACCCGGCAACTCTTAGGGGTTCCTCCTGGCTCTATGCTCAGAAATCACTCCTGGTATGCTCGAGGGACCATATGGGATGCCAGGATTCAAACCAATGACCTTCTGCATGAAAAGCAAACACCTTACCTCCATGCTATCTCTCTGGCCCCTCAACTCAGCTTTTTATAAGACTCTGTACTCTGATCTCTGAATCTACAAGTCAGTGTGAGAATCAATAGCTGAGCAGCACTTGGCAGGCCTGAACATGTATGAATATCTTCTGAAGTTTTCTTTTTCGTTCTTTCCTTCTTTCTTTTTCTTTCTTCTTTCTTTCTTTCTTTCTTTCTTTCTTTCTTTCTTTCTTTCTTTCTTTCTTTCTTTCTTTCTTTCTTTCTTTCTTTCTTTCTTTCTTTCTTTCTTTCTTTCTTTCTTTCTTCTTTCTTTCTTTCTTTCCTACTTTCTTTCTTCTTTCTTTTTTCTTCTTTCTTTCTTCTCTTCTCTCTTTTCTTTCTTCTTTCTTTTGTTCTTTCTTTCTATTTTCTTTCTCTCTTTCTTCCTTCCTTCTTTCTTCCTTCTTTCTTTTTTCTTTCTTTCCACCAAACTGTTTGGCAGAAGAGTTCTGCCCAAACATTAAAGAAATCTCTTAATTGAAAGCTATTCCAGATTCTATGGCACAGTGACAAAGTCTCACTTACTTTAAGAATCTTTACTTTTTCCCACTACTTGAAAATATGCAAATTCTAGTGTGTAATGAGACTTTACCTGTTTTGTTTGTATGGGAGGTGCTTTGTTTGTTGGTTTGTCTATTTGTTCGTACCTGAGTGTGGTCAGTGCTTACTCCTGCGTCTGTGATCAGAAATCACACCTAACAATGCTCAGGGGACTATAAATGGTGCCAGAAATTAAACCCAGGTTGACTATGTACAAATCATGCACCTAACCCTTTATACTATCTCTCTCATCCATCCCTTTCATGCACTATTCAGAATATGTTTTATACCTGATTATCTATGTTAATAACATTCACCTGAAAATCAAAAAAAAAAAACACATGAAACTTGTTCAATCTGTTTGCATAGTCTCCTATTCAGAAAAATTATTTTTTCCAAGTACTACTAGCCAATCAGACAGTATAATTACTTTATAGACTGCTAATAGAGGTCTGGCAAAAAGCTATTAGTCACATCTGTATCTACAAGAAAGTCTATTTCTTCAAACATCTTCAAGACATAATTGTCTTGAAGCAAAAGAAAACATACCATTTGTTCTCTATCAGAGCAGATACAAACGTTTTGACCTAAAATGTGAACATCCTATTTTATTCCCTATTTTTTTTTCATCTACTTTGCAACAACTCTCAGCATGAAACATCTTTTGTATATGCGGAAGTCAGGCAAATTCAGATAAGGAAAACAAAGAGAAATAGTAGGTTGGAGAATCAACTAAGAGCATTCTTGTAACCATTAAGCCTTGCATGTATGTGTTCCTGGGTTTGATCCACAGCATTGCAAAAAAATGATTAAAATTTTTGTTTTTACCCTTTTTATTTTTTAGCAGTGCTTGGGGCTTATTCCTGGCTGGGCACTCAGGGATTACTCCTGAGTGGGGGGAGTGGTGCCAAAGACTGAATTTGGGTTGGATACATGCAAGGCAAGTGCCCTTCCCCCCTTTACATATCGCTTTGACCCAAATCTTGACCCAAAATAAATGAAATATCTTAAAAAGAGCAAGCCTCTGTTGGGCAAGACAATAAAAAAAGATCAACCTACCTAAACCCAGTTTCCTTTTTTTTTTTTTTTCCTTGCCTTTACTTTCCTCTCCACTTTCTGGGCAATTTAGTTTCCTATGATATCCCTCATGGACTTGTTGAGTGTTCCATACAGAACTTGAACTCCGGCCTTGTGCTTCCAAAGTATACTTCAGACCTCCAATGACTCTAAGTCCTATTTTGGTAGTGCAGAGCTTTGAGGTGAGAGTTCAGAAATAAGTAATTCTTCACTAACTTGCTTGCCCATTGATGATTATAAGATGACCTCTATACTCTATCAGAGCTTTCAAAAGTCTCTCAGCTTCACAGGCCTGTTCACACTCTCCCACTTCTCCTGGTAATAAGGTCCCTTCAGGAACTTGAGCTGTCACATGTGTATGAAGCAAATTTAGAAAGAACCTCAGAGCCAACTCTATTGGCTCTGATGTATGGTTTCCTTAATATGCCTAGCTAGATATGGGAACTCCAAATATCGGGGTATTGTACAGCAAAGGAGAAGGTCCAGTGAAGCTATGTATGTCTGAAGCTACCAATACTTTTAGTGTTTCTCAATATCACTTCAAGTATTGATTATCCACTTCAGAGATCCAAATATGCTTTTCCCAGAACAAAACAAAAAGTACCCAAGAACAATGCTATGTTGACTCTGTCTTTCTCTTTAACGCATGTGGCAGTAAAAAGATCACAGATAAATTATAATATTGAAAAACAGTTTCCAGGCCTCAGAGCCCTGAGAGCACTTTCTGCCTCATAATAATTCCATGAAGTCTATCAGACCTTCTGAGGGGATTATCCCAGGCTTGGGGGGCGGGAGAACACAATGCAGTTGCTGACAGCCCCAAGAAGTCACTCCCTTCGCAAATAACATTAGACAAACCAGTCCAATATGTTGGAAGCAGATAACACTCAGCAAGAATGGAAAATATTTTCTTAAGTGGGTAGTGGGAGGTGAGCTGGTTCTTATTAAAATGTAAAACACAGGAAAGAAGCATCTCCCTGGAATTCAACATTGAGGTTGGATCCTTCAAGTCTATTTATGTTTTAGGTTTAGTTAAAGATTTAAGAGTCTATCTTTGAGAACTAAATCCAAAGTAAATCCAACAGGAGGATTATGTTGTAAACACACAGATGTTTGCAATGAGGCGTTTCTTTCCTTTTAGAAGTAATTATATACATGAAAGAGGATTGACTCATAAAAGGACAGGGATTTGACCTTATTGTTAAAACCATCTATGGGATATGTTTCCTTCAGTAATGTTTGTGTGTGTGGATATGAATAAAAATGAATGTATATGAAGTATGAATTTTAAAAAGTTTGTGACAATTTTTGTTGTTAGAAAGTCAGGCCACCCAATTCTCCCTGCAAGATCTTGTTCTAAGACATTAAATATCAAATAGTAGAAATAACAATTAAAAAGAAATAATTCTTTGGGCCAGAACAATAGTACAGCAAATATAAGTGTGTTTGTCTTGCACACCAGGACCTGGGCCTTATTCCTGGCATCCTATATGGTCCCTGTAGTGCTGCCAAGAGTCATTTCTGAGTGCCCAGCCAGGAGTAACCCCTGATTATTGGAGATGTTGCTCAAAAATAAAAGGAAAGGAAAAATAAATCAATAGTTCTTGTTTTCCACTGCTCCTTTAGAGAATAGAGCACTGACAGAAATTAATGAGAATTAAGAAATTTCAGTAAAACTTTTCAAATGACTAATATAAATAGCTATATTTCTGCTTCCACAAATTTTTATCATATATTATTCATTCTTACTTTATGAAGAAAATAAGACCAACCATTTTAAAGAAAAAAAAGTTACTTGACATAACCAGAAATTAAAAACTAACCCTGGTACTCAACCTCTTCATGTTTCCAGCTCAGAGTTTTTCTGTTTTGTGCTCTCAATCCACAAAGAGTTCTGAACTAACCACTTTACCAGTACAACTTACCTAAATAAAAAAATTAAATTTAAAAACAAGTTTTTTTGAGTCAGAAATATAGTATAGTGAGTAGTTGTTTGCCTTACACACGGCCTACCTGAGCTATATCACTGACATCCTGTATGATCCTTCGAGCCCACTAGGAGTGCTTCCTGAGTGAGTGCAGAGCCAGAAATAAGCGCTGAGCACCACTGTTTGTGTCCCAAATATCAAGGGGTAGGGAAAAGTTTTTTCAAGTTTGGGGAGATAGTCTAAAAGGTAAGCTAAATTACATAGCTAAATTGAGTTGATCCTCAGCATCACATAAAGGCCAGCATTCCAACTGTAGAGCCATGAGTAAATCTTGAACACAGCTAGATGTGGCTACCAAAAAGTAAGAGAATGAAAAGAAAATAAAGAAAAAGAAAAAGAGAAAAAGGCTTTCCCACTGTTGGTGGGAATGATGTATGGTTCAAACACTATGGAAAGCATTATAAAAAAATTTTTTTTGGTTTTTGGTTTTTGGGCCATACTCAGTGATGCTCAGGGTTTACTCCTGGCTATGCGCTCACCAGGGATCTAACCAAGGTCAGTCCTGGATCAGTCGCGTGTAAGCAAATGGCCTACCACTTCACTATTGCTTCAGCCTCAAGTCACAGCACTTTTTGACATTTACCTACCAGCACAAAATCATTCATTCAAAAAGACATATGCATACATATATACATGGTAGCACTTAAAACAAAAGCCATGAAAACAAACCCAAATGCCAACTGCAGATGAATGGATCAAGGAATTGTGGTATATATACATAATGGAATTCTATGCTACTCTAAGAAAGAACAAATCATATAACTTTCCCTGACATGGATGGAACTAGAGAGTATTTTGCTGAGTGATGCCAGTCAGTGGAAAGGACAAATGCAAAATGATCTCTCCCGTATATGGAACTTAATGATATATATAGCAAGGTAGCAACAAATGACCATATATAACAAAGCAGGAGCATTGATCCACTGAATTGAACTAGTGGGACTGAAAGAGATTGCAAGGAAGGGAATGGGGCTGGAGCAATAGCATAGCTGGTAGGGTGTTTGCCTTGCCTGTGGCAGACCCAGATTCAATCCCTGGTATCCCATTATCCCATAGCATCCCCCGAGCTTGTAATTGCTGAGGCAGTCAGGAGTAATCCCTGAGCACCACTGGTGGTAGCCCCCCCCCAAAAAAAAAAGAAAGAAAGAAAGAAAAAGAAGGAAAAGAAAGAAAGAAAGAAAGCAAGAAAGAAAGAAAGAAAGAAAGAAAGAAAGAAAGAAAGAAAGAAAGAAAGAAAGAAAGAAAGAAAGAAAGAAAGAAAGAAAGAAAGAAAGAAATAGAGAAAGAAAGAAAGGAAGAAAGAAAGAAGAAAGAAAGGAAAGAAAGAAAGAAAGAAAGAAGAAAGAAAGAAAGAAAGAAAGAATGAAAGAAAGAAAAAGAAAGAAAGAGAGAAAAAAGAAACAAAGGAAGAAAGAAAGAAAGAAAGAAAGAAAAGAAAGGGGCCATGCAGTCCTTGGGGAAGGGAAGGAAGTACTTTGGTGATGGGTATGTTATTGGAATGAAATGAAACCATCATTAACTGCATGATAAACCAAGTACCTCGATCAATGAAAATAAAAAATTAAATTAAGGGGCTGGAGCAATAGCACAGAGGTAGCGCATTTTCCTTGCATACAGCTGACCCAGGACGGACCTGCATTCGATCCCTAGTGTCCCATATGGTCCCCCAAGCCAGGAGCAATTTCTGAATGCAAAAAAGCTCAGGACCCTGAGCATCACTGGGTGCGACCAATAAATAAATAATAAAATGAAAGTTTCCCTTTAAAACTCCAGGATTAAGTCTCATTAACTCATCATGGAACCATTAAGTCTACACCAAATTTCTCACAAAACTGCTACAGTGGGGTGTTAAGGGCTATGAAGTATACTGATTGACTTTTGCTGTTTTGAGGCCATACTTGGTGATGCTCATGCATCGTTATTCAGGAATAACTCCTGGTGGTGCTCTGAGAACCATATTGGATGCTGGGGATTGAACCAGGGTTATACATATGCAAGGCAAGTACCTATCCACCGAATTTTTGCTCTGGTCATGGTTGACTCTTTGATACAACTGAAGACTTTAAGGTCAATCCATGTTAGGTGGCAGCACAAAGCTAGTTAACGATATACCTTAATGTTAGAATATGTTGCTTTTACATGAAACCTCAAGCAAGTTCTTCCAAGAAGATGACAACTTTCAGCTGAACTAGAAATGGTGCAGGAAGTCACACACTTTAGCTCAAAAGGCTTTTTATTACTAGTAGCCAAGAAAAACAACTGTTTGTTTAGTCATTAAAATCTCTACAAATTGTAACAAATAAATGATCTATTCTACATATACTAAAGCGAGTGCTGAGAAAAAGAGAAAAACCAAAATGGAAAATAATTCTCCCCAGGACCCTCTTACAACTCTAAAGTGAAGGTTGAAGTAAATACAGTGGTTCAGCACTTGCCTTGAATGTACAGGATACCAGTTTGATTCCAGCTTATATATGGTCGCTGACCACCAGCAGGAGTTATTCCTCAACAAAGCCAGGAGTAAACCCTGAGCACAACCCAAGCCCCATCCCCAATCCCAAATTTAAAACCTTTAATGTGTATTTTTTTTTTGACAGAGTAAATGAATATCTAAAAACTTTTAGGCATTGTTGCCTACAACTTGTCCCCAAAATCCATGTATTTGTCACCCCACCTAGGAAGAGGGGCTTTTCAAATGTGCTCAAATTAAGACTCTTAAAAAGAGGGGTTTATCCTAGATTATCCAGAGGTCCAAAGAAATGACAAAGGGCCTGGAAAGAGGAAGGTAGGAGGGTGGGAAAAAATAAAAGAAGATAGAATAACAGAAACAGAGGTTGGAGTAAAACAGGACTGATGGTGAGTTAAAGAATGCATATGTGCTTATAAAAATAAATGAGAAAAATAGTTTTTTCCCTGGAACTTCTAAAAGGAATGCAGCCCTAAGCACCTGTGTTGCTTTAAGCTACCAAGTCTGTGGTGATTTATTTTTTGGAATAGCAAAATATTGAAATTGGGAACAAATATCAAGACATATGGAAGATATGATTCAACTATACAAATTTAAATCGTTCAATGGTTAATAAAAGTGTGATAAAGAGTATACATTTCATATTAAAGCTAGTAACATTTTCTTTCAGGTAATTCAGATGTTATTACTTGATCTGTAAAAATAGAAATATAATTTTGGTGCAATAAACAGATATGGCAAGAAAGATCCTCTGCCTGGTCTGATCTTGACACCACAAACATACAAAGCTCTTGTAAACCAATTTATCTCGATAAATTAAAAATATTAAATTTCAGCCAATGGAATTCACAGAGTTCAAGAAGGAAAAACACAAATGGCCATCATAACAGACACTAAATATTCATTTGACAGAATTGAAGCATTGCCATGATTAAAAAATATATAATTTATGATATCTAAGGCAAACCTAAAGATGATATCATACTTAATAGTGAAAGAATTTTCAATTTTCCCTTCTAGCAGGAAAAAAAGGATATTCAGACCACTCACATTTAAAGTGGCCAGTGAAAAATAAAGCTAAAAAATAGCTTAAATTAAAAATAAATTAAAAATTTATTAAATTAAAAATAAATTAAAAATACAACTGTTTTTAGAAAAACAGTACAGTGGCTTAGAGTGATTAGTTTGCAAGGAAACACCATGAGATCAAATCCCTGGTGTCCTGCAGCTACTAAGAACATTCCAGATATCTCTGCTATATAGAGAGTGCTCTGCTCTCAGGTATCACTCCTGCTGGTGTTTGGGGGGCCATAAGAGTCTCCAGATTTCAAAGCTAAGTGTGTGGCTTGTATGGAAAGTATTTTACCCACTGTACCATCTCTCTGGCCCCAACTCGGCTATTTGAGTCTGGAAGCTCTGGGATCTATAATGTCTGGCTTCACAGCTAAGCGTGATGAGTACTATAAAAAGCATGCATCCCCACCCCCCCATCAGCACTGCTATGAAAAACAAAAACCAACAACAAAGCAAGCACCAAATCCTGGAAGTTTAACCTTTAACAAGTATTGTGAGAAACCACAGTGACCCTTACAAACACGACAACCACAACTTTTATATCTCAACCAAGATATCTCAACCTCTGGTCATCACAAATTCAAGTGCCACCCTAGAGGAGTACTAACCCCAATGAGCATCATAGCCAACCATACAAACATCATGGCTTAATATGCTAGGTCTGAAGAGCACCACAGCCAGCCACATAGACAATCACAGTCTTCCAAACAACAGCTTCAACAAGAACAATGGAGGGATGAAATTAATTAATCAATTTACAGCATAGCTACAAGTCTTGTTTTCCTCATAAATATGATTATTTGGGTCCAGAAAGATAGCATAGAGGTAAGGCGTTTGCCTTGCATGCAGAAGAACGATGGTTCAAATCCCAGCATCCCATGTGGTCCCCGGAGCCTACCAGGAGCGATCTCTGAGCATAGAGCCAGGAGTAAACCCTGAGCGCTGCCAGGTGTGACCCAAAATCCAATAAGTACATAAATATGATTGTTTACTTGGATAGTCATGAATTGGTCACTAAAATAATCTACTTGGGTTGTTTACTAAAATAATCCACAAAAAACTATTAAATGTGAATTTGGGGGGACAGGTGATAGCACAGTGGGTAGGGCATTTGTCTTGCATATGGCCAACCCAGGAATGACCTGGGCTTGATCCCTGGTATCCTATATGATCCCCCGAACCTGCCAGAAGCGATTTCTTAGCACAGAGTCAGGAGTAAGCCCTGAGCACCTCCGAAGAGGTCCCCCTACCAAATTAATGTGAATTTAAAAAACACAGGTTAGTAGGCCAATACAGCAAAGTAATTATAACTTACATGTGTCATATGCAAACAACTGGAAAATAAAATTTTAAATGAATAATTAAGGCTGGAAGAATGTGAGCCCTGGGCCGGGAAGGTGGCGCTAGAGGTAAGGTGTCTGCCTTACAAGCGCTAGCCAAGGAACAGACCTTGGTTCGATCCCCCGGCGTCCCATATGGTCCCCCCAAGCTAGGGGCGATTTCTGAGCACATAGCCAGGAGTAACCCCTGAGCGTCAAACGGGTGTGGCCCAAAAACAAAAAAAAAAAAAAAAAGGGGCTGGGAAGGTGGCGCTAGAGGTAAGGTGTCTGCCTTGCAAGCGCTAGCCAAGGAAGGACCGCGGTTCGATCCCCCGGTGTCCCATATGGTCCCCCCAAGCCAGGGACAATTTCTGAGTGCATAGCCAGGAGTAACCCCTGAGCATCAAACGGGTGTGGCCCAAAAACCAAAAAAAAAAAAAAAAAAAAAAGAATGTGATTCCTGATTTGATGGTGGCACTACAAGGTCCCATAAGCAACCAGAAGGCAGGGCAACCACAAGCACAGAGACAGGAGTGATCCCTGAGAATCACCAGGTGTGACTCCAAAACTAAGGGGAAATCTTATTAAAAATAATAAATTGGAGGGGCCGGAGAGATATCATGGAGGTAAGCCATTTTGCCTTGCATTCAGAAGGACGGTGGTTCGAATCCCGGCATCCCATATGGTCCCCTGTGCCTGCCAGGGGCGATTTCTGAGCGTAGAGCCAGGAGTCACCCCTGAGCGCTGCCGGGTGTGACCCCCCAAAATAATAATAATAATAATAGAAGAAGAAGAAGAAGAAGAAGAAGAAGAAGAAGAAGAAGAAGAAGAAGAAGAAGAAGAAGAAGAAGAAGAAGAATGAGAAGGAGAAGGAGAAGAAGAAGGAGAAGGAGGAGGAGGAGAAGGAGAAGAAGAAGAAGAAGAAGAAGAAGAAGAAGAAGAAGAAGAAGAAGAAGAAGAAGAAGAAGAAGAAGAAGAAGAAGAAGAAGAAGAAGAAGAAGAAGAGGAAGAAGAAGAAGAAGAAGAAGAAGAAGAAGAAGAAGAAGAAGAAGAAGAAGAAGAAAGAAGGAGGAGGAGGAGGAGAAGGAGGCGGAGGAGGAGGAGGAGGAGGAGGAGAAGGAGGAGAAGGAGAAGAGGAGGAGGAGGAGAAGGAGAAGAAAAAGAAATTGGAACCAGAGTGATAGGACAGAGAATAGGATACTTGACTTGCATGGGACCTACCTGGGTTCAATGCCCAGATACCCCTGGACCCCAGGACCACTGGGGAGAAACTTGGAAGACCATAGCAAAGCATGTTCAGCTGGTTCCTCAGCCCTCTCATTCTATTTTAACAACCTTTTAAGGAAGATTTCTATTCTTTTTTAATCTATTTTATAAATGAGAAAACTAAAGTGCAGAGGAGATGATATCAGCCTTAGTTAAGGCCCAGCTCCAACTCATCTTCTCATCTTCTAGTGGGGTCTTTTCTAATCACCTTTTCTAAACAGCATATATCTAAACTCTTGAAAGCATTATTTTCCTCCACCTATTTTCCACTAAGCAGACATGAGAACAGAAACTTGGCTTATCACCTTCACTGAGTACACACCTAATTTGGTCCTTGGCACATAGTTTTCAGTAAATGTATATTCTATATAGAAGTTGTTTGCCTGAACTCATAAGCGGGATTTGGACTCAAATCCAGAATTCAGAAAATTCAGATAATCCAAATTCAGAAAATCTATTGCAGATTCTATTTCATTCCAGATACTCAAGCAAATCCCTGTCTCCCAAGAAAACTAACTTTAAGTCCCATTTGTCTCTTTCTCTTAAGCCTTTGCATTTGTTTTTCTCATGATTCTACACAAGAAGAAATTATAGAATTGGATAGCTTTGGCAATCAGAATATCACCAAGTCTAAAAACTCTTTTCAAAAAAGGAACTTAAAATCAGAAAACAAACTAAGCACATGCTTTACATGCAGAAAGGCCAGATTCTATTCCTGTACCACATGGTCCTCCAAGGATAGCTGGGAGCAATCCCTGAGCACCAAACGAGGAGCAGTCCCTGAACACTCCTGGGTGCAGCTCCCTAGCCAACAGTATCACCTGATGTGACCCTGTGACCTCCAGTACCTCTGGATCCAAGCACCACTGTAACACTAGGTTTAGCATTAAACTGTTGTCCTGTTTGACAGTATCTCCAGGAGTGGCCCCCACACTTTAAGCACTGCTTGGGAGATTCCCTAAATAAATAAATATTCTCCATTTTCTTTTTTAGTTTTCTCTTTTGTTCTTTGTTTTGTTTTTGTTTTTTTTTTTTTTTTGGATTTTTGGGTCACACCTAGTGACACTCAGGGGTTACTCCTGGCTATGCGCTCAGAAATCACTCCTGGCTTGAGTGGGACACCAGGGCATCCAACCGCGGTCTGTCCTGAGTGAGCCATATGCAAGGCAAATGCCCTACCACTGCGCCATCGCTCCAGCCCCTATATTCCATTTTCTATGAAGAACAAGTCATAAATAACAACAAAAACATCAAAATAATCAAAATTAAAAAATGAATCAAAATAATTCAAATAAATGACAAAGATAAACTAAACAACTTTGTTCATGAAGAAGTCTGTCTCTCTTCTGTATCTTTCTATCCCTGGTTTTGTCTGCTGGTGTGGCAACGAGTGGACTCAAATCCTTTTACTTATATGACTTAGATTACGTCCTGTCTTCTCATACCTAATGTTCCAAACTGTGCCCTACAAGATATTGGTGTTTTTATTGTTATTGTTTTTAATTTCAGAGATTTTTTTTAATGTAAGTCATAAAGTCAGGTAAAATCTTGCTAGAGGTCAGTCCTACCAATTTGTTCTTGGCCTGCCCCTGGGTTTCCAAATATAAATAAAGCAATAAATCCACCATTAAGTGTGTACATAGGGGAGGTTGCATTTATATGTACTGGTGGCATTCTCCTATAATTAAAACACATATGCAGACAGTGAGAATCTTAGATGGTATAAAGGTTAATTTTTCTATAAGTCTTGGAGCTTCCCTTCAGTTATAAATCAGAATAGGAAACTTATTACAGAAAATGACTCCTTGGGTACTCAGACTTATAACCTCATTAAGAATATTGCAAGAAAAAAAAGGCAGATAGAATCAAGGGAGCAAGTAGTATAACTGAAAGTGGCCCATCCCACTTGTTTTATTACTTTTAATAACATATCTAAATGATCTGGTTTTGATTATCAAAGTGGGATATGGAAAGGTGAATGTTCTGCCATGGGCAGCTGATATTTCTACAAGGCCCTGCTAACAAGAAAAACACTCTTTGCAAAATATCTCAGGAGCAAAATGTGGAAATGTCAGCAAGGAGAATTAAATTCAATAGACCTGAATGTGAATTCTTTTTCTGGGTAGTTGCTGCGAAGTCTTGCCCTATTTTACTTCTCCAGACCACAATTTAGCAATTTATAGAATAGAGATAGTAGTACTGTCCTAAGAGTGTGGTCAAATTGGCTAAATATGTTCAAATTGTTTAAAGACGGTGTCTACTACAAGGTGAGGACACAGCAAGTGGGTAAATTAGAATAAGGCTGCACTGCTTTAATAAAGAGATTTTCCTAAACAGTTGTTTCCCTCACTTATCATTCTCACTTAGATGGACATACTGAATTTGGTGGGAACACCCAGAGACACAGTTTGTTTTGTCTGTCATCTTTGGATCTAGGATGGTATTAAAATTCTAGTCATTATCCAATAGTAGGAAAAGACAAGAGGGAGCTCTGAAAATGCAACAAATTCTTTTTTGTTTGTTTTGTTTTTCTTTGGGGAGGGGATTCAACAACTAGTTGTGTTCATGGTTTACTCCTGGCTCTGCACTCAAGGATCACTCCTGGAAGCCGAGGGTGGGTACTGCAGATCAAACCCAGGTCAGCCACATGCAAATCTTTTCTACTTTCATATCCCTCCAGCCCCTAAGCAACTATTCTTTCGATGATATTTAACTCACACACACCTAGCACTTCCATAACTGGCAAAACCTGGTCTTCTACAGGTCACATTTCTTGCGAGGGATGCTGGGATATAAACAGCCACTGATCAGACAGAACTCCATTGTTCTCTTACTACAAAGATGAGAGTTAGAAGTTTTCGCCATGGTACATTTATTTTATGAGAGCAAACAGATTACAAAGGATGTTCTAGTGAAGTTGTCATAGTAAGGACACTAGGCCCCAGTGATTATTAAACTCAGCAATGTATTTAATTCCAGAACTAACGTATCCACAGGTATAAACACTTATGCAGTTCTGATCTCATAGACACCATGAACTTCAACCTACAGACTGGCCTGAGCTTGATTTCTGATCCACTTGTGAACAATACAATGAAGCATCAGCAGCAGGTGGGGCCTGATAAATAGCATAAGGTTGTACTCACCATGATTTAAGGAGAGACCATTATCTCAGTCTTCCTTGAAACCCTTCAAGAGTATTCTCCATTACCTTTCTTATTAGATGATATTTACTCTTGGGCAGCTAGATAATTTGGTTAGTAGCTTAACATCCTTCTCTGGTTCTTCTAGTACTCTACTAGAAAGTTCTTTTTTGGCAGGGGCAAGAAGGCATTCTAGAAGTGCTTAGGGGGTACACCTGATTCTATGCTCAAGGAACATGCCCAGCTATGCTAGGGGACCATAAATGGTGCCAGAATTGAATCAAGGTCATCGGTGCCAGCCATTTGACAGGCCAAAGCTTTAATCTTTGTATTTCTCCATCCTCTAAAAGGTCGTTTCTCCTATTTTCAACAGCTAGCTAAGAACTATCTGCAAGATAAACCGAAGACTTAAAACCAGTCTTACTCCCTGTCTGAGCTTTGCAATATTAGACTGCTGACTATCTATTGTGACTCTATGCATAACATGGGGCAATAAAGAAAACAGACAAATTCACAAATCTTACTACTGGTTTCTTTTCCCTGCTTGTCTTTGCTACAAAGTTCTCAGCTTGTCCATTGGTTATACTTCCCTGAGTGATGACTATAGTACACAACAAGGTTTGGGGGTAGAAAGGTCAGAAATTCTTTAAAAACAAACTATCAGTTCCTTGAAGTGGAACGGAACAAGACAGGAGCTGTAGACTGGGGTAAGTGTAGCTAAACACTAAAAAGCTCCTAGGACAAGAAATCATCATTTCTTATAGTGCTTAGCACCCAGAACTAGTTATGAGCCTGTATTTTCTAATTATATGAAAGAAGTATTTAGCAGGGAGGTGAACCAAAGACAAAAAGGCTAGTTTTGACAGCCAAGACTCTTAAATACACCAATTTTTCCCTATCTTGTTAGATGACACCCAGCTATTATTCAAAACAAAGGTGTTCCCCATTTCCTCTTTCCTTTTCATCTAGCTCTTTGATATATATATATATGTGTGTATATATATGTATATATATATATATATATATATATATATATATGGTTTTTGGGTCACACTCGGCAATGCTCAGGGGTTACTCCTGGCTCTATGCTCAGAAACTGCTCCTGGCAAGCTCAGGGGACCATATGGGTTGCTGAGATTCGAACCACCGACCTTCTGTATGTAAGGCAAATGCTTACCTCCATGCTATCTCTCCGGCTACTTGACAATATTAGCTCTTTGATATTTAAATGTACACCTTGATTTCACTCTGCACTTTTCTACCTTGTTGAATTTGTACTGGGAGAATAAAGGCTTTATTTATTATGTATTTATGTATTTATATAAATCAATAATATTTATTATTAATAGACAATATTTATTATTTAGTACAAAAGGCTTTATTGCATCAGTCTCACTTGGTGCACAGAGAGACCATGCTGTGAGAAGCCATTGAGTCCATGACTCTCTCCTGACTGGCTTGTTTTATTAATTCTTCACAGTTTTCCTTCTTCAGACACATTTACCTGGGATTAGAAACATGGTGCCTGGGGTGATTTCACAACATGGGATTTATTTTACACTATCTGACACTGTGCTTATAAGAGACTCCAGCCACATCACCAAATCTCACATCAAATCTTAGTTAATAGTTAGGGGTAGGAATCAATTTTTAGTTAAGTTTTGTCAACTTATTCTCAAAAAATAATTTATTTTAGATTCATATCTTTTTAATCAGCGAGGGAAATAACTCAAGTGACAGAGCACTTGCCTTGCATGCCCAGACCCTGAGTTTAATCCCTGGCACAAAAAAAAGTTAAAATATGGCTTCTGCCTTGTAGAACCCTCTATAATTGATAGAATCCTCATTGCAAAATGTCTGATTTCCTGACAGTGATAGCAGCACTGACAAGGAGTGTGCAGACCTGCTTGGCCCAGGACCCAGAGCTCATGTTGCTCTCCCAGGAAACTCCTGGCCCAGCAGCCATGGATGCAAGCTAGGTTCCCCAGATGTGTCTGGGAGCCTATCTGAAAAATTGGACCTCAGAGACAGAAAGTCAGTTAGGTCATAGTGGACACAGATCTTAGCTACTGTAGACTTGAAGGGGCTGGTCATTTGTGACCATATGAGGCCCAATCCAGAGAATAGCAGTTGTAAGAAAAGATAGTGTTGCTGTGTGACTTAAGGTAATTAGACACCATGTGACCACACAGAGGCTCAGCATCAGAAAGAAAAGCAGTCTGATGAGCTCTCAGGAGGCATATCCTGACTGAGTAGACTCCTTTACCTTTTTCCTGAGCCCCAGTGGGCTCATGGTCCCCTGTGCCCTCTAGGCAGGCAGTCCTAGGCAATCACGTGCATACACACTCGAGTAACAATTTTTTAAGATTTATCTGTTTGCATTTACATTCAGCCAATACATGAAACATCTCCAGCTATAATCCAGTAAGCAGGGTTAATTTCAGGGTTAATTTTAGTATTCTCTTCTCACTTATCTGGAACCTTCATATCTACCAAAATGAAAAATATGATCTCATCCCTCAACAACAACCATTTACTTATTTTTTTAACCCTTGTGATGAATTTTTAATTTGACTGTTTATCTCATTGTTGAGTTGTAAATGCTTCTGTTGTGAAAGTCTTTTTTACCAAGGCTGTGTTACAGATATCTTCATCCAGTTTCTAATTCAAGAGGCTTGCTTCATTGTTTACTTTCAGAAATGAAACCGTTTTCATTTCAATACGAAACTATTTTTATTTCACTTGAGTCTGATCGTTTTCCTTGTTGTTTGTGCTTTTTGTATCCCATTTAAGAAATGTGAGCTCAATTCAAGGTTGTAAAGATTTGTTTTCGTCTAGATCTTTCAGAGTTTTAGTTTTTAGTTGGGGAAATGATTCATTTTGAATTTAATTTTTGTCAAATTTGTTCTCACAAAGCAATGCATTTATTTTGGCATTCATAATTTGTTGGTCAGCCAGTGAAAGAACTCAAGTGGTAGAGCACGTGCCTTGCATGCATCTGGGTTCAACCCCCAGCACAAAAGGAAAAAAAAATAAGAAAAAAGAATAAAATCCTATTTTTATAGCTTTTGTTCCACTGTCATTTGAGGCCTAATCAATTGAGACAGGGAAATGTCAAGAAACAGCAGGGGCCAGAGCATTAACTCAAGGATTAGAGAGCATGAGTCACACACTGAAGGCACAGATTTGATTCCCCTGTGTGGCACGGCTTCTGGAGGCTGTCAGATATGGCCCTAGAGGCTCTGAGCACTGCTAGGGTGATCCTACTAGTTCCTGGCACTGCAAAACTGTTAGAGTTCAAAGTCGAAGGATGAGACCACATATGTGGAGTAAAGCTTAACACTTTAAATCGTCTGACAAACTGGCTTTGCCAGGGTCATCTCTAGGAGGAGACAAACCACACCCAAACTAATAAAGAGGATTATGTATGGAAAGGATATGGGGAGTTTCTAGCTTTTTGAATGATTGGCTACTGTCTAGGGACATTTTCCTATTGCTCTTTGTGTCCTTCCCTGATAGACTACCTGGTATGGCCATGTAGCTTGGGGTGGTATTAATGGAAATAGGCTTGAGGAATTACCTGTGGCTTACACCATGTGGTCCTTACAAAATGGCGTCCCTCCTTGTTCAGAATGCAAGGACCCCACAAAACAAAAACAGCACCTCATTCTCAGGTCCTAGTACTGAACAACCAATTCAGTTGGCCATTTATCATGGAAAATAACTGCCCAGATGCCCTGAGCACTTCTTGGGCAGCCCAAATAACAAAAATAAAAGAAATAATAACAACTCCCTTTTGCATACATTTAGATAAAACAGTTGTGGTTGCTTGAGTTTGCCATCTTCCAACCTGCGTGCTTGGTGCCAACAAGGCTCTTTCTCTACCATCATGGTGTCTCTCATTGTCATTGAGAGTAGAGCTGGACCTCCAGAGCTGTAATTCCATGATAATTACACCAGCAATTCTCAAGTGAAAGAAATTATGAGGGGGGTTTGTTGTTCTTGTTTGGATTTGGTTTACATATATTTATTTATTTATTTATTTATTTGTGAGAGGCTCTGTGGCTTAAAAGAAAGGAGGTAATGAACAGAAAATAGTACTGAGCAGTGGCACTCAGTGAAGAACTCAGTTAGCTGTGAGTGTGATGGCTTCGATGTGTTGAAAGCTGTGTTTGTTGCCTGGTCAGTTTCTCCACCTTTCTGCTGACAATACTGTAATTTTGTACCAAGACTGATGCCCAATATAGTTGATACTAGCCATCTCTAAAGGGTTGCCAACTACCAGAGACCCAGTGCTCATCCCTAGGCCTGTTTCATTCTACCATAAGTAAACTTCTCAGTTCCGAGGCATTTTTTGAATATTGAATTTCTTGCTTCTTTGGCCTTTTTCACTGGCAAAGAAAAGTGACAGGGAACTCAGTAAAAGATATCATAGAATGTTATATAATGAGAGATCCTGAATCACTTTTGTTATTTAATTTTGATTCATTAATTGATTCACCAAGTTGATTTGCATCTGCATGTCTCAAGAGACAATACTTTGTCTGGTTTCCATGAAAGATGGTTTCTCAAGCTTCCCAGATTCACTGACAGGATACAAGATATAAATCCTCCTGAGCAGAATTTCTTTCTGCAAAAATGAACTTAATGTTTTACTTTCCGTTGAGATGTTTTTAAGATGGGTGATACTATGCTATTGAAAAAGTACTTCCTGAAGATCTCATTAAAACAAGAAGTTTTGTTTTATGATTTAGATCTATGTAATCTTATAATACAACTCTTTTAATATTAATTTGGATTGTATTTAGAAAATAAACTTTTGTGCTGCTAAAATAACCTACTTTAAGTTATTCTCTGAATTATGGATAATTTTAATTACTGATTTAGTTTCGTGTCCCTTGGAAACACACATTTTGTTTGTTTGTTTGGGGGCCACATTTGGCAGCACTAAGGGGTTACTCCTGGCTTTGCGCTCAGAAATCACTCCTGCCTGGTTCAGGGGACCATCTGGGATGCGAGAAACCAAACTGGGTCTGACCCATGTCAGCTACGTGCAAGGCAAACGTCTTGCCACTGTGCTCTCACTCTGGCCCCAGAAGCACACTTTTAAGCATCAATTTATAAATGCCACGGGTAAGATTTTAACTAAATTAAAATGCAATAATAGTAAACACAAAATAAAAAACAGCTTAAAATATTCTCCCTGATAAATTTGGGAAGATAGCAAACTATAAGAGAAAGGAAAACGCTATCTCAACCTCATCTGTTAAGAGATGTGACTAGAACAGTAATCAGAAATTATATCGAGGGCCGGAGTGGTAGCACAGTGGTAGGGCATTTGCATTGCATGCAGCTGACCCTGTATAGACACAGGTTCAATCACTGACATCCCATATAGTCCCCCAAGCAAGGAGCAATTTCTGAGTGCAGAGGCAGGAATCCTGAGCACTGTTGTGTGTGCCCCCCCCCAAAAAAAAAGAAATTATATTGAATAAAAACATGAAAGTAATTTTCTTTTACTCTTAATTTTACAGAAATGAAAATCAGGACTTAGAAAGATTGAGTGATGGCTTAGATCACATCTATTTTCTAAATGTGAATCTAAATCTGAATCCAGGTTTCTGTACTTCAGTTTTTGTTGTTAATGAGTGTCATTTTCCATTAAAAGGCTTATCTATATGTTACAATTATCTTTATTATAGACATCAATAACCAGTCTGATTAGCAATCATTATTGAGGTGATCAAAATGATGCAGGAGTTTTACTCTTCTATCTTACTTCCTTCTGAGAGATTTTGGCCTTGTTGATGATCAGCGTTTTTTGCTTGGTTTCATGTGCCCAACAACCTTGTCAGTTTTTTTTGTTGTTGTTGTTGTTCTAAGGGGAAATAATTAATAGATCTTAATCTGTGTCATAACGTTGCAAAAGTTTTTCAGAGTAAAATAAAATCTCACGTTTGAAAAGCACCTCAGCAATGCTCAAACACATTCACATGTGTCTCAATTCTATTGAGAGTTGAGAGTTGAGAAATGTTAGTCCTCTTTGAAGATAAGAAATAAGAATCATCCAGTTGAATAGCAAAACTAGACTGTAAATTAGTTGTTCTATCACCAAAACCAGTGCTTTTCCCACATTTTACCTTCTATAAATTACTTAAGAAAATTTTCCTAGGGGCCGAAGAGATAACACAGCTGTAGGGCGTTTGCCTTGCATGTGGCCAACCCAGGACTGACCCAGGTTTGATTCCCGGCATCTCATGTAGTCCCCTGAGCTTGCCAATAGTGATTCTGAGCCCAGAGCCAGGAGTTGCCCCTGAGCACCACTGGATGTGGCCCAAAACAAAACAAAACAAAATTCCTGGGGTCAGAGAGATGAATCTATGGATTGAGCACATGCTTTGCCTGCAGGAAGACAGGATTCTATCCCCAGCATTCTGTGTCCCCCACGAACTCTGGGAGCAAACCCCAACAGAGCTGGAGTAGTTTCCAAATGCTGCTGGGCATGGCGTGAACCCCCCAAAATAAAAATTATTCATCTTCCTGAGGGCTGGTAGGTGCAGCTCATGACATGAAGCTCATCACATAGAGTGATGAGTGCAGTTGGAGAGATGACTACATGACTATCATAACAATGTGAATGAATGAGGGAAGTAGAAAGCCTGTCTCGAGTACAGGTGTGGGGGTTGGGGAGGAGGGAGATCTGGGAAATTGGTGGTGGGAATGTTGCACTGGTGAAGGGGGGTGTTCTTTACATGACTATAATCATACAACTATAATCATGTTTGTAATCGTGGTGTTTAAATAAAGATAATTATAAAAAATAAAATAAAATAACTTTCTTAAAAAATTATTCATCTTCCATTATATTTGAAATGAATAATACATGTCCAGGAAGAAAATGAGTAGAGATCAATACTTTTTCAAACTATAATTGTTCTAAATTTTAAAGAAAAAAATCTCTGAACTATGAAGTTAGTTAATCACATAGGGTATTATAATCCATAAGATATTACTGTATAGGGACAAAACTATTGCTGAAAATATAATTTTTTTGTTTTTTGTGCCACACCCAGCAGTGTTCTGGTGTTGCTCCTGGTTCTTTGCTCAGAAATCACTCCTGGTTGGCTCGGGGGACCATAAGAGATGCCAGGAATCAAACCTGGGTCCACCCCAGGTCAGAGGTGTGTGCAAGGCTAACGTCCTGCCACTATGCTAACACTCTGGCCCCTGTAAATAATTTTTAAGTTGTAAATTATAACATAAAGTACTATTCTTTTGTGAGGTGAGGACATATCCAGCAGTGCTCTGAAGTTACTCTCAGCACCATCTTGAGGATATCATAAAGTTCCAAGGATGAACTCAGAGCTCCTGTGTGCAAAGTATGTGATGTAGCCCTTTAAGTCATCTCCCTGGCTTATTATAAGAACATGGGGCAAGGTGGGTTGACTTTAATCTTTTTAGGTGGAAGAATTTGAAAGAGCGAGAGGCTTTTGCCTCCTTCCTCACCCACCTTGTCACCTAGGGAAATTTCTGGGAGCATCAGGATCAATAAAGTCTGTCATGAGCACCTACATGTCAGAGACTAGCATCCCACCAGCTGCATTAATCAGTTGTCAGACCGTGCTTGAGTTTCACTTGATCTTTAGAGCACAGCAATTAACCCCCACCACTTAACTTTTTGAGGAGCCCTGGAACTTGGGCTGGAGTCAGATATTTGTTCTTTGTAGAGAAAGAAATGTCGGTTAGCTAATCTCAGCTTTCTTAGGCACCTATCTATCTTGTTATTATATATATATATATATATATACACATATATATAAAACTAAAACCCAACTACAAACAAGCTTGTAATCGTGTAAAGATTAGTAAGTAAAGATATTTATTTTAAAAAATTAAAATTAAAAATTAAAAAAAAAAGAAATGAATGTCAAGGAGACATAATGTAAATTAAGAGGAGTTTGTTTGGGAAATATGAAAGGAGATAAAGAAATACATACTCAAGAAAACATGGCCTTCTCCAAGATTCAAGTACATACATCCCAAGCAGAGATACAGAAGTGGGGAAGAAGCAAACCATAAAATAATTGTAACTAATCACATACCAGATAGTGATGAGAACAATTCCTAGACTGGGCAAATGTGCCTCTTTTTCTCTGGAAGCTTAATTTTTATAAGGATATATATATATATATTCATGATTCTGCCAAATGTTTATTGTTTGGGTATTGCCAAGAAGGAAAGCTTTGAATTGTTGATGGTTTTCTTTGATAATCTCCTCACAGCCTTTGTTTTTATATTAGAGCTTCTTTATTTAGGGAATCAGGCCAATATCCAGCTCTAACAATTCTGAATTTCAAAAGGATATTGAGGACTCTCAATGAGTTTACTACATTTCAAAGGCCTCCATACCTTGGGTATGTTTGACTTGGGAACAGTGTCTTTTTCTAATCCACATCCTAAGTCCCTGAATCCTTATTGCATGCAAGTGGGTTGCATCCCTGGTGCTGTTTGGATCTCTAAGCACTGCTGAGAACAACCTCCAACCCTACACACTTCCAAGTGTGGCATTAAAACAAAAACAAACAATAATGAATAAAATATATGATAAGATATAGTATATATATATGAATGTCACTAATAGACTAAATAAATGACTTTTAAATAACCCAACAATCTAGAAAGCTTCCCAAAAATCTACTTCCAGAGCCATATCTTAGAGGTATAGAAAGCTAAAAAGGTTAACAGACTTAAAACTATCACTTCATTAGTTTGATTAAAGCAAGATTACCGTATTTGCCAGCATATAAGACGACCCTTCAACACATGAAAAACTCCCTAAAAGTCTTAAAAGTATGTTACCTCTTAAAAGTAAGAGGCATGAAGATCACTCGTCCCTGAAGCTGGAACAAGTTTCAGCATGCCGTATACCAGCATATAATATGATTCCCAACTTTTAGGAAGTTTTTCATGGGTTGAAGGGTCATCTTATATGCTGGCAAATATGGTAATTGTCTTATTAAAGGTTTGTTTCAGAACAAACTATGAGATCTAGACAAATTTAGAAATTTTAAAATTCAGAGTTAGCCTGAAAGTGAATTTTGCTGTGCCGGTGAGTTCTTGAGAATTGTATGAAAGATTCGCATATAAAACTCAGAAGTTTAAGAAGTTGGAATTTATTGTACAGTTGAAGTAGAATCGGTTCTGGTCCCTCCCCAAATGTCCAGGCCTCTCCTTTCCCCATGAATGATGTCACTTGTCCTGTCCCTGGTGCTGCCCCATTCTTTATATGATCTTCCACTCCAGTCCCATGTAGTTTACTCACCTTCAATGTACAATGGCCATGTCCAGTCCCTGCATCACTCTCTATCTCGAGTCCTCTTCTGGTCTAAAATTGTATCCCTGAACCTTTCTGGGACTGTCCCCCAATGGTTCCCTGAAGTCTTGAAGTGACATTTCTTAGGCTCTAGTCTGCCGCCATCTGCTTGTGGGCAAGATTTCTGTGCTCTGTACCTATTGCTGGTTCTTTCTCAAAACCTACCCAGAGTTCTTGTCATTCTATCCCAGCTTTCATAGTCTCTAGTCATGGCCCTGGTGCATGTGGGTGAGAGTGAACCCCACCTGTATTTTGCCCTAATGGACCTATGGGGCCTTGGAATATGCAAAGAGAGAGAAAGAGGAGAATTGGGGTGGGGGGAAGCACACACATATTTTACATGCTGCCATCTCCCATCCCATTATCTTATTTTTAAATTAGCTACTTATTGGTGGACTACCTGTTCCATGGGCAAGATTTAAAGTGACCAACTAAATTTACCTGGCCTTCCACTCTACCCTTTGTGCTATATCATTCAATGGTTGATCTTATCTATAGCAAATAAATGGAAAGTTCAATTTAAGGCCCAGATTGCTTTTTCAATAACAATGACAATTCAGTGGATTCCCTCCACCCCATCATAAGAAATCTTTCTCCCTACCCTGCCAAAATAGAACAATGAATTACACTTGAATTGATTTACACAATGATTGGAAGGCTCCTTTACCTACCTCTATCAGCAAAGTTGAAAGATTTACATTTCAACTTCTTTTTTGTTTTGTTTTGTTTTTGTTTGTTTTTTCAAAAGTGAAAAAATATTGACTGTGTTGATAGACCACTGTAAGCTCAAATGATCACTTTTGGCTGTTACACAGGATAGTGCAAGCTGGGAATTTTTAAGGATGTTATTTCCACAGCATATTAGCATAACAAACAAAAATTTTAGTCAATATGCTTGACATCAGTTGGAAGCAAAGGAACATAGACGAAAAAGATAGATGTTCAGTAAATGAGTGTCTTCATTTAACTTCATTCATAGCAAAGTTTCCTCCTCAAAGCTAGCTCATCTCTGTCATAAGTTATAGTGTGAGGAACAGAGAAATTCATAAATGCACTTCTTGGGGCCTGTTACAGGCCAGGAGGCAAATGGTGGTGGAATAGAATACACTCTGGGTCCATTAGTGGAGGGAGGTCAACACTGGTGGTGGGAAGGGCCCTGACTCAGTGTATATCTGAAATTCATCTATGAAGAACTCTGTAGATCACAATTGCTTCAGTAAAATACAATTTAAAGAATAAAAATAAATGCACTTCTTTTTAGTGGTAATCTAGTTTTTATTTAAGTGAGTGGAATGTGTTAACATTAGAACCCATGCATACAAGGTGCTGTTAGCAAGTGGGATCTAGTTACCTTGTAGATAGATATATAGACCACTCAGCTGTTCCTTTAAATAACAACAACAAATAGCCTTCTCAAAATAATCTTCAGAGTTATAGTCTACCCTTCAGAAAGGATAACAAAGAAGGAGGCAAAAGGAGATTTGGTACATAGGGATTTTTGATGAACCCATAACAACTAATTTGCAGTACTAAATTGACCTCTGCTAAATATGTTTTCTCTAAGCAATAGGGTAGTAGCCGTGAAGGTCTTGTTACGAGAGACGCCTTAATGTAGGACATGGTAATGGGTCTGGTAAGAGCTTTACTGGCAACAAGCTGACACATTAGAAGATAGTAAACTCAATTTCTCAAAGCAACATCTTATTTACATGGTAATAAAAAGTGGTTTCATAGAATAAGAGCATATATAAATTTTTAGAAAGGGTAGCTTAAAAAACAATTAGCACCAAAACTAACAACTAAAGTCCACTCGATGGCTGGACAGCTAAGGTGCATTCTCTTATCTAGGGCACATCTGAACAAAGTAAGAGAGTGTGTGGGAAGCAGAAAATGCAAGAAGACTATCCACATTTTTAAGCTTGTGGGAATGTAACCATGAAAATTTACTTTCAATACTGCCCAAGAGCCAATCAAACAAGGAGATACAGCACCGTGCCTGCAGATCAGGAGATGACAGACTCAAAGTGTTATTTATATTAAATAGCTTATGGGATATGTGAGTTCATGAAAGTAGGAGAATGATAGGGAGAAACAAAGTAGAACCAAGTAAAGGAAGCAGGAAGTGGGACAACCCTGGCAATTAATGGGTTTCTCAGAAGTACTAGAGAAAATGCCCTTTATGTCAATAGCATGAGGATCACACTCTCTTTATAGATGCAGAATTTGAGACACCACCCTGAGAATGTGGGCCCCTCCACACCTCTTAGGAAATTCAAGATGTAATGAAAATCCATTGATTATTTTTAATGGTAGGGGTTTAAGACACAGCATATAGATGCTTAAGTTAAGAAAGTAATGCTATGTGGATGGATCTGTATTGTGCTAAGTTAAAATAGTCAGGAGAAGTGTTGATTTAATATAAAATATATTGTTTAATGTCCACATGTCTGGGTGAGGTCTTTCTCTGCACAGCATAGCCCAGCACTTTTAGCCCTTTCAGCAGATGGGGCTAACTAACTACCCTGAAGACACAGGGTAGTAGCAGTGCAGAAATAATTCACAAGCAAAGTTTCATCGGAATCGGCCAGTTTTATTCCAAGGCCCTATCCGCCATATGCAATTCCTAACATGGCGTCTATGCTAAGGTTATTTCAAGCAGCTTCCTCTCTGCTGCTTCTCCTCTAGCTTTCTGCCTCTTTTTCTATCTTCCCCCCAATCAGACCCTTTTCTTTATCCTCTAGATCCCCACCCACCAGGGTGGGACGCAGCCCTGTAATCCAGGTGTGATTAACACTTCAACAGAAAGTTTAGGGTATTGGGGAGGGATACTCTACGTCTACAGAGAGGGATCTACTTGGAGTGATCTCTTTCATATGTGGGATATAAAGACATAATAGCAAGGAAATAACAAAATTGGTCTTCAATAGGAGACTGAAATGGTGGCAGTTATGTGTGAAGGGGGGACACTGGGACAATGGTGGAGGGAAGCTGACACTCTGGTGGAAGATTTTTTTAATTAAAAAAGATAATAGGTGGAGATATTGCTGTTGGTGGAAAAGAAGGAATTCTACATAAAGTGAAACTGGTTATGTGTAAAAAAAAAAGGTTACGAGAAAGTGAATAAAAATATGTAGAAGTTCTGTGTTCTAGTGAAAGAAACGTTCTAGTCAAGTTGAATTATTATAATAATCTTAAAATTAACTTTTAATGTCAGTTGAATAGTTGAGACAAATATGGTTTTAATTATTCTTTGCTGAAAGTATTAATACAAAGGTGGATTTTCCTGCATTGATGGACTCTTACAAATGAAAAGATTTGTACATAAAACTCAAAAGGTTAAAAAGTTAGAATTTGAGTAAATGAACAAGCAAGGAGTCTATAGTTAATTCCATGACAGTATACTTCAAGAGAAACCCTGTATCTCCTACACCAAGGGAATTCCCTCTCTAATGCCCCTAATATTTACTGTGCTTATGCAGGGGAAAAAAGGCACAAAATAATGTTTTAATCTATTTATCTATTTATTTATTTTTATTTTTTTTGACTTCTTTGTTTTGGTGTAGATATTGAAGTTGATGTCTCCAATTTTATTTTATTTTATTATCTTTCTCTTTCTTTTTGCTCTCTGGCATAGTTTTATTTCAGGACTGAGACTATTATGTGGTGCTGGTCTTTATTGCTGTAGTGCTCACTGGATATTTTATTTGATTTTTTTTGTATTGTTGTGGTGTTTCAATTTCCTTTTTCCTGTCCTCTCTCAAACTGTGGTTGAGAGCCTCAAGAAGGACCCAGCCCATTTTCAGCTTATTTGATTTTTACCCCATTTTATTACTTTACTTTTCTTCAAACAAAGCCACATAACTTGAACTATCTAGTTCCACCTCTCAAATGGAGGAGGAAATAAGGGAGGGTACCAGGACCAAACAGATATATGATCACTAAGTAGTAAGCTAGACACAAAAAGGACCACTTATTCTAGCAGCCTGGGGGATGAGGGTGGGGAATCTGGGATGCAGGATGGGAACGGGGGTGGATGGAAGACAAATTTGGTGATGGGAAGTCCCCTGATTCAATGTTAATATGTGCCTAAAATACTACTGTGAAAGATATGTAAGCCAATATAGTCAAAATAAAAATTATATATAATAAAAAAGTTAGAATTTATTGTACTGTTTACATAGATAGATCCAGGACCCTCCCCAAATGTCCAGGCTTCTCCTTTACCTCTGCATGATGCCATTCATTCTTTCCCTGGCACTGCTTTATCCCATGTACTAGCTCCTGGTCCAATCCCACACTCACGTCCACTGTCCTATGACCAAGTTCTCATCCCCATGTCACTATCTTGTGGGTTTTTTTTTTATTGTGACCAATGTGACTTGCAAGTCTTTCACAGTTATATTTAAGGTACATAGTGACAATGAATTATGGCCATTCGCAGTGTTGTCCTCCAGTGTACTTCCCATCCCTCTCCCATTTGTCCCCTGAACTGATAGTATAACAGGTCCCTTTTGTGTATAATTTATTGTAGATTGGGTATCTTAATTCTGTTGTAGTTGACTTTGCATTTGGTATTTAGGTCTGATCATTTTTTATTTCTACTCAATGTTCATGCGACTGCCTCTGGTACCATCCACTTTTTCCCCCACCTCAATTTATGAGGCAAAACAAGATGATTCAAGCTCTGTGCTTCTGTTGGGGAAAAAAAAAGAAAGCTGGGGGGGGGGGTAGTTCATCTAGAAGCTATCAATATCAATTTAAAAGAAGAAAGGGGAAGAAAAATAACAGACAAAGACAAAAACACAACAGCAGCAATAAACAACAACAACGAGAAAGAAAATATACCCATGTCACTATCTTATGTAGTTTTCCTGGTCTGAAATAATGTCTCTGAACAACATCCCCACTGGTTCTTGTCCTAGTCTATGACCATATTCATATCCTTGTGCTCTGTACCTGTTGTTGGGCTTCTCAACAGTTTTTGTCATCCTGTCCTGGATTCTTAGTCTCCAGCCGGGGCCTGTCATACAGTGTCCAGTTCCTCTTGTCCTATCTTGACTTTTTTAGTCACCAGCAAGGGCCTTGGTGCATGTGGGTAAGACTCCTGCACTCAGTATCTGTCCCTACCTGAACATCTAAAACCCTGCCTGAATTTGAACTTTCCTAGGCATCTATTCCCTACCTGTGTTTTGCCCAAATGGGCCTATGTGGCCTGCTGTATGAACCCATCCATCTGGTTGAGAGAGACCTACCTGATCCTGCAGTCTGCCTGGGCTATGCAAAGACAGAGGGACAAGATAGTGCAAAGAAGGGTATGGAGAGAAAGAAGCACTGGAAGGTCTCCTTTTATCAGCTGCTATCTTCTACCTTCACTATCTGATTGATCTGTCCAATACTTGTTTCACAAGCAAGATTTAAAGTAACTGATAAAAAATGGTATTGTCTCAGAAGACCCAGCCATGAGGGGACTTTATTGTTCATTATTGGCACTCACTAGTCCTCAGCCCATCATTTCTTCCCCATCCTTTCCTTATATCACCCTTTCCTTATGAGTCGAAACCTTTACAAATACTGCTATACAAACACCAAAAGGACATGAGAATTGTGTAACATGTTACTAGTATAATAATCATACAAGCACAGTTGTACCAAGCATCTCAAATTTGTATAATGTTATATATAGAATATATTTCAGTTACAAAATGAATCAAAGAGCCAGGAAGATGACTCAATAGACTGGAAGGAATAATTTACATATAGGAGAGCCATTTGATTTTAGCATAGGCTTGTTCCCCGAGGACCTCCATGCAGGCAATAACCCTGAACACGAAGCCAAGAGGCATGACCTCAAAAATTTCAAAAGAAAAGTGCAGTGTCCATTTTTGTACTACAGACATCAATATAAATGAAACCATCTATTTAACTTATTAGCAGAATATTGCTATTTTGGAGGGGTGCCCACAAACAGTAGTACTCAATGGTACTAGATGTGATCTGGGGCTGCTTGTGGCAACATATACCTTAACTCCTATACTATCTCATCAGCCTACTCAAGAGTTTTCTTTTTAAATAAATTCTTGAATTGAATCACTGTAAAAACATAATTACAAAGTTGTTCATGATTTTTAGTCATGAAATGCCCAATACTCTTCACTAGTGCATATTACCCACCACCAATGTTCTCAGTTTCACTCCCACCTTCCCTTCTGCATTCTCCCTTGCCCGTCTCTGTAGCAATTATTTTTCTTCTCTCTATACAGGATATTCTTAATACAAGATATTCATTAAGTTTAACCATATCTTCATCATACACTATACATTATTCACAAAGTAATTATTCATTTGAGTCATAGGTAGATGCCTATCAGTCTTATTTGTTACGCAGAATTTAGCTTTTCATTTTTGCATTGTGTTTTACACAGCCAAGTATTTATCAAACTCAAAGAAAAAAGGATTAATATTAAGGTATTTGCTTTACATGTCATCAACATTGATTTAATTTCAATTTGACATATGGATCCCCAGAAATGACTCCTGAGTTCAGAGCCCTAAGAACTGCCAGACATGGCAAAAACAAAACAAAACAAAACAAAATCTATAAATTTGTATTTGAAATATTTACCACAGTATGTCTTAGGTATGGTAATAACAGAGTTTAGGTTTGCAAAATATATGCTTCTTTAAGTAACATCCACAGAATTACTTTTTAAATCTACAAGTCTTTTAATATATGTTTATACTCTCTATTCTTATCCAGTCTTCTGGGAATTATAGTTCACTTTATCAAAATAAAACTAAATGGACAGTATGTTCACTACTGTAAGGTGAAGTTTTCTCGCTATTTTAAAATTTAATTATTTTAAGTGGTCAAACACTAAGGCTCAAGATCAAACTTAAGGTCAAAAGTGATAGAAAAGACCTTCAAATTTGAAAGAAAAGTGACTTAAACTATGGATGCTGATGGTATTGTGCCAAGAGATATAAATCTTAAGAAGAAAGATAAATACTGTATTATCCAATCATTTTTGTTTCAGTGTGGGGAGCACAGCCAGGATGCTCAGGAATTATTCCTGTCTCTGAGGATGCTTAGGAGATCATAAGCAGTGGGCGAGATCAAGCCAGAGAAGCTTGGCCACATAACACCTTACCTCCTGTGCTATCCTTCCAATCCAGATCTCATCCTCTGTAGAATATAAAGATATAAAACAAGGGAACAGACAAATGAAATAAAAATAAAACAGGAACTATAACAGCAATTAATGGAGGAGAAAGGGAGTTGGAGTGGATGAAATCCAGAAAGAGATCCAGAAAATTCTATGGTGATAGATGAAAACTAGAATTGAATTGCAATTCAAGTGTTGAATTATAATGTGGTACACTTAAAACATATGTAATGCTAAGAACTAATGTTACTTAAAAGTTCGATAAAATATTAATAATAAATCTCTGCTGGACTGACAAAAACTCCAGTTATGCCAGCTTGGGGGCTAAAAATTCACACATTTTTGATGTGTGGCAGGGCAGCCTTCCTTAACCCCTCGGTACTTTCACAAGTCCCTCAGCCAAAGCCACATCTTATAGCTGCTGCAATGTAAACTCACTGACCCAGTTTCACAGATCCTGGAATTCCTGGAACACATAGCTGCATATGTGAGCTTGTGCCACTTCCAAATTCCTCAGCACTGACAACCCAGTAGGAACACATCAAATCACATGTAAAAGTACCATAGAAGCCAGCTAAGCTCAACAAACTAGCAACAAATAGCTTACTAGGCTTCAGAGAATGATTTAATGACCCCATTGTGAGATATGACAATTTTCACAGATTTTCTGTCGCTGAAGTTTTTTTTCAATAATTCCATTATCAATTGTTGTAACAAACAATATATAGTAAATTATTTTGTGCCTGCCAAGGGGGCAGGAGTGAGGGAGAATGGGAAACTGGGGACAATGGGGGAGGGAATGTTACACTAGTTGGTGTTGGAACGTTAAAGGCCAGAAACAACTATACTATGAACAACTTTGTAAACCATAGTGTTTAAATAAAGTAATTTTTTTTGGAGGGGCCGAAGAGATAGCATGAAGGTAAGGCATTTGCCTTTCATGCAGAAGGTCATTGGTTTGAATCCTGCCATCCCATATGGTCCCCCCGAGCCTGACAGGAGTGATTTCTGAGCATGGAGCCAGGAGCAACCCCTGAGTGCTGCTGGGTATGACCCAAAAACCAAAATAAATAAATAAATAAAGTAATTTTAAGTAACTAAAAGTTGAGGAATTTTACTTAATTAAGTAATTTAAAACATTTAATTTAATGATCATATAGATTATTTAATTAAATAATTAGCTAAAACAATGGCATGACTTCTAGATTATTAGTAAATAATAATATTTATTATGGATAATTTCAGGATAAATTCTTTAAATTTAAGTATATTCTAGCAATTCAAATAGCCCTAAATCCACGGGAATCAATTCATTCTTTTTTTTTTTTTTTTGTGGTTTTTGGGTCACTCCCGGCAGTGCTCAGGGGTTACTCCTGGCTCCATGCTCAGAAATTGCTCCTGGCAGGCACGGGGGACCATATGGGACGCTGGGATTCGAACCGATGACCTCTTGCATGAAAGGCAAACGCCTTACCTCCATGCTATCTCTCCAGCCCCCAATTCATTCTTTAATGCTGTAAATTATTTGTTCTTCAAACTATATAAAAAGACTGTTCATGTTCAACATATTTTTCCATTAAAAAATTTAAAACAGAGATCTAAAAAGAGAAAAAGAACACACATTGCAGCATGACACCAAAAGGCATAACTTCTGTCTTATATAATTCCATATAAATTAATTCCATACCATATAAGACAGATGGTTTAAAAACTTTGGGATTTAAAAAATGTTGGTATATGAATTAGTTGAACAACATGTGATCCAATTGATAAAATATCAGAAATATTGAAAGCCTAAAGCAAACATTAGTCACAATGTGTCCCTAGCCAAAGAACAACAAAATGATCCTAGAGAAATTCATCCAGCAGACTAGCAGATGGGAAAGCAAAAACCCTATGAAGTCCTTTCAAAATAATTGTGTTCATCAGATTAACTCACATTATGAAACAAACTGGTTTGGTTATCATCAGAAAGCTTTAGTTTAAGAATTAAGTACTTCAGTTTCTAGGCCATTGAGTTTTTATTACCAATAAATTATAATTTTTAATGATAATTTTTTTAAAAAAGCTTTAAATTGAAGGAATTAAATTAGATCATTCGATTCAGAATATAGCTCTAGATGCAAGTTCCAATGTTCTCTAAGTCGATGTGCTCATTGGATATCATAAATGTCCTGGCCTTAAACCTTAAACAAAAAGCCCTTAATGTATACCCACTGTCTGCATTCAGAAAGGACTCCAGCTGATTGCTGGCTTTCAGCTTCATCTTTTCTAGCTATATTCACACATTTCTTTTTTTTTTATTGTAAGAATTTATTCAAGAGACAAAATTGATTAACATAATGAGGTAAGCTAACATAACATAATATAGTGACATAACATAACATATAATATATTGATATAATAATAATACATGTAAGTCAAAGAAAGTTTCTGATTAAAAACATTTTTTTCCATAATGGCTTACATATCTTTCACAGTAGTGTTTTAGGTACATATTAACATTGAATCAGGGGAATACCCATCACCAACTATGTCCTCCCCCCATTCCAGTTCCCTTTCTACAACCCATATACCCTACCATCACCCCCCCCCCCCCGGGCTGCTAGAGTAGATGGACCCCTCTTTGTCTGGCTTACTACTAGTGATCTCATATATGTTGGTCCTGGAACCCTCGTTTCCCCTTCTATTTAAGAGGCAGAGCTAGAAAAATTGAGGTATGTGGTTTTGTTTGAAGGCAAGAAAAGCAATAAAATGGGGTACAAAATAAGAGGAAAAAAAAAGAAGTCAAAAGTCAAATACGCTGAAAATGGGCTGAGTCTCTCTAGAGGCTTCCAACCTCAGTTTGAGAGAGGATATATTCACACATTTCTTATAACCCTCAGAAGCTAGTGACTTGGCGATCAGACAGACATAAGTTAAAACTTCAGCTTTACCACTCACTAGATTACAAACATCTTGAGCTTTATTTCTATTATTTTATGTTTTATTTCACTTCTTTTTTAAATATAATTTTTATTTTAGTTATAGTGGCTTACATATCGTTCACAGTAATATTCCAGGTACCTATTTACATTGAATCAGGGGAATTCCCACCACCGAATTGTCCTCCCACAATCGCTCCCATCCTGCCTCCCATATCCTCCACTCTCCGCGCCCCCCTTCCCCAGGGGCTGCTAGAATGCATGGTCCCTTCTGTGTTTAGTATTACTTAGTGGTCTTATAACTGTTTGTTCTTGGTGCCTCCATTACTGCCCCCTCTAATTGGGAGGCAGGACTAGAAAGCTCAAGTTATGTGGTTTTGTTTGAGGAAGAGAAAGGCAATATAATGAGGTAAAAATCGACTACGCCGTCTATGAGCAGAGTCATTCTAGAGGCTCTGATCCTTGGTTTGAGGGACGAAGGGGAAAAGAAGAAGGTGAAACACCACAACAGTTCAAAAAGAGGAATCAAATAAGATATCCAGTGAGCACTGCAGCACTAAAAATATGCACCACATAGTTGCCATGGTCTTGAGATAGGAAATATGACAAGGCACAAAGAGGAAGAAGAGAAAAGAAGAAAGAAAAAGTAAATATATAATTTAAAAAGTGGACAACTACTTCAATATCTACCCCAAAACAAAGAAATTGACAAAACTAGAAAAAATAATAATAAATAAATAAGGATTATTTAGTGTTTTTGTCTCCCCCCCACCCACATAGGCACAGTAAATATTGGGGTCATCCGAAATGGGAATCCTCTTGGCCTAAGAGATACAGGGTTTCTCTACCCTTGGAATATATTGTCATGGATTATCTAGACTCCTTTCACGTTCATTTACTCTCCCTTTGGTGTTTTTGTGCCTTATGGAAGACTTCTGCTCTGATCTGGATGATAAAGACAGACCTCTAATCTAGGGGGTCTCAGTCTGTGTACAGGTCAAGGAGTGGAACTTATGATGAAGACTTTCTTTGTGATTTTATAAGTTCTATTTCCTCGATGTCATTTTAATCTGTCTTCTGTTGTTAGTGGTCTTGGCCCTTGCGCTGAAACTCGGATGGAGACCCGTTCAGTTGCAATTGCCTCAGTCAGGACTCTGGAATTGGAGGTCATGATTGTTATGCAGGACGTAGACCAAACCCTAGACTAGGGCTTTCTTGTTGGTCCCAGAATACATAGTGCCCGGTCATGGTTCTATCAGCCAGTCATCTATCTGTAGATCACGTTCTTGGCTTTTGCACAGCCCACAATGTGAAAAGTCTTCCGGTTTTGTTTTATCATTAGTTGGTAAGGTAGGATAACCTGTTCTTATGTCCATTTGTTCCCAATTTCCTCGTTGTCAGGATATTATATTAGAACTGGCTCATGTTGGAGATCGTGTAGTATTCAGGATGTTCCAGATGGGCTTTGGTTCCTGCAGCTGTTGTGAAGAACTGTGTCGATTCTATGTCTGGGGTTCAGGATTCAAGTCTGGATGGTTGGTGTATAATCTTCTGGCATCTAAGATGGATCCACATGACATTTTATTTCACTTCAGTTCTCTGAGGTTTTGTTTCATCGGTTTTGTTTCATCATACATACATACAGAGAGAGAGAGAGGATTACCATAGAGGCAGACTGGAGGTGAGATTGCAGGAGAACTGGATGGAAATTGGGGGCATGGTGATAGAAAATGAACACTAAACACTAGCGAAGGATGGTATTGGAACATTCTGTGAAACATAAACAGCAATAACTTTTTAAACTCAGTATTTCATGGTTATATAATAAAAAAGTAAAATAAAATTTAATAAAACCTTTAGTGCAGTATGTCTGGCATATATTTGATTAGTATATTTAACTATCTCTTCCTCTTTTAACCCATACTATGTAGTTATATGCTTCTGGGTCTTTTCAGCTTACATAGGAAAGGGAGTCAAGTGGCAGAATAGATGAAGTTAAAGTTTATTGGGGAGCAGAGGCAAACAAAAAGTCATATTTAATCTTCAAACAAAATACTCAGGCCCATTGGTCCAGCAATGTGAACTTACCTAACTTTTATTGGCCCAGCTCCACAGATCCTTGAAGTCCTGAACTGTGCAGCCTCATATGTGGTCACACAATACCTCCCTATTTTTAACTTACCTTACAATATAAATACACAAAATTAGATGTGAATTTACCAGAGAAGCCACATAACTTCAACAAACAAAAACACCAATAGAATGGTCACTAACAGTAAGCAGCTTAGTAAACCTTCATACAATAATATAATGAAACCCTTGCATATGACAATTTTTTCAATAATTCCATTACTTTTTAGTTGTAACAAGTAATATTAAGTAAATTATTCATACCTGATAATGGGCAAGTTTAGAGGAGAATGAGAAATTGGGGGCAATGGTGGAAGAAATGTTACATGGTGGTGGGATTTGTGTTGGATCATTGAGTGTGAGAAATAACTATTATGAGTAATTCTGTAAACCATGGTATTTAAAATAAAGAAAGGTATATTAAATATACTCAGAAAATTATTTTAAATTTTTTTTAATTGGAAGCTACTCCCAGTTCTGAGATCAGTGGACCCTAAAATATCAGGTGTTTGCTGGGTCTTCCTTGCCTTAAAGTAGACCCTTCATTCTTTTTTTAAGATTGGTTTTAAGCTGTTGTTTATCTGTATAGATGTGAATCTTTTCTTCAAACTTGAATGAAAATTTGTCTGGATAAAGTATTCTTGGCGAAGCATTCATTTTGTTGAGTTTTGTCACTATATCCCACCACTGCCTTTGGACCTGAAAAGTTGCTTGTAGTAAACCTGCTATAAAATCTTAAGGATACTTCTTCGTATGTAATTTTCCTTTTTGATATTACTGTTTTCAGTATTCTATCTCTATCTGTATTTTTTCATCATTGTGAGTAGGATTTGCCCTGGAATGCTTTTCTTTGGGTCTCTTTTAGCTGGTACTCTTCAGGCATCCCAGATATGGTTGCATGCACTCTTCAACTTTGGAAACATATCAGCAATGATGTCCTTGACTGTTAATTCTTCAGGGTGGTTTTCTTTTTGGGTCTCCAGAACTCCAATGATTCTTATGTTGTTTCTATTAATTTTATCCCAGAGTTCTAGTGTTGTTGGTTCATTTATTTTGAGGATCTATTCCATCATCTGATTATTTATTTTAAGGCTCTTTTCCAGCTTCTTCTGTTTTATGAAGTTGTTATGCAACTCATCTTCTAGCTCACTGATTCTGTCCTCAGCAGCTGCTATTCTACTGTGAGGCCTTGCAGTGAGTTTTTCATCACCTACCAAGTTTTTCAGTCCTGTTATTTCTGTTTGAAGTTTTCTCATTTCTACTCTCATATATCCTATTCATCGTTTGTTCACTTCATTCATGGTTTCTTTGAGTTTTTTAAACATCCTCCACATTTCCTCTCTAAAGTCCTTATTGGAGAGGCTATATAGGTGGCTGGTACTTGTCGGGTCTTCAGAGCTGCCTTCTGCATTCTAAGCATGGTGGAGTTCTGTGTTGTTTTCCCATTGTGATCTTTGTAGTATGGTGCTTTTTACATCTTATGCTGGGATGTATTGACTATTGACCAGAAGAAATGTACATCCTTTCTCAATGCATTTGTCTGGCTTTCTCCTATCATGGGGTGGGGGGGGCGCCAAGGGGGCAGGCACACTCACCCTGCAGCACTGGCTTGGCTTCTAGACCCTGCAACATCAGATATGGAACCTGATATTTATTGTTCCCAAGAATGCACTCAGCCCTCTGAGTTTTTAAATTTCTATGTAAAGCTAAATTAAGAGACTGCTAACAGATCTCATCTTATTGCTCTTTAGTAAATCTAGTAAACCAAAAACATGTTCAAAAACTATAAGGATTCTCTAATTAGAGACAGCAAATGTCTGGTTTGAGTTACTTTATTAAAGCCATCTCTGGTACCAAGGATGTGACTCAATGGTAAAGCACCTGCCTTGAATTCATGAAACCTAGATTCTACTAATCTTGTCAGAAAAATAAGCAAATAAAATCATCATCTTCAAATAAAGGGTAATACAAAAAAATATTAACATAAGATATTCCTGGGCAATTGAGAGTTTATGTAGTATTTATTTGCATATATGTGAGCATATGTTATATATTTTCTAAGTCATATTTGCTAAAATAAAATTTATTATTATTAATGTCAGAAAACTAACAATTATGAAATATGTAGTAACTAAAGAAAAATGCATGTTTCTTGTACAGCTTAGATTCTGCAGACGCTGTTTATTAGTATTTTCACTTTTTTCCTTGTTAATAAATATAATTATTTAATCTTGTTCTGAGTCTACAGCATCAAAGTAACTGCCTCAAAGACTTTTCAATACATCAAACACTCCCCTGAAACTCAATAGATTTTTCAAATTAGGAGTGACAGGGGAGAGAAGGCAGAGGAAATTTATGACTTGTAAAAAATATTTAGATATATAGTTTTCCTTACACAAACACATACAATGTATAAATATGCACATAAATACACATTGTTCCTATCTCACTTCTGGCTGGTCTTCACGCTGGAATAAGTTTTGATTACTGATAATGAAATCCAGCTGTGTCAAATTCTTTAGTCCTTCACTAAGGTTTTTTTTTAAGTTCTTAAGCCATACCTTAACATGCTCAGGAGTCACTCTTAGAAGTACTATGGGACGTACAAGTAAGTGCTATAATATCTCTGGTCTTCAGATGTCTTTTTTGTGGCCATTTAAGTGATCTTTCCAAATAGTCATTCTATTCAGGAGGGAGGAATCCCCCAGTTTGGTCACCAGCATCACATGGTGCCTGAGCAATGCAAAGTGTGGATCCAGAAATAAAATAAAATAAAATAATAAAATAAAACAGGTCATTCTGATAGACACTGACCTAGCATGTGGCTAGCAAATATCCAATAAGTTCAGGAAGCTTAGTCAGAGAATTCAGATTCCACAGCTGTGTCTTCTGCTTACATGACCTTACATGGTCTCAAGGACCTAGAGCTGAAGGCACACAGAGGCCAAATAAAATATCACAGTTATTGGGAAACCCGCCCTACCCAACCTGTTTGCCTCAGAATAGATACATGCTCATATTGTTTTTATTTCTTTTTAGTGTAGAAATAAATTGCCATGTAATCCAACCATTTCCTTTTATACAGAAGAAACAAGTCCAGAGAAGTAAATCACTTCCTCTGATATCTTAAGTGAGAAATCAATTCAGGTATAACAAAAGAAGCCTTACAACTAATCTAAGCGAGAAGGAATGTTCTGGATTGCTTCTAAGTAAAGCAAAGGCTAACCTGCCATGATCAGAAAGCACTAAAGCTAGCATCACGGTAGTTTGGAAGTAGTAACTGTTGAACTCTTTTAACAAGAGTCATTTTAGGACAAAAAATGTTACTAGGGGCCGGAGAGATAGCATGGAGGTAAGGCGTTTGCCTTTCATGCAGAAGGTCATCGGTTCGAATCCCGGCGTCCCATATGGTCCCCTGGGCCTGCCAGGAGCAATTTCTGAGCATGGAGCCAGGAGTAACCCCTGAGCACTGCCGGGTGTGACCCAAAAGCCACAAAAAAAAATGTTACTAGCATCATCCATTAAGGAGGGATAGCCCAGGATGGAGTCAGTTGAAGGACTGGGTCATTCCCCTACTCGAGTCAGTGAAGTAGGCTTTGAGTGAGTAAGGGATAGGCAAATCCATAAAAGAAAATAGACTGTAATTATACATTGTTCAGAAAAGGGGGATAGAAGAGAAATTCTCCAGTGCTTACTATCTTTTTCCAGTTCTCCACATACCACTTAGTTCACTAAACACTTTCCTTGTATTGCTTACAGATCCATACGTGTCTTTTCCAAACTATTATATGTCTCCAACATATAAGAAATTACCCCTAAGGAAGGTATATATTTCCCAGTTAGCTACTTTAAACACGCTCTCCTATGAGAGTTCTGTGTACTCAAGATAACAGAAACAGGAAGAGGAGTTAAAGAAGAGGCTGGAAACTTCAAAGAAAAGGAACTGTCACTTGTTTGTGGGGTCTTGATCCAACTCTAAGGCTCATAAAACATTGCATTTTTGTTCTGCTGCCATTTTGTTAAATCTTCTCATTTACAGGAATGCACTGAACAGCTGAAAATTTCTTTTTTACAAAGCGAATGAGTCAGTTTTGTTCTCTTCATAATGACTCTGAAAAGGACATAGGAAAATTAAGTCAGAGCAAAGAATCTCTTTACCCAAGGACTCCCTTCCTTCAGGTAGTAATTTGAAATGAGAAAATTAAAAATTTTTTTTCAGTTGACCAAGAATTACTTTTGTTTCCAATACCTTTCTCAGTGCAAACAACTTGTACCAACTCTAATGTTTGGGACAGAAATTGTGCAGACTTAGCATTTCCTCTTGTCATTTAATCCTAAAGTAACTGGAAACAGGCTCAGATTTCTTCTCTTTCAAAGCCCATGTTCAACACACAGCTTCTGGAAGGAGAAAAGAACTAACATAGTTTGAATACCACACATTAAATCTGAGCAGTAGACATTTTATTGCCATTTGGGGAGGAGAGGGGGACACACCCAGAAATTCCCAGAGGTTATTCTTGGCTCTGCACTCAGGAATTATTTACGGTGATGTTCAGGGAACCATATGGGATGCCAAGGATTGAATCTGGATTTGCCATGTGAAAGGCAAGCTCACTATCCACTGTACACTGTAGTCCACCAGCTCTGTTTTTTATTTTTGATGGGAGAAGCATACCTGGTAGCGGTCAGGAGATACTCCCAGTTCCTTATATTTGAGACCTCTCCTAGCTTTGTGTTTTTGAGGTTTCTCCCACTGGTACTCCCGACACCATGCAATGCTGGAGATTGAATCGGGGTCTCCTGCATATGCTTGGTGCTATCGCCATCTCTCTGATCCTTTTGTTTCCTATTTCCCCATTCTATTTTAAAATCATTTTTATTATTTACTATATGTTAAATTAAAATGGATATCATGCAAGGAAAAATAAAGTGAAAGGGTTTTTTTTTCAAGTTGTAGACAAGAAAGTTCATGAGAGCAAGCTCTTTCTCTCTCTCCCTTTCTCTCTCTTTCTCCACACCAAGGCCTTCAAGTGTGGAGTAAAAAGTATTTTCCAACAGGAAGTTGCCTGTGTGTTGGCCTTTCTGAAATCATGGGCTGTTTCCAAGGGATTTCTTGTTGCCTCATAAGCATGGTAAACTTTACATGGCAACACATGTAAATGGTTTTCATAGACTTAGTGCAGACACTGACAAATCCCTGTGCTGTTTTTGCAAATTTCCTCTGTGACAAGTTGTTGCTTAATTGATGATTCCACTAAGGTCATCCCATAAATGAATAATCATGTAAGTTTATAATCAGTGAAATCCTTGGACCCAAAACAAATAGCTACACATGCCCTTAGATGTCAATATTACCATGCCAGGGCTAGAAGACTGGCAGCCCCACCACCTTTTTTCATTATGTCAAGCCCTTCGAAAATTGTTTTCCTTGAGAAAAGTATTTGACTCCTGTCTTTTCTTTAATCTATAGAATCTTCTATAATTACTCTTTCTCCTCCATTTCTGTGATGACAGAAGCAAGGAGTGATAGCATGTCCAATGATATTTACATGCCTGTAGGTTATCTTCAAAGCATCATCCAAAGTCACAAAGGAAGCCTGCAGCAAAGCTAGTTCTACCAGTACTTCCAGTGCTTTGGCATAATTCCATTTTAATTTGGCAGACTGCGTCCCACCTCTAGTTAAACCAGTCAGTGCATAGTTCTTTGTTTCTACATAAGATTCCAAAACTGGGCAAAGTGATACCTGCTAAGCTATCATTTTTCACTGGAATCCTAGGCTTTGTTCACATTTCTGATAACTGGTGCTCTGCAAAAGAAAAGTACTGCTCTCTATTTTGTCCATCAACATTTTAGTGGCTATTGTTTTCTTGAGCATCTGTGGGTCTTCGACATTCTGAGATCACTGTTTGATTCCTTTGTGAGCAGGGCATTCCTGACTGTAGCTTCCCCAGACACTGTCTCATGTCTTTTTGGAGGAACAGGAGAGATAAATAAATAAAGGATTAAACTGATTAAATAACTTTCCATGGCTTAGATGAGTGTCTTTGGTGTTCATTCTGGTTTGGCATTACTGGACATAAAACCAAGAGCCTTACACTAGAGTGAGTCTTGCTTTGGAATTTAAGTATTTATGTGTTTAATTAAAATATTTTTATTTTTTCCTCTGTTGGGTTATTTTTCTATCTATAAAGTGGGCAGGAAAAATATTCAGTGCAAGAGGTACCAGCTTAAAGATAAATTTATCACCCTACAATGGCCAAAACATTACATAGGAGTCTATATGAATCCTATCAAATTATCCATTTATCATGTAATTTCTGTTTGATTCTTATATGTATAAGTTGGAGTTACGGATAGCCTCTAAAGAATTACTCAGGTGGCCCTGGCCCTTCCCTGTGATTTTTGGCCAAGCGTACCTGGCACACCTATAAGTCAAGACTAGAGCCAAGATGCAGAACTGCTTATGTCCTGCAATGCTGGAAATTACCTGAGATTACCTAACAATGCCCAAGAGCCTCCAGAGTCACACCTAGTTGTGCTTGAGGGGCTTCCAGGGATGTACATTTTGATGAACAGACAATCATATGGTGCCAGGGATCCAATTGTTGTTGGCTATGTACAGGGTGTACACGTTCACCACTATACCATCTCTCTGGTTCCTATACCTATTATTTTTTAAGAATTCTACTATGTTTTAGGCTTCTCATGGAGAGGAGTACATACAACATCTGTTTATTTTATAACCATACAACTAGTGTCTAGTTTAGAAATCTAGTCCATAGTAAGAACTGGTTGAAAGGAAACTCAACTGCCACATGCTTACTATCTCATGGATGATTAAAACCTTGTATTGACTCCTACTTTGAAAATATTTTTGGGTGTGTGTGGTATGGTTTTGGACCACTGGTAGTGTTTGTGGGGGTGGGGAACCACATAGGGTACTGGGTGTTAAACCAAGGTTGGTTTAACAAGTCCAAAGCAAGAGCCCTACCCAATGTACTATTGTTATAGCCCCTTGTTCATTTTATCTTTAATTGGTTTGCCAATTCATTCAGCTTTGACACACAAAAAATAAATAATAATATGGGCCCAGAGAGATAGCACAGCGGCGTTTGTCTTGCAAGCAGCTGATCCAGGACCAAAGGTGGTTGGTTCGAATCCCAGTGTCCCTAGGAGCTATTTCTGAGCAGACATCCAGGAGTAACCCCTAAGCACCGCTGGGTGTGGCCCAAAAACAAAAAAAATAAATAAATAAAAATAAATAAATAAATAATATCTAATTCATAGTAAAATTTTAAAAAGCATTATCTTGTGACTGTGTGCTGCCATGCTGATGTGGAGGGAGGAACATGGTTTGAGAATCACTTACAGTGGATGCTCTTGGTATTTCAACCAAATTCTCCTCACAACTATTCTCCAGAGAATTGTCCTCAGCTAACAAAATCTGCCAACTAGGAAGTTATATTCCCCTTTCCTGAGAAGTTATACCTACTTCTCCTTCTCCACTATTAATAACAGACTAGCATCTAGACATCAAAAGTCAATCTGCTTAGCTGAATGTGAATGTAGTGTAATTTGTATGTCAGAACTTCCTTCTGGAATCAGAATAAACATGGTCTGAAGTTTAGATTGTGTCATTGCTCAGTTTTTTCTTCTTCCAGACTTGTCTCCCTAATCCTCTTTGTCACTTCCCATGAAAGAACTTTCTCACTACAGTTTTGATAAGAATATTTTCTTGGGCTCTATAGCAAGGAATAGTTCAATATAAGAATACAGAAGTAGGGTAATGTGCACTGACATTTATAATACAAATGTTTGCTGTAAAGAAAGCAGAACCTGGGCTGGAAACTTACTGATATTGAGAAAAAAATTTATCCTTATTTTGTCCTTATTTTTATACTTTTTTTGAGGAAGTACTACATGGTAGTTTACAATACTATGCAATCACAGAATTTTCTATGGCATCTTGAGTAGGAAATAAGGGTTGAGAAAACAGGTTGAAATTACTAAGAAAAATTCACGGAATAACTCTGAAGCATGATCTGAGTTTAAATCCAGTTTTAACATTTACTATTCATATAGAATTCTATTCATTCTATTCTATACTATTTATTTATAGAATATTCAGGACTATTAAAACTTCAATGGCATTTCTGAAAAAATTATTTAAAGTAACTATATCCAAGATAAGATATTGATAAACTGTGATGTGTTTGAATCAGTTCTCAACAGCATACAATAATTGATTATAATAGTCTTGTTTTCCTTCCTTTTTTCATTTTACTTTTTCTTTTCTTCTTTCTTTCTCTTTCTTTTTCCTTTTTTCTTTCTTCTTTCTTTCGTTCTTTCGTTCTTTCTTTCTTTCTTTTTCTTTTTCTTTTTCTTTCTTTCTTTCTTTTTTGTAATAAATAGTTTTATTTTGACCAAAGTGGATTACAAATCATTCACCGTAAAATTTTAGGTATATAGTGACATTGAATCAGGGGCATTCCCACCACCAATATTGTCCTCCCTCTCCCCCCTTGTTCCCAGCATGCATCCCATATCCTCCTCCTTTCCTCCCCGGGCTGCTAGTGTAAGTGGTCCCCTCTGTGTCTAGCTTGTTGTAGATTGGGTATCGATCCTGTTGTCGTTGGTGCTTTCTTTTTTTTCTTTCTTGCTCTTTCTCCCCCTCTCTCTCTCCATCCCTTCCTCCCTTCTAATAGAGAGAAGATACATATTCAAAGGAAAAGACAGGCTAGAAGAGCAAGCCCTTTCTTTTTCACACCCAGTGGTGCACTGGGGTTACTCCTAACTTCATGTCAGGGACTATGCAGTGCTAGGATTTAAATCTGGATCTTTATCATTTAGAGCATTGAATCAGCTCTCTCCCATCCTCTCTACTAATTACATTCCAATTCCATGCTCATTGCTATCACATAACTTGTTTGAAATTGTCTGTGGTGGGAGAACTTACATCATAGGAATTGGGAAGAACTGTAAATCAAGACTGCGCTAGTACTAGAGCTAGTTGCCCAGCATTTATCAGTATGGATTGCTCCATTCAGTTATAATTCAAATACAAACAATCCCTAAGAATTGACATTGTCTGCTAAAGATCTCATAAAAACCCACTCCATGTCCATGTCCATTGATGAAATAGCATTCCCCCAAATATATGCAAATTTAAAATCTAAAAATTATTCTATATATTACTCATTTCAACCAAAAAATATTAACATTGTGACTTCAGAAAAATTTCATCTATACTACCTATGCTCCAGATTCAAACATTTTTCTTGATTGTTTTGGAAATTCCAATTCCATTGACATCATTTTCCCTTTGAAAGTTATCCTATATATTGTCTCCAAATTAAGTTTTCCTACCAGTTTTACTGAGGAAAATTTGACATAGTAAGTTTAACATATAAATCATGATGGTTTTTCTAGTTTGGGGTCTTATTTGTTTGTTTGCTTTTAGGGATTACACTCAGTGGTGTTTGGAGGTTGCTCTTGCAGAAGATCTAAAGACCAAGAGATACTGAGGGTTGAAGCCAGTCATCCCCAAACAAAGCATTCTTTGATCTATCAGGCCTCAGCCTGTTGAGCATCTTTCTAGTCCAGCATCGTGGCTTGATTTCCATGTATTGTGAAATGATTACTGTGCTAGGCTCAGTGAACATCATTATCAGATTAAACTGTTTAATGTAAAGCTACCATTGATGCTCCTATGCATAAAAGTTTTGGGACCAGAGTGATAGCATAGTGGGTAGGACATTTACCTTGCATAAGGCTGACCTGGGTTTGATCCCTGGCATTCCATATATTCCCCTGAGTAATTTCTGAGCTCAAGAGCGCCACCAGGTATGGCCCCCAAACCAAAATCAAAAACCAAACCAACAAAAAAGTTTGTTTAAGGTCGGAGCAGTAGCACAAGCCATAAGAGCTAGCCTACGATGGACTGTGGTTTGATCCCCTGGCATCCTATATGGTCCCTCAAGCTAAGAGATATTTCTGAGCACAGAGCCAGAAATAACCCCTGAGCATCGCCGGGGGTGGCCCAAAAAGAAAAATAAAGTTAGTTTAATGTTATATTAATGTTCACTTATAAATATTACAAAAGTTCGTATCATAGCATTCATCACTTACCAATTTTCTACATAATAATTACTATTCTATTAGAGACTAGAGACAAAACTGAAAAAAATTACATATATCGATCCACCATTATCAATCTATAGAATAATTGCATAATATCAAAAATCAGAGACAAAAGTCAAAAATAAGAACTATAGATATATTAGCCTGCTTACATGCAAGCATATTTCAAGTCTCTCAAACACCCTATCAATTTGTATACTACAACCATAACAACTAGAGTGATGATGTAGCAGGGAGGCTTTTGGAGGTGATTAGATCATTAGGGTGGAGCATTCATGAACAGATTTGTCACCTTGCACACAGACCAAAGAAAACGTTGTCTTTCCTTAGACCTTTCTGGCCATCATTTCAACTACTTACCTGGGTGGGTTCTTCCATAACCAAAGAGCACAGTTAGTTGGAATAGATTGCTCTTCCCTAATGGTTTGATATATTTGCAAATGCACTGCCTTTCTCATCACATCCACTTAGCTCATTCCCTGACTTTATTCAAGATCCAGTATAAGTGTTTTAGTACAGGAAAGTAATACTTTACAATTGCCACATTACATCTATAGGTTCGATATCAATATGTAGTTCAAAACAATGTCACAATTAAAAAAAATCTGTCTCCCTTAACTAGCTATTGACATGTATCTCTATAATCTTAATACTTATAAAATATATCATATTAGTAAAAGAAAAAACAAAAATCACAAGTGAGAGGGGCCAGAGCGATAGCGCAGTGGTAGGTTGTTTGCCCTGCACATGGCTGACCCAGGATGGACCGCAGTTCGATCCCCCAGCGTCCCATACGGTCCCCCAAACCAGGAGCAATTTCTGAGCTCAGAGACAGGAGTAACCCCTGAGCATCACCAGTGTGGCCCAAAATCCCCCCCACAAAAAATCACAGGAGAGGACTAGAGAGATAGTTTAAAGGTCTGAGCAATTGCTTGGTATGTATGTATGTAAGGATTACAGGTTCCATATTAAGGCCACATGATCTTCTGAGCATGGCCAAGGGTTAAGGCAAGATCAATCAAGGCAGAATCCTTAACTCCTGTACGGACTGATTCCCCCCAAGAAGACTATTTCTGTTGATGGACAATGAATGAAAAAATAGAGAAAAATATAAAGTCAAAATACAATTTAAAAGAACGAAAAGTAAGTGTTGTGGATTGATTTTAGATCATTTTAAGCTTACATTGTCCTAACACTAATATTAATTCACTGATATAAAAATGATTAATTTATCATTTATAACTTTGAAACATAACTTTTAAAAATAAAACTACATGGGGGTCAGAGCAATAGCACAGCAGTAGGGTGTTTGTCTTGCATGCAGCTGCCCAGGATGGACTTGAGTTTGATCCTCGGCATTCCATATGGTCCCCCAAGCCAGGAGCAATATCTGAGTGCATAGCCAGTAGTAACCCCCAAGTGTCACCAGGTGTGGCCCAAAAACCAAAACCAAAACCCAAAAACAAACAAAAACAAAAAGAAAAAAAAGAAATAAAACTACATAGATATAATCTTAGAGAAAGTAACAAAGTACAGTTTTAGATGGTCTGTGAATTAGCAGAAGACAAAAATGACATTTATTTAAATTTAGTAACAGTTAAACAGATAACATCAACTACGTGTACCTGCAATATTGAACCAGATACCACTACAAAAATATATAGTGAGTGAACTAGCTTCAAATGATTTTATTGCCAAGATCTTTCATTCTTCATTTTACCTCTGAATTAACTAACAGTAATCAGATCCACAGATGAAATAGCACTTTGTGAAATGCAAACACTAGGTCAACTGTCTCTCATTGCTTCAGAGCAGGGAAGAAAGACTTAGAAGTTCAAGGTTGGGTAAGAATACACTTGTCTTGGGGAAATGACATTTAAGTCATTGTGGGCTAACACTAACCCTGGTTGAAGCTAGTTTATGCCCTGCTTCATGCCCAGCCTTCCCCCAGGTCTCACTCCCATTTCTTGATATCAGGTCATCAGTGTTAAAAGAAAGCCCAGTCTTGGTCCATTGTGCAAGTGTGGAAGGAAGGTGATTTTTTTCTTCTGTGCTCTTTTATTCCAATGTTTGTAGTGTTGCTGGTGGGATGCTTGCCCAGTTTCTTCACATCTCAAACAAAGAAATAAGCGAGACACAGGAGGTATGCAGTAAATCAGAGTAAAATTTATTAGAATGCTTGAAAAGTATGCTCTGTGTTGCTAGCTGAGCAGCGAGTAACTTGAGGCCAAAGGAACTAACTAGTTCAAGGGTCTTTTTATTATGGTCTGAAGGAGGCCTTCCAAAAAATATGAGGGAGGTGTGTTGCGTGACTGGGGACTCTTTGCAGGTCTTAATTGGCACACACAGGTTGTGTGATGGGACTCCTAGGAGCAATTGTGTATAACATGCTTGGAATGTCTGAGAGGTGTGTCTGCCACAGCTACAGTGATTGAAAACTCCAGGCTGACACTTGACAGTTCTTCCATCATGCTTGTTGCCTCTCTAACTTGTCTATATCATTAGTGCAATATATTTTATTTTATTGCCTTTTTTTAAAAATGGAATCACCATGAGATACAGAGTTAAAAAGTTGGTGGTGGTGGTTTCAGTCATGCAGTATTTCAATAAAGCTGTTCCCTTCACAGGTGTTCATTTTCTGTCACCAATGTTCCCACTTTTCTTTCCATTCCTACCCAGTACTCCTTCCCCAATGCCTACTTCTATGGAAGACACTATTCTCTCCCCCTCTCCCCTTTTCTTTCAGGTAACATGGTTTGCAATACTGTTTCTGAAAGGATACCATGCCCTAAACTTCCTTTGAGCGCCCAGTTCTTGTCCAGTAATCATTTCCAACTTTCATTATCATAGTGGTCCCTCTCTGTCCTAATTGTATTCCCATAAGTCCCCACTTGTGGCAAACTTCCTACTACAGAACAGTCCTCTTGGCTCTCAATCTATATTATCTTTAGATATCAATCTCATACTATATTTTTATATCCATCAAATAAATGCTATCATTCTATGTCTGTCCCTCTCCCTCTGACTCATTTTACCCAGCATAATACCCTCCATGCCTATCTCTATATAAGCAAATTTTATGACTTCATTTTTCCTAATGGCTGCATAGTAATATGGTGTAGATGTACCATATTTTCTTTATTTAGTCACCTGTTCTCAGAAGTGCAACATATTTTTAAATCTTAAGTATTCAAAATCAAAAGTTTTAATTCCTGCATATGCGCAGTTGTAAACTTATGAATGAAAAATTTTTGGTTTGGTTTGGTTTTGTGGCCACTTCTTGTGGTGGTCAGGGCTTATTCCTGGCTCTGTGCTTAGGTATCACTCCTGATTCTACTTCACCATATAGGGTGTCAGGAATCAAACTCAGGTCAGGCACATTCAAGGCAAACACCATACCTGCAGTGTTAACTCTCTGAAAAAAAATGATATTTAAAATTGGGGCCAGAGAGAAGGTACAGTAGGTCGAGCACTTTTCTTGCTTGTGGCTAACCAGGTTTGATCCCTGGCATTCTCTATGGTCCCTCAAGTCCCTCTAGGAGTGCAGAACCCAGAGTAATACATAAAACACTGCCATGTGTGGCATAAAAACAAAAATAAACAAAAAAATTGAAAACCATTACATCAGGTCAGGAAAATAGTTCGAGGGTCTGGAATGTATTCTTTTTATGCACCAGGCCAAGAGTTTGATCCCTGATACTGCATGTTCTTCTGAGTATAAGCATAAGTGGTTAATTGAGTCTAAGCAGTACCTCATCTTCAGGCTCTAGTGTTAGCCAAACCATTAGCTTGAACCACAAATTGTGGTTTAATCTCACCAGAGATTGCCCCCCTCCAGCACTGCTAGACATGCTCCCATGAACAGCAAATTTGAATGGCTTCATCTGTTTCTTTATTATTATTACAGCTTCCTTGCAGAGGTAATGCCATTATTTTCAGCTAATGCATTTTGTTTCATTTTTTTAAGAACAATAAATGTTTGTTTACAAGTTAAAGGGGATTTTGCTATTTTCCTGGAACTCAGATTTACACAACAATTTGACAGCACAAGAGGCAATATAAAAGAAATAATATAGATCAGTCATTTACATTTGTCCACTAGCATTTTAATGCAATTCTTTAAAACAACTAAAGAAATTTTTTTTTCTGCCAATAAATGATCCCGACATTTAGATTTTCTGAGCTCTGTGCTACTAAGACTAAGATATTATTACAATCTTTACAGTAAAAAAAAAAAAGTCAGTCCCATTTTCCATCCCGTTCTAAGATCTTTGTCTACACTGGCCTAGTAGCAAAATTTTCTATACATTAAAAAGTGCATTTGACTGAGCAAAAGTACAAAAGACTAAAAAAAATTATAAATAAATAAATAAAAATTATTTGACAATGCAAATTTTTCTTTTTTTTCTTTTTTGACAATGCAATGTTTTCAATAAAACCTTTTCTGTAATAAAAAAAAAAGTACAAAAGGCTTTTTGTTTTTTTGTTTGCTGTTGCTTTTTGTTCCTTCTGATTGCTTTTGTTTCTGGGCCACATCCAGTGGTGCTTAGGCCTTACTTCTGACTCTGAGCTCAGAAATCACACCTGGCACTTCTCAAAGGTCTAGATGGAATGGCAAGGCTTAAAGCTGGTCAGCAATATGCAAGGTAAGCTCCCTCCCCACTGTACTATTACTCCGACCCCCAAGTGACATTTTAAAGAAAGCATACATGCCCAACAAATTTTTACATGGTTATATCCTTTTTTTCTAAAGCTTCTTCATTTTTCTCCTGTCTGGTTTGCCAAATAAGTTGTAAATAACTTAAGTGAAAATGGGGAAAAGGGTGATACTAGCCTTTGGAATGGAGAGCTAGTACAGCTGGTAGGGTGTTTACCTTGCACACACACTGCTCAGGTTCAATCCCCAGCATCCCAAATGGAATCATCAGCACCACCAGGAATAATTCCCAAGCACCACCAACAGTAATCCCTGAGCACTCCCAAGAGTAATCCCTGAACATTACCAGTATGACCCCAAAACTGAAAGAACAAAAAAGAAGTGACACTCGACATAATAGAGGAGTCTACTGCCTTTTTTTAATCATCCATTTTGGACACCATGACCCAGAGAATGCCTGGACATAGCAATAGTTGTGAAGTCTTTCTAAGTCACCTTTGCTGTATGTACACCTGTATCTCACCAGTTCTACCAGGCAATTATCAGGCTATGCCCGAGTCACACTTGTTCTTCACTGTGCAGAAATTAATTTTTCAGGAAACTTAGGCTGGAAGTAGAAACTTGTTCTTTCTAGAAAAAAGGGAAGCCCGTTTACCTCTGCCCAGATTTTTTTTCTGACTTATTACCTCTCCCAGAAGAGAATTTTAGGAAGGAGATGAATGGTTGAGTATAAGTTTATTTGGGAAATTTGAAAATAAGAGGAGAGAAAGAGGCATTCAAAAAAGAATGCAGGTCTTTCCCTGGTTGAGAAAACACTTTACAACTTTGGAGATGGGGTTTTATATATATATATATATATATATATATATATATATATATATATATATATATATAAATATATAATTTATATATTTATATATATGCATATTTTATTTTATTTTTTGACTTTTCTTTTTGTTTTTGGGCCACACCCTTTGAAGCTCAGAAATAGCTATGGAGATCAAATGGGACACTGGGGTATCAAGCTGCAGTCCATCCTAGGCTAGCGAGTGCAAAGCAAATGCTCTTCTCCTTGTGCCAACGCTTTGGCCCCTATTTTTTTATTTTTATTACTTTTTTTTTTTTTTTGGTTTTTGGGCCACACCTGGTAACGCTCAGGGGTTACTCCTGGCTATGTGCTCAGAAGTTGCTCCTGGCTCGGGGGACCATATGGGACACCGGGGGATCGAACCGAGGTCCGTCCAAGGCTAGCACAGGTAAGGCAGGCACCTTACCTTTAGCGCCACCGCCCGGACCCTTATTTTTATTACTTTAAACACTATGGTTTACATAGTTGCTCATTATACATTTATTTCAGTTTTTCCATATCCCATACCACTGTCCCCAGATTCCCACCCAAGCCTGCCCCTTGACAGGCACAAAATAATTTATATTTATTTAAATTATTTTAAACTATTTAAATCAATTATATTTCTTTAAACTGTATATTGCTTATGATTAAGAGGTAATAAAATTATTGAAAAAAATTACACCAAAAGAAAATTTGTGAAAAATATTGTATCTTGCAATAGTCATTAAGTCATTTTCTGAAGGTTTACTAAGCTGCTTGTTGTTTGTTGATCATTGTTAATTGGTTTTATTTGTTAACCTCGGGTGGCCTCAATGCTACTTTGATACTCAATTTGTTGTGTTCCTACTGGGGCATAAGTACTGAAGAATTTTCGACCTTGTAGTCCAGGAATTCCAAGTTCTGTGACTGACATGATGGTGGCAGTGGGGTGTGGTTACAACTGTCAGAGCTTCAAAAATAGGAGAAAGCATGGGGAGGGTGCCCACACTCACACTGACAAAGTAGTGGAGATCTTGGTCCACATACCATCTTACTTAGAGTTTTGGTCTATTAGGCATCTCTGCAGAGTCCAGTGGTGAAATGGTAAAATGGACCATTGGTAATAGCACTTGTGGGTTCTGGGTGCAACTGCAAGGCAGGGACAAGGTAGAAATTCAGCCAGTCCCTCCTTCCAAGAGTAGACCAATTTTCAGTTGTGAGGCTGGTGTATGTGGATATATTTGATAAAATAGTCCTGATCTGAAACTTTTGTGCAAGTAGATAATAAGAAATTGTAATGACTAAAAACTGAACTACTGTAGGCTCTTTTTACGGTTTTATTGTAGTCATTGGAGCTTCTCTTCCCACAAAGTGTGTCCCTTTTTGGATCTAAAATTTTGTTTTTCACATTTTTTCAGGCCTCTCAAATGGATCCAATATTTTAAAGGTCTTTATAACTTTAAGTTAATATTACTTGACGATGTAGTTTCGTTCTTTCTTCTTTCACTTTCCTTTCTTTTTCTTTTATTTTTTGCTTTCTCTCTTTCCTTACTTTTCTTTCTTCCTTTCTTTCATCTTTATTTTTTTTCTTCTTTCTTCCTATCTGCATTTCTTCCTTTTTCCTTCTTTCTTTTATATTTCCTTTTTTTTTTTTTTTTTGAGCTACACCTTGCTATATCCTGGGGTATACTCCTGGCTCTGCACTCAGGAATTATTCCTGGTAGTACTCTGGGCCATCTGAGGTGCTGTAACACAGGTGGGCCACATGCAAGGCAAGCACCATACCTACTATCCTATTATATACTATACTATATTCTACATATACTACTATACTATATTATAGAGCAATAGTATAAGTATATAAGTCAGTATAAATATTCTGACTTATTTGAATCTAGGTTGTTGTTATAGTTTTAGTATTTTCCTTACAGTTAATACTTGCCAATTTTTTTACATTCTTAACCAGATCAAAGCTAAAATGTTGAAAATAGAAAAATATGCCCCAAGGAACCAGTGTAGAAAGTAGAGTTCTCGCAAGGTAAATAAAGTCTTACTTTTCCTTTTCAGGGGGAATGAATGGGGAAACACAATAAATTTGTGTCTTAGATTACTTAAAAAGTTTGAAAGAGGAAAGTGTGTTGGACTGAAAGACTGCCTGTTATTACCCAATTAATAGGACTGCATACATCAAGCCTTCAGAGAAGAGTAACTTTCTCCTACACTGCTGATAGCATGTACTTAAAATATTATAAATTAAAGCTTCAATTTACTATAGTAATGTGGCACTATAAAACATTGAGGAGTAAATTAAATAGTAAATGTACAAAAACCCATGTGAAAAAGGAACTTGGAGATCAAGGAGAGAACTCAGGTGGTCTAAGCCCATATTAAGCCTGCATTGCTATCCCTATATTGCAAGGAGTTTTTCTGGGCTCCCTAGCACCATTGGGTGTGGCTTCTAGAAATAAAACATACACATGAAAGACAAGCATAATAAAAATATTATCTTCTATCTCTTCAATCCTCATCCCGATCTAAATACCTATTGTTATATTTGGTTCATAAAAGGAAATAAATGCCTGGTAATCTTCCTTATTTCTGAAACAAAATCTTAAAACTTTAGGAATCTTCTAAGTGACATGAAAGACAAAGGTGTCTTTAATACTCATTAAAACAATAATCCTTTCAACTCTCTTGGTGTTGATGATTAGATGAAATTTTTAGAAACCACCTAGTGAACCACAAAAGAGGAAATGGTTGCCACAGAATCAACCACTGGATTAGAGATTTAGAACTTTCAACGTCATTTCTCAACCTCTGTAAGAGAGAACAGGGCTAGAAGTTGAATCATCCAATCAAGGCCAATTGACTTAATTCACAATGCATATGTAATAAAGTTTTCCTACCAACCCACAAAAACAGGGTTGGAGAACTCTAGACTGGAGAATCTACAGATTTGCTGGGAGGATGGTGAGGTTGGAACGCAAAGAAGTTCCATGGCCACCCCCCTCATCTTCCATCTGGATATTTCTGAATTGTATTGTTTGTAATAAACTGGTAATGTAGTGAAAACACTCTTTTTTCCAAATTCTATAAGCCAGTCTAGCAAATTAGTAAGTCTGAGGAGAAGGTTGTGGAAAACTCCAATTGATAGCCAAGTAGAAATCCAGAAGACTCTCTGAACTCAGGAGGGGATTTTGAAGTGGGGCAGCAGTCTTCTGAGGATGAACCCTTAATTTATGAAATCTGAAATTATCTCCAGGTAGAATCTGAGTGAGCTGGAATTACAGAATTCCCAACTGGGTCCACAGAGAACTGTTTCATATTTTAAACATATTTGAGATACAGAAGTATTCAATAAATAGAGGAGAAACACAAATGGTTTCCTCATTACATCTATTCTCAAACCACTTTCTCATAGCCTGCTTTTAAGATAACCCAATTGATGATGAAATATAAAAGTTTTGGAGTCAGAGATAAAGACCCAAATTCTGTCCTCAGACTGATATATTGCCCTATGCCCTGTTAAGAATGATCTCTGAGTGCAGTAAGGAGTCAGCCCTGAGGGGGCTAAAGAGATAGACAGCAGGTCAGGCACTTGCCTTGCACTCAGCTGCCCGAAGTTCAATCCTGGCATTCTATATGATCCCAGCAGCACTGTCAGGAGTAATTCCTGAAGGGGCCGGAGATATAGCACAGCGGTGTTTGCCCTGCAAGCAGCCGGTGCAGGACCTAAGGTGGTTGGTTCGAATCCCGGTGTCCCATATGGTCCCCCGTGCCTGCCAGGAGCTATTTCTGAGCAGATAGCCAGGAGCAACCCCTGAGCACAGTCGGGCATGGCCCAAAAACCAAAATATATATATAAAGAAGTCAAGCCTGAGCCCCACTATGCCTGGGCACTACACCTGTGTGGCCCAACATCTCAAAAATGATATATAAGTTCTTACTTTGCATGCTTCTATGAAACATTAGCTTTCACAATGAAAACATCTGGATAGGGCTTGGACCATTCCAAGCATATATCATTAGAAATTATTGCCCTGGAAAAGCGGGATCTGTGAATTTGCAGTACTGTTTTAAGGTTTCATGTTTTTGCTTTACTAAGAAAAGAGCCGATAAATAGTAATCAGTGTTTTCATTGCTTTCTAAATCTCTAAAAATTTGAACTTATAGTCCTACAATTCAGCTCATTCAACACTTAACCTTTCCTGCTTAGAGACTTATTGCATGGAGCTGCAGATACAATTCCTGATGTAGTTTTAGAGATTTATAACATTGCAAGGAGCTGTAATTATAAATATGTAATCTCTCAACAAAGAGCAAAACTGGGATATATCTTATCTAGCATCTAAAATCTCATGCAATATAACAGTTTAACTAATGAGACACTTAGGACATTCTGTCTCTGTCCCTTTCTCTATCTCTGCCTCTCTCTCTGCCTCTCTCTCTTTCACCTCTCTCTCACCCCCACTGCCACTGCCAGAAACTCAGTTCTCCTGCATGCAAGACATATGCTTTACAATTGAACCATATGGCTGGCCAAGGACATTATGAATACTAACCCTACGAGTTCCACCCAAAAGGGGGAAGCTAAGTATGTAATCTGGAGAGTGAAGAAAGAAGTCTAAACAATGGATTGAACTCAGGAAATAGCATTTGTTTCTACTCTAAACAGAACTGTTCTTCAAATATAAGGCAAGAGATTCTGTTTGAAGCCCTGAGGTTGCATTGTTTTTATTACCTCTTTCCATTCTCGTCATTCTAGTCTGTCATTAAGGAGCCAGACGAAATATTACTGTTGTTTCTTGTGATTCAAAGTATTGAACCCAGAGCCTATGACTGAGCTATAAATTCCCAGTCCTCAAGGCCCCGAGTTAAAAGAGAATATAGTTTAGAAGAAGAAATAAAAGTGAGCTGTCTAAGAGAAATTTTCATTCCTGCAAGAAAAAATGGAAATTAAAAAAATTAATCTGGGGTCAGAGTTGGTAAGGTGCTTGCCTTTCATGCAACTAACTCAGGTTTGATCTTGGGCACCAAATGTTCCCCAAACACTGATAAAAGTGATCCTTGAGTGAAGAGCCAGATATCAGACCTGAGCATTGCTGAGAGAGTGTGGCCCAACCCCCCAAATAAACTTCCCAAGGCATTGCAAGAATGGTGCAGAAGATCATTTGCCTCATTATAATAGTCCACATGCAATACCATGGCATAGATAAACCACAAAAACCCCAGTGGGTCAGTAAATGGATCGCTCGTATCATAGTTGATGCTCATGGGAAAACTAAAAAGAACATATTGATTGCATGATACACAAAAAGAACCATTAAAAAAGTGGAATTATGAGTAACAGAGGATGGATTTTCAGTAAACACTCGTGCCTGAAAATGACTACTCACCAAACTACAAAGATCCTTTATAAAACATGAAGGAAAAAAAGTAAAAACAATAGTAGGGGGGAAGCAGTAGGAAAAAGAAAAACAATAGGAAAAAAGAAACCTGCAAAAAGAGCTACAGTAAGCATCCTTCTCAAACTGAAAGATATATTTTTAATAATTATTTAATTTAAGCACCATGGTTACAAATATGTTCGTAGTTGGGTTTTAGTCATAGAATGTACATCCCCCATCACCAGTGCAACTTTCCTGCCACCATTTTCCTCCTCCCCCATTCCCTGTCTGTCTGTCTGTCTGTCTGTCTGTCTCTCTCTCTCTCTCTCTCTCTCTCTCTCTTACTATCATTGTCACGGTAGCTGTTAGTGTAGTCATTTCTCTAACTGAGCTCACTGCTCTTTGTGGCAAATTTCATATCATGGGCTGGTCATTCCACCCACATCTCTATTGTCTCTGGATATTATTACCATACTGTCATTTATTTTCCTTAAATTCCACAGGGGAGTGAGATGTTTTATATCTATCCCTCTCCCTCTAGCTCATTTCACTCACATAATAGTCTCCATGTCCATTCATGTATAGGCAAATTCCATGACTTCATTTTTCCTAACAGTTGCTAGTATTCCATTGTGTAAAAGTACCACAGTTACGTTAGCCATTCATCTGTTATTTCCACATTTAGATGATTGTAAATAGTGCTGCAATGAACATAGGAGCACAGAAGGCATTTTTGTATGTGCTTTTATGTTTTTAGGTTATATTCTTAGGAGAAGTTTTGCTGAATCATATGGAAGCTCAATTTTTAATTTATTGAGGAATAGCCATATTGTTTTCAAGAAAGACTGGACTAGACAGTATTCCCACCAGCAATGAATGAGAGTTCCTTTCTCCTCACATCCACGCTTGCACTGGTTGTTCTTGATTTTGTGATGTGTGCCAGTCTCTGTGGTGTGAGATCATAACTCATCGTTGTTTTGATTTGCATCTCCCCTTATCAAATGGGTACTGGGTGAATATTTTTCCCATTCTGTGGTGGCCTTTGTATCCATGCCACTGTTTCCTTTGAAGTGCAAAAGCTTCTCAGTTTAATGTAGCTAATCATTTGTTTATCTTTGCTTCCTCTTGTTTGGACAGTGGTGTTTCCTCCTTGAAGATGCCTTTAGTTTCAATGTTATGAAGTGTTTTGCCTACGTTTTCTTCTATGTACATATTGTTTCAGGTCTTATATCAAGGTCTTTTTGGGGGGCTGGTTTTTTTTTTTTTTTGGCCACACCCAGTGATGCTCGGGGTTACTCCTGGCTGTGCACTCAGGAATCGCTCCTGGCTTGGGGGACCATGTGGAATGTCGGGGGAATCGAACTGCAGACAGTCCTAGGTAAGAGCGAACAAGGCAGATGCCTTACCACTTTGAGCCACCACTCTGGCCCCTGATATCAAGGTCTTTAATCTATTTTTATTTGATCATTTACCATGGTGTTAAAGAGAGATGTGAGTTCACTTTTTTGCATGTAGTTGATCAGTTTTCCCAACACCACTTGTTGAAGAGGTGTTCATTGCTCCACCTGAAAGTTTTCGTCTAAAATCTGGCATAAGACTTCTATTCAACTTAGTACTTGAAGTACTTGTCATAGCAATCAGGCAAGAAAAATATATCAAGGGCATCAGGGTAGGAAAGGAAGAAGTTAAGCTTTCTCTGTTTGCAGATGAGATGATATTATATTTAGAAAATCCTAAGAACTCTACCAGAAACCTTCTAGAAATAATAGATCCATATATCAAAGTGGCAGGCTACAAAATTAACACACAAAAATCAATGGTCTTCTTATACGCAAAAAATTATAGAGAAGTTATAAACATCTTTTAAAAATCCCATTCACAATTGTGTCACAGAAATTCAAATACCTTGGAGTCAACTACAGATGTGAAGGACCCATAGAAATAAAACTATAGGGCCGGGCGGTGGCGCTGGAGGTAAGGTGCCTGCCTTACAAGCGCTAGCCAAGGAACGGACAGCGGTTCGATCCCCCGGCGTCCCATATGGTTCCCCCAAGCCAGGGGCGATTTCTGAGCACATAGCCAGGAGTAACCCCTGAGCGTCAAACGGGTGTGGCCCAAAAACCAAAAAAAAAAAAAAAAAAAAAAAAAAAAAAAAAAAAAAAAAAGAAATAAAACTATAAAAGACTGTTTCAAGAAATAAAAGAAGACACAAGGAAATGGAGACATATATCCTGTTCATGAATTGGGAGAATTAATATCATTAAAATGGCAATACTCCCCAAATCATTGTACAGATTTAATGGAATCCTTCTAAGAATACCCATGACATTCTTTAAAGAAGTGGATCAAACACTCATGAAATTCATTTGGAAAAATAAGGACCTACAAATAGCTAAAGAAAAAAGAAGAACAGAGGCATCACTTTCCTCAACTTTAAATTGCACTACAAAGCAATAGTCATTAAAACAACATAGTATTGGAATAAAGATAAAACCTCAGATCAATAGAATAGACTTGAGTATTCAGGAAATAACCCCAAACACACAATCAATTAACTTTCTATAAAGGACAAGAAATACAAAATGGAGCAAGGAAAGCCTCTTCAACAAGTGGTGTTGGGACAACTGATCAACCACATGCAAAAAAAGTGAATTCAGACCTCTAACACCATGCACAAAGGGCAGATCAAAAGGATTAAAGACATTGATATCAGACCCCAAACCATAAGGTATGTAAAAGAAAACATAGGCAAAACACTCCATGACATTGAGACTAAAGGCATCTTCAAGGAGGAAACATCAGAGGCCAGAGTGATAGTGCAGCAGTAGGGCATTTGCCTTGCACACGGCTGATTCTGGACAGATTTCAGTTCAATCCCTGGTGTCCCATTTGGTCCCCCAAGCCAGGAGCAATTTCTGAGCATGTAGCCAGGAGTAACCCCTGAGCATCACCGGGTGTGCCCCCCCCAAAAAAGGTGGAAACACCGAACAAGTGGAAGCAGAGATAAACAAATGGGGTTACATTAGACTGAGAAGCTTCTTCACTTCAAAAGAAACAATGGCATAGATACAAAGGCCACCATGGCATGAGAGAAACTATTCACCCAATACTCATCAGGGGCTAATATCAAAGACATACAAGGTATAGACAGACCTAAAGAAGAAAAATAAACATGTAACTCCATCAAAAATGGGGAAAAGAAATGAACAGACATTTCCTCAAAGAAGAAATACAGATGGCCAAAAGGTACATGAAAAATCGTTCCACATCATTAATCATCAGGGAGATGCAAATTAAAACAACAATGAGATATGATCTCACACTACAGAGACTGGCACACATCACAAACAAGAACAACCAGTGCAGTCATGGATGTGGGGAGAAAGAAATCCTCATTCACTGCTGATGGGAATGCTGTCTAGCCTAGCCTTTCTTGGAAACAATATGGCTATTCCTCAAAAACCTGAAAATTGAGCTCCCATATGATCCTGCAATATAACCTAAGTACACAAAAACATAAATGCCTGCTGCACTCCTATCTTCATTGCAGCACTATTTCCAGTAGCCAGAATGTGGAATTAACTCAGGTGCCTGACAACAGATGAGTGGCCAACGAAATTGTCTTATATCTTCACAATGGAATACTCTGTAGTCCTTTGGAAAAATGATGTCATGCAATGTGTCTATAAATGGATGGGCATGGAGATTATTATGTTGAATGAAATGAGTCAGAGGGAGAGGAAGAGACATAGAATAGTCTCACTCATCGGTGAGACATAATAAAAATCAAAAACAATATGGCAATAATACCCAGAGACAATTGAGGTGAGGGTCAGGAGGATCAGCCCATGCTATGAAGCTCGCCACAGAGTAATGAATGCATTTGGCGCACTAATTGCCCTGACAACTACCATGAAAATGATAATGAGAGAGAAGAAGAATGCCTGTTCCAGAGACTATCAGAGGTTGAGGGGAGGGGAATGAGATATATTTGTAGCAGGAAATTTGCACTGGTGAAGGGGGGTGTGCATTATATGGCTGAATTTAGCTATGAGCATTTCTGTAACCACAGTGCTTAATAAATTATTTAAAAAGAAGTGTATGTTGTAGTGGTGGAAAAAAGGTGATAGAAAAAATAGAAAAAATTTATGCATATTGGCTTCTCTCATTCTGTAACTCTATTCAAGTTCAAGGAAGTACTTAAAAAACAGTAGAAAAAAAAGAAGCCTGAAAAAGAGTTACAGTAGGCATTTTTCTATGACTGAAGGATTATTGATCCTGATCTGTTCAACAGGAAAAATAAATCAATGTAGCTAGAGCAATGGCAAATTACAAAAAAAAATATGCTTAGCAGCATCTTCAAATTCTTTCAAATTTTGATAGGGAGGAAATAGTAATGAAAACCAAAGCTATGTAGTATACAAAAACTATATATGATTCTTTCATTAATGTGAGCCCCCATGGCTAAATTATATATTTAAGGTGCTTCACATCAAAATTACTCTTGTGAAGGTAGTTCATAGCAATGTAGACACTTACCAGGATACAAGAGCAAGTGAAAACAAATGGCATCACAGCACAGCTCAATAAACTATAAAAAGAACAAGAAAGGGAGCCAAAATAAGTAGAAGAGAAATAATAATACCTAAATTAAAAAACACAATACAAAAGATCAGTTAGAACAAGAGATAGATTTATTAAAAAAAAAGGATTGATGAAAGCCTTGACTCCCAAAGGAAAAATAGAAAAACTGATAATGAGATCAGAAATGAAAGAGAAGCTCTAACAAAGGTAAGAAATACAGTAGATTGTGTAATATTACTATGAGCAATTTTGGGGCCGGAGAGATAGAATGGAAGTAGGACATTTGTCTTGCATGCAGAAGGACAGTGGTTTGAATCCTGGCATCCCATATGGTTCCCTGAGCAATTGCTGAGCATAGAGCCAGAAGTAAACCCTGAGTGCTGTCAGGTATGACCCCACCCCTCACCCCCCAAAAAAAAGAAACAATGAGCAATTTTATGACACTAAACTGGAAAATCTAGAATAGATAAATGTTTAGAGTTTTAGAACAGACTGTCTGAGTCAGGGGGAAGTAAACAATAGGAATAGAACTATTACTTTTTGAGGGCCAGAGAGAAGTATAGTGGGTAGGGTACTTACATTGTATGCACTCAACTTGGTAACAATCCCCCCAAATAAAATGAGGGTAGGCTTGGGAGGGGAATAATATATAGAAACCATTATACTTCAGTCAAAATAACTCGTTTTTAGTATTAATAAATAAAAATGTATGGCCTGAATGGTAGCACAACAGTAGAGCATATACCTTGCATGTGGCTGACCCAGGATGGATGCAGGGTGGATTTCCGGTATCTCATATAGTCCTCCGAGCCAGGAGTTATTTCTGAGCACAGAATAAGGAGTAAGTCCTAAGCACAGAGCCAGGAAGGAGTAAGCCGGTGGGTGTGGTCCCCCCAAAAAACAATAAATAAATAAATAAAAATGTTTAAACAGAAAATAAAATTACCCTTGTGATTCTTAATAGTACTTAAAGACCAAGCATCAACAAGTAACAGTCAAGATTCTAATACTTATTCCATACTTAGTAAGTCGCATGATATCTATAAACTGGTTATTTATATTATGTACTAAAAGAAAGCTAATGCTTGAAGATGGTGAGAAAAGACTATGAGTCGTTAGTAATATTAGAAACCTTCACTTCAGAAAAACAAGTACAGAAAACTTTATTAGAGAGTAGAAATAACCTTAAACTAAACAAAATTAAGTTCTTGAAAAATGGCTGAAAGTTTAGCATAGTGCATTTTGAGAAGGCAACTTAGAGGTCAAATTCAGAGAAGATGACATAAAAGCCAAAAGAAAGCTCTTCTAGGATTAGAGAGTTGGTTCATCTTTTCTGCAAAACAAAATTAGAGACTTAAAATGACAACCATTTGCTAATAATTCTGTACTTCAGAAATTTGAGTTGGGTTTAGCTGGGTGGTTTTTGGCTGATCTTATTTGTTCTGCAGATGGTCACTTGCAGATGTTCTCATTTGCATGCTATTAGGGATGCATGGTCCAAGCTGGCCTTACTCAAAAGTCTTGTGGTTGATGAAGGCTTTGGCTGAGCTTCATGTTGCATGTTGTCTGCATGTTGCATGTCTGCATCTCTGCATGTTGTCTCATCCTCAGGAATCTAACTGGGGCGGCTTCATTGAAAAATGGTCCCAGTAAGACAAAAGCATAAATAACTTTATTGATTGGTTGGTTAGTTGGTTTTAGGGTCACACTCAGTGGCCCTTAGGAGTTCCTCATGGCTCTGGGCTCAAAAATCACTCCTGACAGGCTCAGGGGACCATATGGGATACTGGGAATTTAACTGGGTCCTTCCTGGGTTGGTTGCTTGCAAGGCAAATGCCCTACCACTGTGCTATCTCTCTGGACCAAGAACAGACATTTCAAAGACTTAAAAATATGTGGCAACATTAAAATCACAAACAAACACTTGTAAAAAGATGGGTAGAATCATTGCAGATGTCTTTAAAATAACTACTACTGCTAAGACTATCTTTCTCCCTTGGGAACTGGGAGATCTTTATGCAAGAAGCCATGATATAAAGTTATGGATATCTTAGAAGCAATTTGGATTATGTGAGTGTCTAAAACACTGAAAGAAGAGCTGGAGAGATCGTTTAATGGGGCCTGGGGTCCATCCTTGGTGCCATACGATCCCTGCAATGAAACAGAAGAGCATCTGAGCACCATTAGGTGTGAACCCAAAACTAATCATAATAATAACAGAAAAATTAGAGAAAACTTTGAAATGAGGTTTTGGTCCACACTGAGTGGTACTCCAGTGCTTACTGCTGGCTCAGGGGTCACTTCTGGAGAGTTCAGGGGACCACATAGGATACCAGGAATCAAACCAGAGTTAGCTGTCAGCAAGGTAAATACCCTACCTGCTGTTCTAGTGCTTCAGTTGGAATTAGGGAAAACTTTTATCATTCAAATTGAAGCTCTTTCTTATACAACAAAATATTTCCAGGTCTGAAACAATGTAGTTAAACAATATTTGTACTCTAATTGCTTTGTAACAACGTTTCCCTTTTTTTTTTTTTTAAGACTTCACAACAAATAGTGAGGACAAACCCTTGCCCTTTGATTGCAAAACAGAATATCAAGTAAAGGGGCAGAAGGAAGGGGGTGGGGAGGAAGAGACAGACTAGAAGTGACCAAGGTTCATTAAAACCATGAAACCCTAGTGTATCATGTCTTAAGCACAATCTAAAAAATTAATTTATAAACAAGGAAGTAAATAAATTACAAAGTAGAAAGTAATGGTGGGTCTTGTTCAGTTTGGTAGTGACAAAAGTGCAATAACTGGGTGAACATCAAAATCATAAAATTAGTATTGTATTCCCTAAACTACAATAAATAGAATCTGGGGCCAGAGCAATAGTACAGTGGATTGGGTGTTTACTCTGCACACAGTTGATCCAAAGTTTAATCCCCAGCATTCCATATGGTCCCCTATACCTGCCAAGAATAATCCTAGAGTTAGGACTAAGCTCTGAATACAATGGTGTGTGGCCCCCAAAATTAACTTAAATAAACGTTTTAAAAATAATTGAAGTCTTAGGTTTGTTTTGTTTTGTTTGTTTGCTTTTGGGCCACACCCAGCTGAGCTCAGAGATTACTCCCGGCTCTGCACTCAGAACTTGCTTATGGCATGCTGGGCGACCATATGGGATGCCGGGGATCAAACCTGGGTTGGCAGCGTGCAAGGCAAACGGTTTACTGCTGTGCTATCACTCCCACCCCAAGTCTTAGGTTTTCATTATCAAGTTGCAAACTAAGTACAGAAGCATGTAAGAGATAAATGATTTCCTAATCAGACATGTCCAATCATAGTGATGGTATCAGGCCAGATGGTATACCTGTTCAGATGTGAATTTCTACAGAACCCAGTTTGCTTCTTCTCCAAAATCTTCTCGGAGTTGTACCTGATTTAATTGCTAGTTTTCATTTTAATGCATTGAGAAATGGAGAAATGCTATAAATCTTTTTTTGTTTGTTTCTTAATCAAGAATTTCTTGATCTGAAAAATCTCGTGAGCAGATATGTCAAGTAATAGGCACAAACACACTGGAAACCCAGATGGGAAACAGGGGAGGAAGAGGCAATGTTTGTTTTGTTACAACTGAAATCCTCTTCTGTCAGATCTTGAGATGCTTGACTTCACATCTCATGAAAATAAACTATTTTGTCACCTTTGGGAAATCTTACTTGATCAACTTAATTAAAATGAATACACACACTCATTTTACTAAAAAGTTTTTGTCAGAGATTAGTGGAGATGTGGAATGATAGAACAGTAGTTAAGGCATTTGACATGCCTGCAGCCAACCCAGCATTCCATACGGTCCTCAGAGCCCCACCGGAAGTGATTCCTGAGTAGAGAGCCAGGAGAAACCTCTGAGCATTGCCTAGTGTGCCTTCTCAACAGACGCGCGCGCGCACACACACACACACACACACACACACACACTGCGCTGATCAAACTAGGGTCAACCATGTTCAAATAAAGCACCTCATCTCTGTCTGATCTCTCTGACCTCTCACTATCAAATTTTCTTCATAACAGTATACAACCATCTAATTTTGGGCTTTCCCCTTAACCAGGGGTCATCCACATATTGGCCTATGTTGCTTTGCTCCTTGATGGTTACATATCCATCTTATTTACACACACCTCGCCATGGTGCTCTGGTGATACACAATCTGTTGTGTCTCAAAGACAAAAAACTGAGCCCTTGATCAGCAGCTTCTGTGAGAACTCAAGGCCTCACACTTGCAAAGCAAGCACTTGAAGCTACTCATGCATCCCCCGAGACTATCATAATATAGTTATCTAAAATTAATATCTGTTGCCCTGGAGAGATAAGTCTATGATTTGAGCACATTCCATTGTTGTATATCAGTCAGAATTTTTTTCTCCATACATTTTCACAGGTATTCAGGCTTTCAGATATCTTAGCTAGTGTGAATAATTGGAAATAAGCACTGAAATATGTGTGTATATATATATGTATATATAAAACACATACATAATATATAATATATTATTAACCATTTAGTTAATTATTTCATTTTCCTCAGGTAACAAAAAAGTGAGGTTGCTAAATTATATAAGAGACCTATTGTTAGTTTTAATTATTGTTGGCTTTTTATTTCAAGGCAACACCCAGTGATACTGAGGGGCCACTCCCAGCTCAGTGCTCAAGGGAAAGCATGTGCTTAAACCATTGAGTACAATTCTTTGGCTCCATTCTGAGGTTTATAATGAACTTCCAAACTGTTTTCCAAGGCCTGGAATGATAGCACAGAGGGTAGGGTGCTTGCCTTGCATTCACTTGGTCTGGATTGGATCCCCATTATTCCCTTTAATCCTCTCAGCAATGTCAGGTGTAATACCTGAGTAGAGAACAAGGAGTAACCCCTGAGAACAGTCAGGTGTGCCTCAAAACAATAAACAGTTTCCCAAAACTGTTGAATTGAGTATCTTCTCATCAACAATGTATGAGCGGGACCGAAGAGATAGTACAGCGGCGTTTTCCTTGCAAGCAGCAGATCCAGGACCAAAGGTGGTTGGTTCGAATTCCGGTGTCCCATATGGTCCCCCATGCCTGCCAGGAGCTATTTCTGAGCAGACAGCCAGGAGTAACCCCTGAGCACTGCAGGGTGTGGCCCAAAAACTAAAAAAAAAAAAATGTATGAGCATATTTTTCCTTATATTCTAACTCTAGCCAACATTTCTGATTAATTTTTAATGTAAGCTATTTTCACAGATGTAAGATTATCTCGTGGTTTTTATTTGTATTTTCCTAATAATAATTGTCTTTTGGTTTTTGGGCCACACCCGGTGATGTTCAGGGGTTACTCCTGGCTGTGTGCTCAGTAATCGCTCCTGGATTGGGGCACCATATGGGACTCTGGGGGATCAAACCAAGTTCTGTCCTGGGTCAGCCACATGCAAGGCAAACGCCTTACCACTGCATCATAACTCCGGCCCCTCTCTAATAATAATAATTAATAATGAATATTTTTTGTGTCTACTGCCATCTGCATTTCCTCTTTGGAGCAGAGTCTATTCAATTTCTCTGTCCACTTTACAAATTTTTTGTTCTTGTTAAAGTGGATAAAGTCTTTATATAGGACTTATATAAGACCTTGGACAAAGGTCTTATCAAATTTCTGATGAGCAAAGTTTCTTCCCTGATTTAGTAGAATCACTTTTTATTTGGATAATATTTTTTTTTCTGCTATGTAAAAGCATTTTAATTTGGTGTAGTTCCAATGTTTGCTTTTATTTCCTCTGTTATTATGGTCAAGAATCCAAAGACATCTCTTGTGTTAACTTTATTAAACATATCACCTATGTTTTTTTCTATGTATTTTACAATTTGGATTCTTATATCCAAATATTTAATCATTTTTAAATTTACCTTGTGACCAGAATTAGAAATTAAACCACTTTTGGGGCCAGCGAGGTGGTGCTAGAGATAAGGTGTCTGCCTTGCAAGCGCTAGCCAAGGAAGGTGTCCCATATGGTCCCCCCAAGCCAGGGGCAATTTCTGAGCACTTAGTCAGAAGTAACCCCTGAGCATCAAATGGGTGTGGCCCGAAAAAATAAAAAAAAATTTAAAAAAAAAGAAATTAAACCACTTTCATTTTTTTCAGTGTGGCTATACAGCTTTTCCAGCACAATTTGGAGAAGAATTTTTCCTTTTCCTATTGTATGATCATGGCTGCATTTCATAAATTAAATGCCAACCCCAAAATCTGTGGGTTTACATTTGGGCTCTTAAATATACTACATTGTTCCATGCATCTGTTTTTATCATAGTACTATACTATTTTAATTTTGTCATTTTGTACTATAGTTTGAAGTTGGACAATATGATGCCTCCATTTTTATTCTTTTTTCTCACGATTGCTCAGCATCACATGGTCCTCCTGGTATTGCTGGGAGACATATACAAGCACAAAGCTGGTTGTAACTCCCAAGCACTACTGGAAGTGAAGGAAAGGGAAAAGAAAGGAAGGGGAAGGTAGGGGAGGATAGCGGAGGGGAGAGTAGATAGATTAGATTGATTATGATGATGATAGATAAAGGATCGATAGATAAATTAGATAGAGGATGGATAGATAGATATATTAGATGATAGACATGATAGATAGATAGATAGATAGATAGATAGATAGATAGATAGATAGATAGATAGATAGATAGATAGATAGATAGATAGTAGGTAGGTAGGTAGGTAGGTAGATAGATAGATAGATAGATAGATAGATAGATAGATAGATAGATAGATAGATAGATAGATAGATAGACAGACAGACAGACAGACAGATAATGTGTATGTTTTTAATGGCCATTGGGAAAAGAATCAAATTCACACTTGGGTTAACATCACATGTACCAGTTCTCCTGAGTGAAATAGTGCATCAGTTGTGGACTAGACTAAGTCAACAAAAGCAAGATCTGATCCAGAATAAGGGTGAAATCATAAGACTTCAGGGAACACACAGACCTTTTGATATCAATTTTGAACATCAAGCCACAGGGTGATGATGACTTAAGTCAGTCTGATTTAAATGTTATGTGGCCTCAAAGGAACAAGATATCTGACCCATGCAAAGTTAGTTTGACTTTATTAAAGAAAAAAGTTCAATATTGCATAAATATAAAACATTACTCTTGAGTTCTAAAAAAACAAGACCTTTACATATATAAAAAAAATACTCCAACATTTTTCCCACCTCTTTTACCTTTTTATCTCTGAAGTTAAAAATCTGCTAGAAATTGGGCCCGGAGAGATAGCACAGCAGTAGGGCATTTTCCTTGCACTCAGCTGATCCAGAAGAGACAGTGGTTCGAATCTTGGCATCCCATATGGTCCTCCATGCCTGCCAGGAGCAATTTCTGAGCAGAGAGCCAGGAGTAACCCTTGAGTGCTGAGTTAGTGATAAACAACAACAAAAAAAAACTGTTAAAAAAACATTTAAAAATACCTGTCCAGAGTGCTTCAAAATATTCATTTAGGTACCTTAATGGATAATTTATTAGTTATATCTAAAGCTTCTGCATGCCTTAGCAAAAAGTTAGCTCTCCTTATAGCTGTTTTCAAATCACTCTGTTCTCAAGTCCTCTTTGTTTCCCTACTACTCACTCTCATTTCATGTAGATGTGCTTCCTTATTAATAAATAATGTCATCAGATACTATTTCCTTACACTTTTGCCCATCTAGGCAAATACACTGTGTCTACACAAGTTTAATTTAAGCTCAAAGGAAACTTCTCACCTCCTTCACATCTTATTACCTTTTCTCTTTTCACTATATTTGAATGTATCTTCTATCTTTGAGTTTCTCTACTATCAACATGTTTTGAAACTATAATGAATCTCTCTCATATACAAAATGAATGCCTGTGGTCAGAGAGACAACTTAAAGAACTGGAACACACGCTTGGCCCATAGTAATAGGCTCAGAATTCAATCTTCAGCACCTCGTGGTCCCCTCCCATCACTTCCAGGTAATGGCCCAGGCGGCCCCCCAGAACCAGAGTCCAAGCATCACCCCATCATTGGGCTTCAGCATTGAACACTCTGACCTTCACATCTGGACTCAAAATGTCTGACAATGATCCCTGAGTCCTGATTGGGAGCCCCGAAAATAAACGAGTCTGCTAGTTCACATTCCCCCAAACGCCTCACTGTTTTGTTGTTGCTGTTGTTGCTTTTGGGGGGGCTTCACCCTGTGACGCTCAGGGGTTACTCCTGGCTATGCGCTCAGAAATCACAACCACTCCTGGCTCCGGGGGATCATATGGGACGCTGGGAATCAAACCAAGGTCAGTCCTAGATTGGCCGAGTGCAAGGCAAACGCCCTAGTGCTATGCTATCGCACCGGCCCATGTTTTCCCTTTTTTTAATGGAAATGTTTTGCCATTTTTAACTGCAATGTTTAGGCAATGTTTCTAAAATTGTTATGTCCCCCTTCGTGAAAACCCCCACCATTCTCCTGAAATCCTATTTGGAGATGAACAGTCTACTTGGATAGAAATTAAAGGGACATGTTTTAATCCTCGTATCTGTTGATCTCTCTGTAGTCTCATCTTTTTCTTCACTGTCATCTTCCTAAAAGTTTTTTTTAGTATGTGATTCTCTTCTTTCATTACTTGACAGGTTTTATCTTCTATATTGTTAGTGATAAAGATTGCAAAGAAGAGCACAGTGAAAAGTACTAAGGAAGAAACAATGCTGCCATATTTTCCATTGGCAAAAAGGAACAGACCACATTCTTGGGAAGACTGTCTCTACACAGCCATAGGCCCATACCTGTTGGGAAGTCTTTTGAGAGAAGAATAACTAATGTTTTCACTCCATTATTCTTACATAGAATGTGTCCAGCTGACAATGATGAGTCATTGAATTTTTTATAACAGCTTTATTAAGAAATAATTCCCAAAGAATCAAATTTATTTACTCTTTGAACAACTGTAGTTTTTTGTTCACATATTCAAATGTGGCCATCACCACTATATATATGAATTTATAACATTTGTGTCACCTAAAGGAATCTATAAGAAAGAAAGATAGAAATAAAGGAAGGAAGGAGAAAGAAAGAAAGAAAGAAAGAAAGAAAGAAAGAAAGAAAGAAAGAAAGAAAGAAAGAAAGAAAGAAAGAAAGAAAGAAAGAAAGAAAGAAAGAAAGAAAGAAAGAAAGAAAGAAAGAAAGAAAGAAAGAAAGAAAGAAAGAAAGAAAGAAAGAAAGAAAGAAAGAAAGAAAGAAAGAAAGAAAGAAGAGAGAGAAAGAAGAAAGAAAGAAGAAAGAAAGAAAAAGAAGAAAGAAAAGAAAGAAAGAATGAAAGAAAGAAAGAAAGAAAGAAAGAAGAAGAAAGAAAGGAAGAAAGAAACCATTTAATAATAAAGTTTTTATCTAGCAAAAATCTTCTACCTTCTTTCCTCCTCTCAACCATAAAAGCTATTCATCTGTTTTCTACAAATTTACCTGTTCTGAATAAATTTAATAATCTACTTCCTTACCATCCTGAATGTGCCAGATCTCATATTAAGTACATAATTATTATTATTTGAATTTTTCTTGTTTAAACTTACTTTTAACATGTTTCTAAGATTCATCCACCTCGTAGCTTGTGCCAACACTACATTATTTTTTATAGCTGAATAAGATTCATGATTAACATAGTTCTAATTTTATTTATTCATAGATCAGGTGAGAAAAATTTGGGTTATTTTCACTTGGCAGCTTTGTTAAAATACTATTATGTACATTGTGTGTAAAGAACATTTGTTTTTACATTCTCGCAGCTATAGAAATTTCTGACTCATGTTATCTCTATATTCAACATCCCTGAGATGTTTTTGAAAAGTAACAAAACCATTTCAAATCCCCTCCCAAAAATAAATGAAAGTTCTAATTTTTATATCTTCCCCTAATATTTATTAATGTTTGGTATTTATGTATTTGTTTATTCCTTTGTTGGTTTGGAAGCTTTATCAAGCAATGTTCAGGGCTTACTTTTGGATCTGCACTCAGGAATCACTCCTGGCAGTGCTCGGAGCCCATGTGGCCTAACAGAGATCAAATCTGGGTTGACTACATGCAAGGCAAGTTCTTTATCCACTGTACTATCACTCTGACCCCATTTTTGTGGGTATTTATTATTAGCCATCCCAGTAGGATTTAATTTTCACTTCTCTGATGATACTGAGCATTTATGGGACCTAAGGCAGGTTATCAAAGTAATTCAGATAGTTACTGTCTTAAAGTTTGGTTCAAGGGACAAGCCAGCTATACTAGTAATATGGTTGGTCTATGCTTGGTTAACTTTCAACAGCAATATTTGGCATTGAAATTAGTAAAGATGGTCAATTACTCTCATTTTAATTCCAACTTCTTTCAAGAAAAATCAATGGTTTATATTTTTAATATAAAGATATATAATATATAATTAGTAGTCAAACACACTACTATCCTCCATATCTCAGAGACAAGCTTCTGTTGTTTCAGGGGGAAAAAGACCAATTGTCAAAGAGAGGACTGAGTTACTTCATTTGGAGAACCATCTATCAGGAGTTTTCATGATTCTAATTTGTTTCTCAAAGGCCAGGTAAGCAGTAGTCATGGAGATGAAATTTTGAGATCATTATTTATATGTATTATTATGATCATATTATGTATCTCAGATGATGGTTTAAAGAATTAGTTAGGAGCCAGGGAAATAGCTTAGAGGGTTGGAGCTAGTGGTTATCATGATGCGGCCCTGGTTTTGGTTTCTTTTGCATGATCTCAAGCACCACCAGGAGTGATTCCAAGTACAGAGCAAGGAGTAACCAGCAGCACATCTGTATGTAGTCAATAATAATAGGAGAGGAAGAAGAAGAAAATGTACTGAAAATTTAAAAATCAAAAGATTAAAGAAAAATGCATCAGTGGTATAAATGAATGAATTACAAAGCTGAAAAAATTTTAGATTGAAATGCCTAGAGACAAACAAGTTTTAAAACTAAATGTTTAGACATATATTGTGAAATGATTAATTAGAATTTCTAACAATAATTCAAATAAATAAAATCAATGTATGAGGAAATAGGGGGTATAAATTTTCTAATTTTGATTAAAGACATACATTTTCATATTTAGAAAACATGCTAAATCCCAGGTATTATAATTTAAAAGCAGCTACAATTATGACAATGTTAATGAGTGAGAGAAGTAGAATGCCTGTTTTGAATACAGGCAAGCAGTGGGGGAGGATGAGGGGGCTTTGGTGATGGGAATGTTGCACTGGTGAAGGGGGGGTGTTCTTTTTATGACTGAACACTGCTACAAACATGTTTGTAATCATAGTGCTTAAATAAAGATATTGCTAAAATAATAATAAACAATAAAAGCACCTATAAAAGAAGGAAAACTAACCATAAGGAAACAATTAAACTGGCAGGTAGTTTTTTTAAAATAATAATGGAATGGCCAGGGAGATGGGGCAAAAGATTGAAGTGAACACCTGGTATTTGGGGGTCTTGGCTTTGAGTCTCTACCTTTTATTGTGCCTTAACACTGCTTGGAAGATCCCCCAAAATTATTAACAATATTAATAATAATAGAAGCCATGAAACAGAAAATAAAGTTAAATTTAAATAACCTTCTTAGTTGGTTTCTTTGGGCTCAGGCCGAGGGTGATCAGGAACTGCTCCTAACCTGGTGCTTAAGTCAATCCTGGTGGTACTGAGGGGACCATGTAGTGCAGGGGATCAATAGCAATAGCTCTTCCTGTTCTCATTCCTGCTATATAATCCTCTTAGACATAAATGTGACATGTATTATTAAAAAATTTTAAACTAGCAATTTCACTTTTGGGCATCTATCCTCAAAAAAAACAGAAATAACATGTGCACACTATTCTTCATGGTAGAATTCAGTATAATAGCCAAAATTTTTAATCAACCTATATATCCAGTGACAGATGAGTGGATCACGAAGATGCAGTGTTTATATACACAATGGAATACTACACAGCTACAAGCAAGATGCAGTCATGCAATTCACTTCAACATGGATGGAGCTGGAAGATATCATGTTAAATTTGTAAGCCAGAGAAGAAGAAAAAATACAGAATGATATCACTTATATGTAGTAAGTAACAGCATGAGGGAATGCAATGTTATAAAAAAGTGGATGCCGGGGATGGAGAGATAGTGAAGCGGTAGGGCATTTGCCTTAGATGCTGAAGGACGGTGGTTCGAATCCCGGCATCCCATATGGTCCCCTGAGCCTGCCAGGAGCGATTTCTGAGTGTAGAGCCAGGTGTGACCCAAAAAGTAAAAAATAGAACAAAAAAGTGGATGCCTAGATCACCCTTGGCCCCAGCATATCAAGAAGAGAAGAAAAAGAAATTGAGTGGAAGAGAGAAGAATACAGATGAGAAATAACATATTAGGGGATCAAAAAAAAAATTCAGGTATATCAGTGATGTTAAATAGGGACAAAGCTAAATACACAAACCAGAGCCAACGACACTGAAATCATGAGACCCAAACACTAAGATTTGCACATATTTAGAGAGTGCTTACTTAATGTTACTAACTGGGTCACTTTCATATTTCTATAGTCCAAGGGTCTAGCTTTTGACTAACCAGTATTTCTGGAACAGCTTGCTGTATCTGAATCAAAAAGTGGAGACAAGCAGCAGTCAGATCAGCAGGGAGAACAAATGGTGCAAATGGAAGAAAACACAGACAGATGGCCAAGTTTGTATTAGAACCACACAAAGCCATTGTGAGGCAAGGAAGGACACTGATTGTTCAGGGATGCCTGTAGGTGAGAAGGGGTGTGTGCATAAATTCATTATTTGCACATGGAGTTCCTGATACTCTAGACTGAAGGACCACAGACATATACGCAAAATGTTCTGGTTTTATGAAAGGATTTGGCATACTACTCTGCCCACAGTTTACCTTCGTTTCACATTTCCAAAGTGTTTTTATTTTTTATTATGTTTTAATTTAGTAACCATGAATTTATTTTTATTATTATTATTAATTGTTTTGGTTTTGGTTTTTGGGCCATATCTGGTGATGCTCAGGGGTTACTACTGGCTATGCACTCAGAAATCGCTCCTGGCTTGGGGGACTATATGGGACGGTAGGGGATTGAACCGCTGTCCTTTCTAGGTCAACCTCATGCAAGGCAAATACCCTACTGCTGTGCCACTGCTCTGGCCCCCTGAATTTATTTTAATAATTGTTCTGT